>NC_091481.1:76538513-76855226 GCF_036971445.1 Narcine bancroftii
TTGGGTTCCCAACCCCCCCCTCCATTGGGTTCCCAACCCCCCCCTCCATTGGGTTCCCAACCCCCCCCCTCCATTGGGTTCCCAACCCCCCCCCTCCATTGGGTTCCCAACCCCCCCCTCCATTGGGTTCCCAACCCCCCCCTCCATTGGGTTCCCAACCCCCCCTCCATTGGGTTCCCAACCCCCCCCTCCATTGGGTTCCCAACCCCCCCCTCCATTGGGTTCCCAACCCCCCCCTCCATTGGGTTCCCAACCCCCCCCTCCATTGGGTTCCCAACCCCCCCCTCCATTGGGTTCCCAACCCCCCCCTCCATTGGGTTCCCAACCCCCCCCTCCATTGGGTTCCCAACCCCCCCCTCCATTGGGTTCCCAACCCCCCCCTCCATTGGGTTCCCAACCCCCCCCTCCATTGGGTTCCCAACCCCCCCCTCCATTGGGTTCCCAACCCCCCCCTCCATTGGGTTCCCAACCCCCCCCTCCATTGGGTTCCCAACCCCCCCCTCCATTGGGTTCCCAACCCCCCCCTCCATTGGGTTCCCAACCCCCCCCTCCATTGGGTTCCCAACCCCCCCCTCCATTGGGTTCCCAACCCCCCCCTCCATTGGGTTCCCAACCCCCCCCTCCATTGGGTTCCCAACCCCCCCCTCCATTGGGTTCCCAACCCCCCCCTCCATTGGGTTCCCAACCCCCCCCTCCATTGGGTTCCCAACCCCCCCCTCCATTGGGTTCCCAACCCCCCCCTCCATTGGGTTCCCAACCCCCCCCTCCATTGGGTTCCCAACCCCCCCCTCCATTGGGTTCCCAACCCCCCCCTCCATTGGGTTCCCAACCCCCCCCTCCATTGGGTTCCCAACCCCCCCCTCCATTGGGTTCCCAACCCCCCCCTCCATTGGGTTCCCAACCCCCCCCTCCATTGGGTTCCCAACCCCCCCCTCCATTGGGTTCCCAACCCCCCCCTCCATTGGGTTCCCAACCCCCCCCTCCATTGGGTTCCCAACCCCCCCCCTCCATTGGGTTCCCAACCCCCCCCTCCATTGGGTTCCCAACCCCCCCCTCCATTGGGTTCCCAACCCCCCCCCTCCATTGGGTTCCCAACCCCCCCCTCCATTGGGTTCCCAACCCCCCCCTCCATTGGGTTCCCAACCCCCCCCTCCATTGGGTTCCCAACCCCCCCCTCCATTGGGTTCCCAACCCCCCCCTCCATTGGGTTCCCAACCCCCCCCTCCATTGGGTTCCCAACCCCCCCCCTCCATTGGGTTCCCAACCCCCCCCTCCATTGGGTTCCCAACCCCCCCCTCCATTGGGTTCCCAACCCCCCCCTCCATTGGGTTCCCAACCCCCCCCTCCATTGGGTTCCCACCCCCCCCCTCCATTGGGTTCCCAACCCCCCCCCTCCATTGGGTTCCCAACCCCCCCCCTCCATTGGGTTCCCAACCCCCCCCTCCATTGGGTTCCCAACCCCCCCCTCCATTGGGTTCCCAACCCCCCCCTCCATTGGGTTCCCAACCCCCCCCTCCATTGGGTTCCCAACCCCCCCCTCCATTGGGTTCCCAACCCCCCCCTCCATTGGGTTCCCAACCCCCCCCTCCATTGGGTTCCCAACCCCCCCCTCCATTGGGTTCCCAACCCCCCCCTCCATTGGGTTCCCAACCCCCCCCTCCATTGGGTTCCCAACCCCCCCCTCCATTGGGTTCCCCAACCCCCCCCCTCCATTGGGTTCCCAACCCCCCCCTCCATTGGGTTCCCAACCCCCCCCCTCCATTGGGTTCCCAACCCCCCCCTCCATTGGGTTCCCCAACCCCCCCCTCCATTGGGTTCCCAACCCCCCCCTCCATTGGGTTCCCAACCCCCCCCTCCATTGGGTTCCCAACCCCCCCCTCCATTGGTTCCCAACCCCCCCCTCCATTGGGTTCCCAACCCCCCCCTCCATTGGGTTCCCAACCCCCCCCTCCATTGGGTTCCCAACCCCCCCTCCATTGGGTTCCCAACCCCCCCCTCCATTGGGTTCCCAACCCCCCCCTCCATTGGGTTCCCAACCCCCCCCTCCATTGGGTTCCCAACCCCCCCCCTCCATTGGGTTCCCAACCCCCCCCTCCATTGGGTTCCCAACCCCCCCCTCCATTGGGTTCCCAACCCCCCCCTCCATTGGGTTCCCAACCCCCCCCTCCATTGGGTTCCCAACCCCCCCCTCCATTGGGTTCCCAACCCCCCCCTCCATTGGGTTCCCAACCCCTTCCCAACCCCCCCCTCCATTGGGTTCCCAACCCCCCCCTCCATTGGGTTCCCAACCCCCCCCTCCATTGGGTTCCCAACCCCCCCCTCCATTGGGTTCCCAACCCCCCCCTCCATTGGGTTCCCAACCCCCCCCCTCCATTGGGTTCCCAACCCCCCCCTCCATTGGGTTCCCAACCCCCCCCTCCATTGGGTTCCCAACCCCCCCCTCCATTGGGTTCCCAACCCCCCCCTCCATTGGGTTCCCAACCCCCCCCTCCATTGGGTTCCCAACCCCCCCCTCCATTGGGTTCCCAACCCCCCCCTCCATTGGGTTCCCAACCCCCCCCTCCATTGGGTTCCCAACCCCCCCCTCCATTGGGTTCCCAACCCCCCCCTCCATTGGGTTCCCAACCCCCCCCTCCATTGGGTTCCCAACCCCCCCCTCCATTGGGTTCCCAACCCCCCCCTCCATTGGGTTCCCAACCCCCCCCTCCATTGGGTTCCCAACCCCCCCCTCCATTGGGTTCCCAACCCCCCCCTCCATTGGGTTCCCAACCCCCCCCTCCATTGGGTTCCCAACCCCCCCCTCCATTGGGTTCCCAACCCCCCCCTCCATTGGGTTCCCAACCCCCCCCTCCATTGGGTTCCCAACCCCCCCCTCCATTGGGTTCACAACCCCCCCCTCCATTGGGTTCCCAACCCCCCCCTCCATTGGGTTCCCAACCCCCCCCTCCATTGGGTTCCCAACCCCCCCCTCCATTGGGTTCCCAACCCCCCCCTCCATTGGGTTCCCAACCCCCCCCCTCCATTGGGTTCCCAACCCCCCCCTCCATTGGGTTCCCAACCCCCCCCTCCATTGGGTTCCCAACCCCCCCCCCTCCATTGGGTTCCCAACCCCCCCCTCCATTGGGTTCCCAACCCCCCCCTCCATTGGGTTCCCAACCCCCCCCTCCATTGGGTTCCCAACCCCCCCCTCCATTGGGTTCCCAACCCCCCCCTCCATTGGGTTCCCAACCCCCCCCTCCATTGGGTTCCCAACCCCCCCCTCCATTGGGTTCCCAACCCCCCCCTCCATTGGGTTCCCAACCCCCCCCTCCATTGGGTTCCCAACCCCCCCCTCCATTGGGTTCCCAACCCCCCCCTCCATTGGGTTCCCAACCCCCCCCTCCATTGGGTTCCCAACCCCCCCCTCCATTGGGTTCCCAACCCCCCCCCCCCGTGGATTCCCAACCCCCCCCCCCCGTGGATTCCCAACCCCCCCCCCCCGTGGATTCCCAACCCCCCCCCCCCGTGGATTCCCAACCCCCCCCCGTGGATTCCCAACCCCCCCCGTGGATTCCCAACCCCCCCCCGTGGATTCCCAACCCCCCCCCCGTGGATTCCCAACCCCCCCCCCGTGGATTCCCAACCCCCCCCCCCGTGGTTTCCCAACCCCCCCCCCCGTGGATTCCCAACCCCCCCCCCGTGGATTCCCAACCCCCCCCCCCGTGGATTCCCAACCCCCCCCCCCCGTGGATTCCCAACCCCCCCCCCGTGGATTCCCAACCCCCCCCCCGTGGATTCCCAACCCCCCCCCCGTGGATTCCCAACCCCCCCCCCCCGTGGATTCCCAACCCCCCCCCCCCCGTGGATTCCCAACCCCCCCCCCCCCGTGGATTCCCAACCCCCCCCCCCCGTGGATTCCCAACCCCCCCCCCCCCCGTGGATTCCCAACCCCCCCCCCCGTGGATTCCCAACCCCCCCCCCCCGTGGATTCCCAACCCCCCCCCCCCCGTGGATTCCCAACCCCCCCCCCCCCGTGGATTCCCAACCCCCCCCCCCCCCGTGGATTCCCAACCCCCCCCCCCCCGTGGATTCCCAATGATCCTTGGCCAGGCCCAGTCACTGGGCCAACAGTTGACCTGTTTAGATTGAGTGTTCAATTGCTGCAGTTTTTCATCGACGTACAACATTTCAGAAGTCAAGCTGGTAGTTGTTCAAAATGGCAGTGACATCTCGTGTTCAAACTCAGGTGTGCTTTGCACATTCAGTGCAATTTATCGGTAGAGATATTAAAATCGTGCTTCGGTCAGGGTGCAAAAAGGTGCAATAACAAACCACAAAATCCAAAACTCAGTCTTTATTGAGTCAGGGCAGTGGGAATGAGGGGTACCAGTGGTGGGTAGACAGAGTCACCTCACTAGTACTGTTTGAACCTTATTCACACAGTCACGGGGTACAATATTTCAAATTGGATAACATTTCTTTGAAGGTATTGCTACAGCTTATGTTTTACATTTTGCATATCCTCTTCCTAAAGTCAGGGAAATGATTGTTGGTCATTTAATTTCATGTATCAGTTATAATTAAGAACATCCTTTTAGTATACAAAAGTCTGGAAGGGTTACTCACAGTACACATTTATCCATCTATTCTCTGTCTGCCCAACTTCTGGTTTCCAATTTACACGTGGAATCAGTGGTGACCAAAACTTCAGCACTGAAACAAAGCCATTCAGGGACTGAGTGGTTTTGGACGCTTATTGCAGCCTTTAGATCACGTCTAATACGTAGTGGTCAGTTAGCACTATTGTGTTAAAGAGATCAGGCAGGCATTAGGAAATGGCTCAGTAGAAGAAGGGAGGATTGATTACTATCTGGAATGTCCTTGCTCTCTCTCTCTCTCTCTCTCTCTCTCTCTCTCTTCTTCCCCCCCCACCCCCCTCCTCACTTTACTGGCAAAGTCTATGTGATGGTTTCTTCATCATAATGCCCATAACTAGATATTCAATAGCTAATATTGAACAGAGACTTTGTTCTAATGGCTATATTTCCAATTTATTTTTAAAATGCACCCCCGGGCTGTTTAAAACAGACATCGGGCCACAGTTTGGCCACCCTGCCCTCCCAGATTGAGAGCAGTAGAAGGACATCTCCAACGCTGGGGGAACAAGTGTGTGAGGCAGCCAAAACATGTGGGCTGGATGGCGAAAAGCTCGAGTGAGTGGTTGGAGGTGGTGTTGCATGCAGTGCTTTTCTGAGAGGTTGTATTTTTTTCTGCTTTTCCCCCTGCCACCCCCCCCCCCCCCCCAAACCCTTTACCCTGCAGTTGATGCAGAGATTGTGTCCATCGATGCTTTCAACAAGTCACCGCCAAAGAGAGGTCTGGTTGTTGGAATAACCTTTATAAAGGTGAGGTCACTTGTATGAGTTAAAGAATACTAGAAATGCATCGTTTTCTCTTGCTCTTTCTTCATTCAAGTCAATTCTCTGGTCCTCAGTACAAAACGCACAACCAGACATAGCACACATACAGATAAATAATCATATACAGGACAAGTATTCATATATACAAATAAATAAATATTGCCTCGTGACTATGAGTCTCAGATGGTTAGTGTGAGCAGTTCCTTGGCCGTTCATAGATTTTGCTCTGGCAAGCCTGCAGGAACTATTGAGGGACTGCCACAGTGTCATGTAACGGATGAAACCCTGGCTCCATCCCTTGTTGATATCCATTTAAGGTCACTATTTTCAAACAGCAGAGAAGTTCTACCCCAAGCAAGGTTTAAGAGGGACATGAGGGGCAAATTTGAGGGTGGTCCAAGCCTGGCACAAGCTGCCAGTCGAGGCTAGAGAAGCCTGTAAAGACATTGGTGAGGTCAAATTTGGAGTAGTGTGTGCAGGTTTGGTCACCTAACTACAAGAAAGATATCAATAAGATGGCAGAGAAGATTTACTAGGATGTTGCCCGGACTTCAGGAACTGAGTTACAGGGTACAGAGTTAAAGGTTAAACAGGTTAGGACTTTATTCCCTGGATCGTAGAAGAATAAGGGGAGATTTGATAGAGGTATTTAAAATTATGAGGCAGATAGACAAGTAAATGTAGGTCCCACTGAAGGTGGGAGAGATTCAAGCCAGATGGCATGGATTAAGTGAAAGGGAAGAGTTGGGGAACGTGAGGGGAACTTCTTCACACAGAGAGTGGTGGGAGTGTGGAACGAGCTGCCAGCTGAGGTGGTGAATGCAGCCTCAATTTTCACATTTAAGAAGAATATATGGATAGGAGAGGAATGGAGGACCATGGACTAGGTGCAGGTCAGTGGGACTGGGCAAAAAGGAAAATGATTTGGGACAGACTGGAAGGGCAGAAGGGACCTGTTTCTGTGCTGTAATGTTCTATGGTTCTAAGCGACTACTATTAAGCTGTTTTAAAAAAAAAAAAATCAATTGGAAATAGTGACCTTAAATGGATATCAACAAGGGATGGAGCCAGGGTTTCATCCGTTACATGAATAAGAAGGAGTGAATGCAGGCAAATGGGCATGACCCTGAAATCAGCATGGAGGAGTTGGGCCAAAGGGCCTGTGTGACTCAGTCCCTAAAACCAATGATCCCAGAAGGGATCACCTTCCCTGGAGCATCTTTCCTTCTCTTTTCAAGCTATCCCACAGAACAGGCGGCACGTTTAGCATGACACTGTTACATAGAACATTGTGGCAGAGTAGAGACCCTTCGGCCCTCGATGATCTGCCGACCTATACATTCCCACCAAAAAAAAGTACAAAATCCTTCCTACCCCATAACCCTCTATTTTTATTTCATCCATGTGCCCAATAGAACATCGATGAAAGAATAATAGCGCCAGTGACCCAGGTTCAAATCCTGTACCGTCTGTAAGGAGTTTGCATGTTTTCCCATGTCTGCATGGGTTTCCTCTGGGTGCTGCGGTTTTCTCCCACCCTTCAAAATGTATGGGGGTTGCAGGTTAATCGGTGTAATTGGGCGGCACGGGCTTGTGCGCTGGAAGGACCTGTAACTGTGCTGTATGTCTAAATTAAATGTGGTCTCCTTCACATCAGAGAGCCCAAGCGTGGATAGTTGCTTCATGGAGCACCTGCACTCAGTCCTCAGTAAAGACCTGTTGCTTGCCACTTTGTGCTGCTCCCAGCCCTGGCACTCTGTGGCCTGTGCCAGGACACAGAGGCTCAACACCAGCACCTCGTCTTCCATCTAGACACGTTGCAGCCTTCAGCACTGCATGTCGAGTTCTCTAATGCAAGGTTGCTCGCTGTCTGACTATCTTGACCAGAACTGGCCATTTCTGTTTGCCAACATTTTGGCTCAGTTTCTATGAGTATAGTTGAGTGCTGTGCATGTCCCAGGCCCTTGTTATTAAACCATTTAGACTTCTAACCCCTACGGAACTCTGGAAAAGAATTTCCCTTTGTTTATCGATCCCTCCCCCACCTTTTCCTGAAAATAAATGTTTTTCCCTCTTTTCCACTTCTGACCTGACCTTTATCTCCCAGTTCAGTTCCCCATCCCATTCCTTCGCTGACATGTCTGTCCGTGGTCTCATGCACCGTCCGACTGAGACCACTCGCAAATTGGAGGAACAACATCTCGTCTTCTGTCTGGGCCCCCTCCATTCAAATGGCATTAACATCGACTTCTCTGCTTTCCGTTGGTCAAACCCTTCCTATATTTCCTTCTGTCTCCTTTGTTCTCTCTCTTTCCTTCTGTCTCCTTTCTTAGAGCCAAAAATGCTACTTTTCCCCAATCTATTCTCGCCCTCGCCCTCGCCCTCGCCCTCGCCCTCGCCCTCGCCCTCGCCCTCGCCCTCGCCCTCGCCCTCGCCCTCGCCCTCGCCCTCGCCCTCGCCCTCGCCCTCGCCCTCGCCCTCGCCCTCGCCCTCGCCCTCGCCCTCGCCCTCGCCCTCGCCCTCGCCCTCGCCCTCGCCCTCGCCCTCGCCCTCGCCCTCGCCCTCGCCCTCGCCCTCGCCCTCGCCCTCGCCCTCGCCCTCGCCCTCGCCCTCGCCCTCGCCCTCGCCCTCGCCCTCGCCCTCGCCCTCGCCCTCGCCCTCGCCCTCGCCCTCGCCCTCGCCCTCGCCCTCGCCCTCGCCCTCGCCCTCGCCCTCGCCCTCGCCCTCGCCCTCGCCCTCGCCCTCGCCCTCGCCCTCGCCCTCGCCCTCGCCCTCGCCCTCGCCCTCGCCCTCGCCCTCGCCCTCGCCCTCGCCCTCGCCCTCGCCCTCGCCCTCGCCCTCGCCCTCGCCCTCGCCCTCGCCCTCGCCCTCGCCCTCGCCCTCGCCCTCGCCCTCGCCCTCGCCCTCGCCCTCGCCCTCGCCCTCGCCCTCGCCCTCGCCCTCGCCCTCGCCCTCGCCCTCGCCCTCGCCCTCGCCCTCGCCCTCGCCCTCGCCCTCGCCCTCGCCCTCGCCCTCGCCCTCGCCCTCGCCCTCGCCCTCGCCCTCGCCCTCGCCCTCGCCCTCGCCCTCGCCCTCGCCCTCGCCCTCGCCCTCGCCCTCGCCCTCGCCCTCGCCCTCGCCCTCGCCCTCGCCCTCGCCCTCGCCCTCGCCCTCGCCCTCGCCCTCGCCCTCGCCCTCGCCCTCGCCCTCGCCCTCGCCCTCGCCCTCGCCCTCGCCCTCGCCCTCGCCCTCGCCCTCGCCCTCGCCCTCGCCCTCGCCCTCGCCCTCGCCCTCGCCCTCGCCCTCGCCCTCGCCCTCGCCCTCGCCCTCGCCCTCGCCCTCGCCCTCGCCCTCGCCCTCGCCCTCGCATTTCATGTCAGGCCTCCATGTGGAGGCCAGCTGCAAGGGCGGATTGAAATCCTAAAACTTGCCTTTCAGACAACAGCCCTCCGAGAGGCGCCTCATAGCGCCTTCTGGAGCCAACGGAGGAGGGGCGACTGGTGCCGTAGCACCACCCGTCATAAATGCGCGGCAGAGCAATGGTCGTCTTCCCTACCCATAATCCTCCACACAGCTGGAACCGCTCTGTATTTCCCAGAACAGTTCCAGCTGCATGGGGGGGGATCATGGGTAGGGAAGACGGCCATCGCTCTGCTGTGTTTTGAGCCGCAGAGAGTGGCCCCAAAGGCTGTCACAGCCTGCTCCGGCCACCGCCTCATGGCCCCCGATGGCTCCTGTTGCCCCCGCTACCTGATGGCTCTCTCCCGCCACCCCTGCCTTGAGGTGGTCATGGAGGGAGAAGGGTGATTGGGGAGATGGGTCGTGGGTTGCAGATTATCCTTCCCCGAGAAGGGATGGAATAGGCATTTCGGAGCTGGCGACGGCGCATTCAGAGAGTTAAGTCTTTAGGCGTAAGGGCAGAGAACTCTGCCTTTACAGACTGGTGTTTCCCTGCTTGAAAGTGCCTTTTGTCTCTCTTTCTCTCGCACCATTTCCCTCTGTCTCCTTTCACAGAGCCGAAACAACAACACCTTCCCCCAATCAATTCTCACCTTTCCACATACCCAATTAACACCTTTTGTCTGTTGGTCTGTATTCCTTCCCCTTCTCATTCTTCCCTTTTCCCCAGCCTTTTAACTCGTACCTTGAAGAAGGGCTCAGACCAGAAACTGTTCTCTCTCTTTCCCTCCTAGGGACCCCCCCCCCCCCCCCCCGAGATCTGCTGAGTTCCTCCACCATTTCTGCCTTTTTACGGAAACGTTAACTGTTTCTCTTCCCAGATCCGCTGCCTGACCCTGCTGTGTCTTCCCAGCATTTTCTGAATTTATTTTGGGTTTTTTGAATTTATATCCACTGTTGTGCTGTGGAAAATGCTCCTGATTAAACACTGGTGTGATGCGAATGTTCAGGTTTCGTGTTGATAAATTAACACACTGTGTGTTCCTCTTCAGGACTCTGGCGATAAGGCGAGTCCATTCCTCAACATCTACTGTGACTACGAGCCAGGTTCCGAATATAACCTGGACTCAATAGCACGTGAGTTGCTGTTTTGATGAATTCATTCAAGAATGTTTCATTTGTTCCCAATGCCTCCACAGGCCAACTGGCCTTTGGTTTAATGTCTCACCCAAACAGTGGTACCTTGGATACCGCTGCTGTAAAGCACCTCCTGACTTGAAAGCAAGACTGCAAAATCAAGTCAAGTTGATTGTCATCTGGTCGCACAAGTACATCCAGACGAAACAGCATTCTCCGGTCCTCAGTGCAAAACACGTAGACACATAACCAGACATAACACAGATACAGATAAACAACACATACGCAGGACAAGTATTCGTTGATACAAATAAATAAATAAATTGATTTTATTTCATGAATGATTTCGGCTGGTCAGTGCGAGCAGTTGGTTTGGGCATTCAGCATTCTCATTGCCCATGGGAAGAAGCTGTTCCTCACCCTGGTGGTGCTGGCTGTGATACTCCTGGATCTCTTTCCTGACGGGAGCAGCTGAAAGATGCTGTGCGTGGGGTGGATTTTGCACGAACTCTTCAGGTGACGATCCACGCTGATAGGGCTTGAGGGGGGTTGGGGCGCTCTGATGGCCCTGTGGATTGATCGCCGATCCATTTCTCTGCGGCAACCGTACCGCACTGTTATGAAGCTGGACGGGTTGTATGGAGAGATGGCGCTTATAGTGGGGATAGGGCCAGTTTTTTTGGGTCAAGGTGATGGTTGAGACAGCTGCCTCAGGTAAATTTTCCAGTGCCTCAGGTAAATTTTCCAGTGCCTCAGTTGTGAGCCCACAAGTTTGTTTTGTACTGACAGTACAGTGGGAATTCCAACATTGACCCATGTTGTTGTGCTTGCAGAAAGCTGTCTGAACTTGGAGCTCCAGTTCACGCCATTCCAGCTTTGCCATGTGGAGTGAGTGACCTTCTCTGTATGATATAACGGTGTTTATTTGTGAGCCCGCCTTCCCACCTTGATCGTCCCCCCCCTTGGGTGAAGAGGTGCGCCCCAACTCTGAATCCACTTTCAGGTGGCCAGAATACCCGAACGTAAAGCCACCTAAAATACCCGAATGCGGCTGTCAGGAGGCCACCTGAAAGCGGAGAACCAGTCCCCAAGGAGCACTTACTCAACCCACCTCGGGGAGGTATATTCTCCTCTTCTGAGCACTCCCTCTAGGCACCTGAAAGCATCAGGGAAAAGCGGCTAGCAGCTTTCAGGTGCCTAGCAGGGGGCGGGCTGATGACATTCAGCCAGCGACCCAACTCCCCGACAACCGGCCGGCACGGGACGTCGGGGCTGGGGCGGCCGGCACGGGACGTCGGGGCTGGGGCGGCCGGCACGGGACGTCGGGGCTGGGGCGGCCGGCACGGGACGTCGGGGCTGGGGCGGCCGGCACGGGACGTCGGGGCTGGGGCGGCCGGCACGGGACGTCGGGGCTGGGGCGGCCGGCACGGGACGTCGGGGCTGGGGCGGCCGGCACGGGACGTCGGGGCTGGGGCGGCCGGCACGGGACGTCGGGGCTGGGGCGGCCGGCACGGGACGTCGGGGCTGGAGCGGCAAGCACAGGACGTCAGGGCTGGAGTGGCCGGTGCTAGTCTCACGCCAGCCACTTCATCCCTGTAGTCCCACGACGGCTGCTCCAGCCTCATAGTCCTGTGCCAGGGGGCTGTCAGGCAGCAAGGAGGGAGCTGTCGGCAGCGGGGAGGGGGGCAGTCAGGCAGCAGGGTGGGGAGCTGTCAGACGCTGCCCCTGCCCCAACTTAGAAGCCGGCGTTTGCTCTGCAGCACCTCTCCCCGTGACGGACCTTTCAGATGGCAGAACACCGCCTTCAGAACTGCCACCTGAATGTCCCTTCGTAGACACACGCAGCTGGCTCCGGAGCTGCATTTCTCCTGGCGATTCCACCAATTCATGTTGTCTCTCTCTCTCCCCAAGTCCTTACTATCCAGTAACAATCATCCTGCCTTGATCCCTTTCATTGTGCCACATCAATCTCAAACTAATCCCACCGAACTGCTCTCCCCCCATGATTCTATGTGAATCTGAAATGAATCCCATTTTCCCACCCATGAAAATGGCCCCGTGCTTCCCCTCTAGCCCCACCTTGTCACCATCTAATTTGGGCGCCTGCCTTCATTTTGCGCTCTGGTCTGTGTCGTTGGTTATGTATCTTTATCTTTGCGATGTAGTGGACCCTGTTTTGACCATTGAGTTTCTGCTTCACTCACGGGGTCTTCAGACTTTCGTGATTTACTCCTCTCTCCTCTACTCACCAGCTTGCTTTCTCTCCATAGCTCTGTGAAAATCCCGAACTGAGTAAAACCCTAATTCTTACGGTCAGCCTGCTTTCTTCTCGTAACCCTGTGAAAATCCCGAACTGAGTAAAACCCTAATTCTTACGGTCAGCCTGCTTTCTTCTCGTAACCCTGTGAAAATCCCGAACTGAGTAAAACCCTAATTCTTACTGTCAGCCTGCTTTCTTCTCGTAACCCTGTGAAAATCCCGAACTGAGTAAAACCCTAATTCTTACGGTCAGCCTGCTTTCCTCTCGTAACCCTGTGAAAATCCCGAACTGAGTAAAACCCTAATTCTTACGGTCAGCCTGCTTTCTTCTCGTAACCCTGTACGAGTTCTTAGCCTCACTCTCTCCCTTCTGATCTTGAACGTTGCCACGCACTCGCTTCATAGTTGCTAAGTCAATTACCAACTAGTCCCAAAAATACCCACTCTTCTCTTTGGCTGAATGCGAATCCCACGAGTCTGTTCACTCCCGACAGCCCAATATCAATACAGGTACACAATCCTTTATCCGGAACCCTTGGGGGACAGTGGGTTCTGAATTTTGGATTTTTACGGATTTCGGAATAAAAACCAGCTGCCCCAGATTTAAGCCCACCCGAATTGTGCTGCCGTATCCACCCCCTTCCAGTCGCGTTGGCGTCTCTCTCCCCCTCACCCACCCGAGTCGCGCTGCCGTCTCTTCCCCCTAGCCCACCTGAGTTGCAATGCCGTCTCTCTCCTCCCCAACCCACCTGAGTCGTGCTGCCGTCTCTCTCCCCCCCCGCCCACCCATGTCATGCTGCCGTCTCTCTCCCCCCGACCGAGTCACGCTGCTGTCTCTCTCCCCTCGCCCACCCAAATCGTGCTGCTGTCTCTCCCTTCTCACCCCCCCCGCCCAACCTAGTTGCGCTTCTCTCTCTCTCTCTCTCTCTCTCTCTCTCTCTCTCTCTCTCTCTCTCTCTCTCTCCATTGTACCAGCACCAGGAAAAAAAAAATGCCGGTTTTTGGAGCTTTCTGGATTTTAGATGTCCGGCTAAAGGATTGTATACCTGTACCAAATTAATCCCACCTTCTCATTTCTGTCCCGGTAATTCCTTAAATTACTTGGAGAGCCTGAGGGAAAGCATATCCATGTGTAAAAGTTGAATTTTGTAGACCACATCTATTGTTAAATTTATGGGGTTGACTATGACATGGTGATACTTTAGAAGGGCTGAAATTCACACTAGAATTCTAAGTACATTATCAGTAGCTAAATAAATAAAAAACAAAAACACAATGAAACCCATGTCTTACCACGGGGGTGGTAAGGTCCACAGTTGGTATCTGGGTCACCGGAGGTGCCTGGAGCTCCAATGGGCGGGCAGCTGGGCTTAGGTGAGATTCCGCGTCCAAGGCTTCAGGAGCTCCGATGGGCGGACAGGACCTAGGCATGAGTCCGCGTTCGAGGCGCCGGGAGTCCGTGTTAGAGTCGCCGGGAGCTCCGATGGGTGGACAGGGCCTAGGCATGAGTCCGCGTTTGAGGCGCCGGGAGCTCTGATGGGCGGACAAGGCCTGGGCGTGAGTCCGCGTTCGAGGCGCAGGGAGCTCCGATGGGTGGACAGGGCCTGGGCGTGAGTCTGCATTTGAGGCACTGGGAGCTCTGGTGGGCACGCGGCAGGGACCGAAACGTCAGGAACTCCATCCTGTGGATGGGCAGCCGAGGTGAGAGACTAGGGTCAACTTTTACGCGAGATATATGGAAAATTCCAGATTTTCTGGTCAACAATGGGGTGGGGGGCGGGGGGGGTGGTTGTCGACTTTTAATTGTTAGGTTCTCATCAGTTCGTGAAAACTGAAGCAGCAGAAATCTAACCAGCTGTTGACATGGTTTGGCAAAGCACTCGGCTGAGTTAAAGTGGGGAGGAGGGGTGGCTGGGTGAATAAAGAGGGAGGGGTGGGGAAGGAGAGCTGGAAGCAAGAGCACCCATAAGTTAGAGTAATAACACCTGTCATTCTCCAGCTGGATGGCATTAACATCTGGTTTCTGCTAACTTCCCCCACCCCTTCCCCCTTCCTGCTCTCCTCTCCCCCTTCCCTCTATTCACCTCGACACCCCTCCTTCCCTTGATCGCTGCTGTCCCCTCCCTCCCTTCACCTAATACCTCCAGCCTTTGTGACCACCCCTCCCCCCAACTCTTTTATTCGGACGCCTGCCAACATTTTCCACACCTTGACGAAGGGCCGAAACGCCAGTTCTGTATCTTTATCTTGCCTTATAAAGCATTCCTGTTGACCTGCTGAGTTTCTCCAGCTTTGTGTTTTTACTCATTTCTGCGTGACTGGTCACGTCTCGCTCGCTGTTGTCCCCAATAAAGGGTCCAAGAGAGGGGAGAGCGCGAGACCATCTTCCTGCTTGGCAGCCACGACCTCCAGATGCACTTATACAAAGAGGTAAGTTAAGCTGCCTGCTCCTGCTTCCCAAGTCAAGTTTGAGTTCCCATCAATGACCCAAGTAAGTCTTGCTCTCTCCTCCTTCAACAGAATGAAACGCTGCACCAATTCGAAGAGCATCCAATAGAATTCCTCTTCCCGGAGCTGACAAACCTACCCAGCCAGTAAGAATTCCTCTTCCCGGAGCTGACAAACCTACCCACCCAATAGAATTCCTCTTCCCGGAGCTGACAAACCTACCCAACCCAATAGAATTCCTCTTCCCGGAGCTGACAAACCTACCCAGCCAATAGAATTCCTCTTCCCGGAGCTGACAAACCTACCCAGCCAGTAAGAATTCCTCTTTCCGGAGCTGACAAACATACCCAGCCAGTAAGAATTCCTCTTCCCGGAGCTGACAAACCTACCCAGCCAGTAAGAATTCCTCTTCCTGGAGCTGACAAACCTACCCAGCCAGTAAGAATTCCTCTTCCTGGAGCTGACAAACCTACCCAGCCAGTAAGAATTCCTCTTCCTGGAGCTGACAAACCTACCCAGTCAGTAAGAATTCCTCTTCCTAGAGCTGACAAACCTACCCAGCCAGTAAGAATTTCCCATTTAATCTCCAGAAATAGGAGCAGAATTAGGCCCATCGAGTCTGCTCTGCCATTCTAATCATGAGCTGATCCATCCTCCCACTCCACCCCACTCCCTGGCTTTCTCCCTGTAACCCTTGATGCCCTGAGTAATCAAACACCTTCCAATCTCTACCTCAAATACACCCAACGACCTCCTGTCCACAGCCACTTGTTCCACAGTAAAGACTAAAGAAATTTTTCCATGTCTCGGTTTCAAATTGATGCCCTTTTACCCTGAAGATGTCCCCTCTTGTCCTTGACTCCCTTAGAGGCAGGTCAGGCTTACGGTTGTCCTCACGCCAGACGCCAGTGAGCCCCAAGAGTTTGGCTGACACTCCTATGCACAGTCAATATGCTGTCGCTCAGCTGCCTACCTGCTCTGGGCATGGAGGAGTTCCAGTTTCATAGAAGACGTGGAGAGATTTTCCTGTTGACTCCTCAATCAACATCGCTGAAGGGAATGTTATCAGGTCAATTGGATAAAACAAACTGCTGGAAGAACTCAGTGGGTCATCCATGGAGAGAAATGGACAATAGATGTTTGATTTTAAAGTTAGGCATACGGCACCGTAACAGGCCCTTCTGGCCCAAGCACCCATGCTGCCCAATTACACCCAATTGACCTACAACCCCCCCGGTACGCTCTTGAACAGTGGGAACACCCAGTGGAAACCAGTGCAGTGCTGGATTCGAAGCACTGACACTAAGAGCGTTGCACTAACGGTGCTGCCCTTTTTTGGGTCAAGTCTTCAGGATACTGCCTGACCTGCTGAGTTCCTCCAGCAGTTTGTTTCTTGCACAAGATTGCAGCAGCTTCAGTATATATTGTCTCTCCATTATCAGGCCAATACTGTGTTCCTGTTTGCTGTGGGCAAATTGGCCTCTAATTTTCTTGCATGACGACTGCCCTTCGCAAGTAATCAGTTGGACATAAAATACCTCGAGATGTCCTGAGACGATGAAAGCTGCAAACTTCGGGGATTGCACCTTGAGCTGAATTGCAAAAGGCACTGGAAGTATGGCTATTTTCTATTTTACAACGTAGAATGAGGCTATTTGAGCCACCATACTATCTCATTCAGCACAGCTGTTTTCCTACCGATTTGTCACTGTAAACTACTTTCCCCACATTCCCACTCGCACTGCAGTAGGGACAAGATGTGGGAGAGAATGGGGCACTCCGAGAGGAAACCCACATAGTCACGTAGAACCCGTCAAATCCGCGCAACAGCGAACATCAGGATTGAATCAGCATCCGGCAGCAGCCCCGCCATTTACTCCACCGTGATTTAGCCCAGTATTCCCAGATTAATGTGATCTGATCTCCTCCTTGGAGAAACTGAAACCCCTGTCAAATCCACTGTGCTGGAAGGTTGTGAAAATGTTTAGAATTATTCAGGTCTGCGATCAAGTGCTGAGAATCTGTTCCTTTAACTCCCTGCACGTTGCGCGAGGGGTTCATGGATGCGTTTGATGTGCATTCGCTGATACCTTTGTTGTTAAAGCAGCAGATCTGATTGTTGCAGTGTCCTCTGGCTCGATGTTGTCAACATCCCGGGCTCCACGAGGCGCCTGACTACTTTTGGCTGTCAAAATGGATTTGTGAGAGTTGCCCATGTGGACCAGGAATCCAAAGGTTAGAATCATCACCGTGTGAGTTACGAGAAATGACTGGTCCCCTGTCAGTCCCTCAGCCCCCTACCCTGGAGGATAGCCCTGCCTTCAATCCCCTCCTCCTGGAATTCCGGTCCTGAACCTATTTGGTTTCCCCCTCCCTCTCACTTTAAACCATGCCTCAGAAGCTGTACTTTAATAAAGACCTTGGTCATCTTGAATGAACTAAGGTACACTGGAGTGACTCTGATCAGGCAGTATTTGTAGAGAGAAATGGTCGGCCAACGTTTCGGGTCAGGACCCTCCAGGGCAGGGGTGGCCACACGTTTTTGGTTGTGGGCCACATACAGAAAAATATAAGGAGTCACGGACCAAACAATATTAAACCCGACAGTTTTCAACCAGATCCACTGCAAGAAAAATGGGGTCTTTAGACCAGAAAATTCCTGTGCCCTTTGAAAATGAATTTTCTATCAAAATAATGATACAGCCTCACTGAACAGTCACGGTAGTTTATTGATGCGCTCACACATTCCATTAGGCATTTCTGTATCAGCCACTCTTAAATTTAAATGAATGCAATAAAACTCTCATTCAAAAAGCAGTGCAAAATAAACGGCTGGGGGGAAAATAAGAACAGGAGAAAAGATGAAGAAAGGGACCAGGCCGTCCCCACCATTCCCCCACAACTCTCAGTGAATATAGTTCATGGCCCAAGTGTCCACCTCGATGATCATGATCCAATGTGTAAATCTGTAGATCGGCTATTAAAGTTAACAGACAAGCAAGCGCCCTTCCCCTCGACTTTGGTGGAACAGTATTCATTTTCCCACCGTCTGAAATTTTCACCACTCTCTTGCTATTGTCCGTCTTTTCGGTTCCTCCATGTTTCAACTGAGGTAATTTTTTTTAAAATTGAGGGAAATATCTTCACTGAGTTTAATTAAAAAACACAAATAAATTGAAAGATAAAAAAATTTGTACTTCTCCAATAATACTCAAATAATACATATGAAAATTGTGTGTACTCCTTTCGATCAAACCCCTTTTACAAAAAGGAAAAAAAGAAAGGAAAAAATGTTCACCTCTTTTAACTGAGGTGAATGTTTTCATCAGTGAGTAACATTTCAATGGTCGGACTAGTAGTTGTTCAATATGGCAGCAACATCTAGTGTTGAAACTAAGAAGTGCAATATACATACAGAGCAATTTATTGTTAGAGACCACATTCTAATGGGCCACTAAAAAATGGGCATCAGGCCGCTGTTGGCCCAAAGCTGTAGTTTGGAGATGGAGATGTGGTAAAGGGTCTCGACCCAAAATATAGACCGATCATTTCTACCCGGGAATGCTGGCCAGCCACTGAACCCCTCCAGCTTCTCGTTGTTCAATCAAGATTCCTGTTGGTCAGTTTGGTGTAATCTGTTTCTGCCCAGTTGCCAGTGAACTGCTGTGCCATGCGGAAGAGATGCTGAAGATCATCAAGTGGCTGAATCTTTGCTGGTTTCTCCCTCTCACCTTTCCACCTCTCTCCCACAAACCTATTCCCTCCCCCACTTGAGGCCTCCCCTCTCCCGACTCAAGACCTCCCCTCCCTTTCCCCAGGCTCGAGGTCTCCCCTCCCCCCCCTCCCAGCTCAAGGCCTCCCATCCTCCCCTCCCAGCTATCTCACACACTTGTTCTTCGCCCCCCCCCCCTTCCCTCTCACAAGCCTCCCTCCCTCTCCCTGACCTCACCCACATTGTGTCTTCTCATGCCTGTTCTCGCTGGGTGATCGCCCTGGCCCCGGCCATTTCACTGACTCACTGGTGGTCTCTGTGCTGTGACCAGTTGTTCTGCAGAGTTGGAAGGTTCAGCAGGATGGCCCGATCTCCACCGTGCGACTCTTCCAGTTACCGAGCAACATTCACAGGAGTGGCGGGTCAAGTGCTGGTGAGTGTGTGTCGAGGGTCCCTGTGTTCAGCCTCTTGTGAGTCCCTCCGTCCACTTTTGCTGGGCTCTGAGTGCCCCCACTCCCAGCCTCGCCCCGGGTACGTATGACACAGTTCAAGTACGACTAAGTACAAAATGACAGAGATCCATTGGTATGAAACAGCGGGAAGGAACTTTGAATCTGGGGGTGTGAATCTTCTTCCTGATGGGGGGTGGGGGGTGGTGAAGAGAATTTGGACGTCTTTTAATGTGTTGGCTGCTTTTCCAAGGCAGTGGGAGTTATAGATAGAGGGTGTGGGGAGGTTGTGTATGTGTTTGATGGGCTGAGCCATGTTCATAAATGTGATGGGGGGGGTTGGGGTTATTATACTGACCGCTTGCTATTGGTTAAGGCTGTAGAGATACTCCATCCTACTGGTATAACAGATGGAGATGCCTTCCCACTGGATCAAAAATGAAAAGATCAGGCTTGGTGAATTGAACTTTCTTACTTACGACATACTCTATCACCGTGGAAAATTCAGTGACCCTTAAGGACTATAATCAGGAAACAGAGCAGTTGGAAAGGGAAATAGTAAATATAGAAAAAGAATTAGCAATGAAGGAAGATACAACTAAAAGAAGAGAATTGGCGGATAAAAAAATAAAATATGAAACATTACAAACATATAAGGTGGAGAAGAATATAATGAAGACAAAACAGAAATATTATGAAAATTCAGTGACCCTCCAGACGCCCCTTTCTCGCATGACCTACGCAAGTCTGCAACTAGACAGTTTAAAATATCTTAGCGATGAATTATGTCACCCAGGGATCACTAGATTTTATCATTATGACTAGACTTCAGTCCCTCAATTTGCTGTACTCAAATTCCCATGAAGGGGGATATTGCTCCCCAAGTGTTTCTCGAGATGGGGAGGGTAAAGAAGGAGTTAGGTCAGTGAAAGGGCTAGCAGGCTGCAGACCAGGCAAGGCTAGATCCCGAAGGGAAACCATATCCTTCCTTCCATCAGGAAAAATAACGAGCGGATTAGCATGAAGCAGTTGCACACGCTCGACAAGCGGGTCAGCCTTGCTGGGTCTAATGTGTTTTCTTAACAAAACTTCTCTGGGTTTAGATAGCTAAGTTGGCAAAGATGAAAGGCAGTTTACCGCTTTTGAGACAGATGGCAAACTTTTCCAGTTTAGAAGAATCCCTCATCTGGACAATGTCACTATATGTGGCAAAGACTTAATTGATCACGATCGGAACTTACAAACATTTCTCCAGGTGGCCAAGCATCTGCACTTAACCCTTAACACCGACAAGTGTGTATACCACATTAAATTCCTGGCCATACTAGGCTACTTAGTGAGTAAAAGAGAGATCAGCCCTGACCCAGAGAGGATGAGACCACTCATGGATCTACCCCGATGAGAGCAGCTGAGAGATGCTGTGTGCAAGGTGGAAGAAGTCCTCAATGATTTTGCGCGCCCTCTTCAGACAACGTTCCTGGTAGATCATGTCGATGTTGGTGGGGGGGTGGGGGGGGGGGACTGGTGGTGTGGGGAAGGAGACCTCAGTGATCCTCCCTGCCACTCTTATGGTCTGATCTATGTGTTATAGTGTAATCAATATCAGTATATGTCTTTCTCTATATTCAAATACAGTAAAATCCCTGGTATCTGGCACCTACGGGGATTGTTACATGCCGGATAAGTGAAATTTCTGGTTGCTTGAGTTTGCATGTTGTGTGATTGATGAACTAATGGTGAGGCATGCCAATTTTAAACTCATATTTTTACCTATTTATTTTCTGGGATTATTTTGCCGGTTGCTGGAATTCTGGATAACAGGGGTTTTACTGTACCATAAATTCAGTACGTTTTCTTATATCAATGTCTCCAAATACCACTACATTTGCTCTGTAATGGTGTATTTTCTCTCTCCTCTTAGGTTCTTGCTCAGAATCAGGCCCTGCCTTTAAGGGTAATTACGACCTGTTGGTGACCTCCGCAATCGAACTATCCGTTGTCTACAGGTTAGTTGTAGAGGAAACTTTGCCCCCCCCCCCCCCCCCCCCCACCAGTGTCGTTTCCCCACACCAGCTGTTGCTCCCGTTGTATGATCCATCGTGCCAACTTGTAGCAGGTTCTCTTTGAATATCCGAGTTCACTGCTGCTCAAGGATGTCACGTTTTCATGTTCCATTCCATCCTTTACTCCCAGTGAAGGCGACTGCAAACTTCCTGGATTTTTTTATTGTGATAAAGGCACTGTATAAGTGCACGGAGTTGTTGGTGAATAGATATTGGATGAGCTGCCTGTTTAGAACCTTCCCAACTGTACCTGGATGTACCGTCAGTCAATAGTGGTTCTCAGAGCAGTTCCATCTCCCCATTCATTTGTTTCCTGTAGCCAATGTTCCCACCGCCTTCCCACCATCTTCCCACTGCCCTCCCCACCGCCTTGCCCAAGTGTACTCCTATCTACACACACGGCCAGTTTACAGCCACCAGTTAACCTCTCAATGGACGTGTCTTTGGGTTGTGGGAGAAGCCAGAGCACCCGGGGGAACACGCAAACTCCATACACATTGCCAGAGGTCAGGATCGAACCTGATATCTGCACAACCCTGCATCTCCCTCAGAGGACAAGCAGCAGAGCTGAGAAGTTGCACTGTCAGGGGAAGCTAACTCACAGATGGGACGATATAGGACTGTATGGGCCCTTCGGCCCGCAATGTTGTGCTGACCTGTATAAACCTACTGCCCATCAATCTAACCCTTCCCAACCTCATCCACAACTTTTTTGCATCCTTCTAGTCTCCACCATCTGTGCATTTCTGAAGATGCACCATTTTACGTATAAAATTAAACGTGCTTCTTGACGTGTCCTTTAAACATTTCTCTATTCAGTAAACAGATGTTCTCCAGTGTTGGCCATTGACGTGACCTGGTGTTGCCGTGACTGGCTCTCATGTAAGAGTTTGAGTCGTCTTTCCTTTCTGATCGCAGGATGTGCTGAAGAATGGCCTCGAAGACCAGGTTATTCTTCCAGAGAGTGACCAGTACGATAGTGTCCTTTGTGCTCTGGTGGCTGATGTGGACTTTGATGGAGTAAAGGAAATTCTCCTGGGCACCTATGGACAGGTAATGAGCATAATGCTCTGTATTCCACATCCTCCTTGCTACATTTGGTATAGCCTCTCAATCGACCCCAAATTTCATTGCCCCTCCACTGGCTGTGCCTTCAAGTCTTTTTGGAATATTGTGTTCAGTTCTGGTCACCTCATTACAGGAAGGATGTGGAAGCTGAAGAGAGGGTGCAGAGGAGATTCACCAGGATGTTGCCTGGATTGGAAAATATAAGGCAAGGTCAGCAGAGCTGGGCTTGTCTCTGGAGCATAGAAGGGTGAGAGGTGACTTAATAGAGGTCTACAAGATTATGAGAGGCTAAGATAAGGTGGACGGCCAGCAGCACCTCTTTCCAGGACGGGAGTAGCAAACACCAGAGGACGTCTGCCCAAAATGAAGGGAGGGAAGTTTAGGGAGACATCAGGAGGAAGTTTTTTCCACACAGAGCTGTGGGTGTCTGGAATGCATTGCCAGGCATGGAGGCTGGAACAATAGGGGCATATAAGAGACTCTTAGACAGGCAAGTGGATGAAAGAAAAATAGAAAGATAGTTTAGCTTTTTTTTAAGTATATGGTTTGGACTATAAGGGCAGAATGGCCTGATTTCTGTGTTCTATGGCACAAAATTAAGGCTGAAGGGCCTGTACTGTTCCATGTCCCTGATTCTGAACTCCTGGGACTCCCTCCTTGAAGCTTTCCACCGCTCTTTCATCTCCTGCAAGATCCTCTTTGAGGTCGCAGGCTGCCCCTTTTAAAGCAAGCAAATGTCTTTCTCCTCCAGTGGACGTAACAATGTCATCAGCAGGAGTTTTTCCTGGAATCCTGAGTGAGAAATGTATCCCTTTGTGATTAGATGATCTTGTCACTGTGGTATCACTGTTTGTGGGAGGTGTGTTGAAATATACTGCCATGGTTCCTGTTATAATAGTGGATACAAGGGGAGGTGGTTGGGGATTTAAAACGATTTCAGGAACATCGGTTGTCTTGAAAGGGAGGTGAGCTGTGCTGTAGAAATGCACACTTGGTTGTCTTTTTTAACTTGTACATATCTATCTCTCTGCGTCAAATGTTCTGTTACACTCCTGCAAAGTGTCTTGGGGGGGGGCCAACATTTTAAGGGTGCTATATAAACATATTTGTGGTTTTGTCACACAAAATGCTTGCAAGCCTGCCTGAATTGTCATGCACTGAAATGCAGTGAAAAGCTTTGTTTTGTGTGCTCTTCAGGCAAGTCAACCCAAACTTGACTACAGCAGGTAGAGCAATAATAACAGAAGAGGGCAGTGTGTAGTGTTTCTCTAAGTCCACGTAGTTTCTTGACATCGGAGGGACTGGGAGATCGCTTCGCTCTGTCCGCATCAATGGCTGGGAATCTTCCAGTGGCCAACCATTTCAATTCTGGGCCCCAGCATGCCTGTCCATTGCCTCATACACTGCCAAGCCAAGGCCACTCGTACATTGGAGGAGCCACGCCTCGTATTCTCTCTTGGCTAATGGCATCATGAAGAAAGCCCGTCAGCACTTCGACTTCTTCAGGAAGCTGTGGAAGCTTCATATGACATTGGAAACCCTGGAAAATTTCCGCAGAGGTGTGGTGGAAAGTGTGCGTCTGGTACAAGGACACCAATACCCCCGAGCGTAAAACCCTCCAAAAGGGAGTGGACACAGCTCAAGACATCAAGGAGAAAAAACCTTCTCCACCGTCGAGAGCAAGGAACGCTGCCAGTGGAGAGCAGCAGCGATCATCAAGGATCCTCCAAAAGGGAGTGGACACAGCTCAAGACATCAAGGAGAAAAAACCTTCTCCACCGTCGAGAGCAAGGAACGCTGCCAGTGGAGAGCAGCAGCGATCATCAAGGATCCACCCCACCCAGCACACGCTCTGTTCTCGCTGCTGCCATCGGGAAAGAGGTCTCGGTGCCACAAGACTCGCACCACCAGGTTCAGGAACAGCTGCTCCCCCTCCACCATCAGACAAACTCAATGATAAACTCAATCAGGGACTCATTGAAAGACTCTCTCTTTTGCACTTTATTGATATTTTTTCGCTTGTTTACATGTGTACGTATCTTCTTGAGTACAGCTTTATGGCACTGCAAGTTCTGCCTGGCCCTTAGGAAGAAGAATCTCAGGGTTGTAAGCGATGTCATGTGTGGACTCTGACAATAAATCTGAATTTTAGAAATTAAAGTTTAGCTGTCAGGATCCCAGTACCAGGGGAGGACCAATTGTAGTGAAATTAGTTTATTTTTCGGTGACCGTTTCTGCATATTAAATGTGAGAGTTGGGAGAAAGGAAACTGTTTGACTGTCACACACAAAGTGCCTGTGTATCCCAAGCTTACAGTCACATGTAGCAAAGTGCAGTAGAAAAGTGTTTTTTAAAAAAAAAAAAAATTGCATGCGGTCCAGTTAGTCAACTTGTACAAAACACAAAGGAGGAAAAACCCAACCCCAACCAACCAATTTTCCCTTGCAACCGCTGCAACCGTGTCTGCCTGTCCCGCATCGGACTTGTCAGCCACAAACGAGCCTGCAGCTGACGTGGACATTACCCCTCCATAAATCTTTGTCCGCGAAGCCAAGCCATAGAAAGAAAATCGATACAACAAGAAAATCGGTGCTGAGTTAAAGAGAGAGATCAGTTAGAACAGAACATAATTTTATTGATGTGAGGTTCATTTAGAAGTCTGATGATGGCTGGAAGAAAACTGTTTGAATCTGCTGGTGCGTAATCTCATAGGCGTGAATCTTCCCGATGGGTGGTGCATGGATATTAGAATTATGTTGACCTCCTGCTCTACTGCCTTAGAGCAAACCTTGATTAAATGCAGACCCTTCTATCCGCCCCGAGAGTTCTCATCAGTGATTCTCAGCTGATCCCTCGTAATGCTGATTACAAGCAGGCACTTGTATGTGGTCAGTAAAATTTAAACTTTTAAATTTGGACATACAACACGGTAACTGGCCGTTTTGGCCCATGCGTTCCTACCGCCAAATTTACACTCTCTTCTGCTTCCACATCCTTCCTGTAATGAGGTGACCAGAACTGAACACAATATTCCAAAATATTCTACACTCTCGGTATGTTTCGAGCCGTGGGAGGAAACCGGAACTCCCAGGGAAAACCTACGCAGATACGGGGAGAACGTACAAACTCCTTCCAGGCAGCATGAGATTCGAACCCTGGTCCCAATCGCTGGCGCTGTAAAGGCATTGCACTAACTGCTACACTAACCGTGCCCCCCAAGAGATGGCCCAGCCCGACGCACTACAAATCTTAGTCGGCCTGGGTCAAGGTAACCTGCTGTACCAAATGTCCTAGCGCACTCGATCACTGCTACACCAAGATAAGAAAGGCCTACCGTTCTTAAGAATGGTTACAGGACTTCCTGGAGTCAGCAGATGGGGCGGAGTTCAGGGACTCAGCTGAGAATCTGAAGGATTGCACCAGGGCTGTCACAGACTTTATCAAAGCAGCTGTGGATGTGTGTGCCCCCACCAAATCAGGGTTTTCCCCAACCAGAATCCCTGGATGAACAAAGAAATCTGGAACCTGCTGAGAGCCAGATCACAGGCATTTAAGTCCATGGAAAGCAAGGGGCTCTCCACATCAATACAGAAGGAGCAGGTATGACCTGTTGGAAAGCTATCTCCTGGGTGAAGTGGATGAAAATGGAAACAACAAGGGACACTCGACACCTGTGGCAGGGCCTAAATGCTATAACCTGCTACAAAACCAAAGCCGGTGAAGTAGCAGACGGCAAAGCTTTGTTCCCAGAGGAATTCAATGCCTTCTGCGCCTGACTGAACGACAGTAGCAGCGAAGAACCGCCCCTTTGCACCCCCACCTCCCCTGACAATCCTGTCCATATCTGAGAATGACGTGTGTGGTGCCTTCAGGAGAGAGAATCTGATGGAGTACCTGGCCGAGTATTAAAAATCTGTGCTGACTAACTTACCAATGTATTCGCGGATATATTCAAAGTCTCACTCCGGTAGGTGTGGTACCCACCTGTTTCAAACAAGCGTCAGTCATACCGGTGCCCAAGAAGAGGGCAGTTACCTGCCTTAACGACTCGACCAGTAGCACCTACATCAACAGTGATGAAGTGTTTTGAAAGGCTGGTGTTTGAAGCCTATCAGCTCTTGTCCGAGTGGTCACATGGATCCGTTCCAGTTTGCCTATCGTAGCAACAGGTCACCTCACTGGCCCTACACAAAGGCCTGGAGCACCTGGACAGCAAAGATGCAGACATCAGGATGTTCTTCATCGACTACAGTTCAGCAATTAACACCATCGTCCCCTCAAAACTGATCAGCAAACTCCAAGATCTGGGAGTTAACACCCTACTGTGTAGTTGGATCATGGATTTCCTCACCTCAATCAGTGAAGATTGGTAAGAACATCTCCTCCACAATCTCCATCTGTACCAGATCACCACAGGGTTGTGATGTTAGATCCCTGCTCTACTCACTTTACACCCATGATGTGTGACTCGGTACAAAAAGAAAGGTGATGAGTCGGCATATAGGAAGGAGAGTGAAAACTTGAGTGAATGGTTCACCAACAATAACCAAGGAGCTGATTGTTGACTTCAGGAAGAGAAAGCCAGAGGTGTACAATCCAGTGATCATTGGGGATCAGATGTGGAGAGGGTGAGCATATTTAAGTTCTTGGGAGTCACCATCTCGGAGGATCTTTCCTGGTCTCCACATGCCACGGCATCGTGAAGAAACCCCGTCAGCACCTTCCTCACGAGTTTGTGGGGGTTTGGGGTGACACCAGAAACTCTGACAAATTTCGACGGAGGTGTAGTGGAAAGTATGCTGACTGACTACATCACAGTCTGGTATGGGAATGCCAATACTCCTGAGTGTAAAGCCCTGCAGAAGGTAGTGGGCACAGTCCAGGGCCCTCCCCACCTTTGAAATCATCCACAGGGAACGTTACAGTGGCAATTTCATTTTTCTTCTGTTTTTTTTAGACAAAAAGCACGGTAACGGGCCCTTCTGGCCCATGAGCCGTGCCTCCCAATTACACCAAATTGACCTAAAACCCCTGGTACATTTTGAAGTGTGGGAGGTCACCAGAGGCACAAGGGAAAACCCATACAGACATGGGGAGAACCTACAAACTCTCTACAGGCAGCATGGCATTTGAACCCCAGCCCCAATCGCTGGCACTGTACGGTGTTGTGCGAGCCATTGTGATAACCATGCTGGGTGCAGAAGGGGAGGGGGGATTTCTGCAATATTATGATGTAGTTCCAAAGCCTGGCTGTATATTCTTTTTTTTTTGAGCGGCCTTCTCGTGCCTGCAGGAGCTGCTCTGCTACAAGTCCTGTGTGGGCAGTGTCGTGGACCCGGAGATGATGGAATCGGCCTTGGCCTCCCAACTCCATGGAGAGTTCCGGCTCCTGTGGAGAAGAAGTTTCCAAAGCCCCTTGCTTTCCATGGCCTACATTGACCTGACCTGCGATGGTGTCTGTGAACTTGCAGTTGAGTCCCTGAAGGGCTTGCACATTTTGCAGGTAATGTCTGGGGGTTGGAGGTGCTTTGATGACAACACTGTCTCACTTGTATCTCCATCCTCCCCGTCTCTTCTCTTCCCAAGTGCTCCCATTTGGAACTGGAAAGGACCTGCTGGGGACACTGGACCTTCCCCTCGGTAATGGGTCTGACTAACACACAGCCTCCCTTCCCCCTCACCCCCCCCCCCCACCACATCAGCTCCCTAACTGTACAGCATCCTGCTTGCTTCCTGATAATCAACACCTTAATCCTAAACCCCTCGTCCTTCCAATCCAGCGCTTCCACAATCTCCACTGAGCCTCGTGCTCCAGCCCAATGGTCATCAATCCAGTGCTAGCAGGTTTTCTCGTCTGGAACTCCCTCCACCTCTGGAAGCCCCTCTCCTTGATTTTGGTCAGGTGCAACAACATCAGCAAAACGACAAGGCTGGAGAAACTCAGCAGGTCAAACAGCGTCCTTTATGGAGCAAAGATAAAGATACTTAACCAAGGATTCGGGCTTCAGCTCTTCATCAATTTTCATCAAGGCCTCAGCAAAATGTAGGCAGGCGCAGGCCTAGATGAAGGGGCTCAAGCCCGAAACCTTGGTTCTGTATCTTTATCTTTGCTCCATAAAGGACGCTGTTTGACCTGCTGAGTTTCTCCAGCGCTGTGTTTTTTACTTCAATTGCGGTGTCTGCCGACTTCCCGTGTTTTACTTCTCTCTTCACTTCATCACTTCCCAAGTCCTGGAGCTAAGGCTCCTTGGAGGCACCCGGGATGTTTTTACTGCATTGAAGAGGGTCTATAAATGTGTTTTCGGTAGAATAGAGAGGTTGATTCTCGATGGTTGAATCCCCAACACGAAGACACAAGAACATAAGGAATCGGAGCAGGAATCGGCCACCCGGCCCGTCGATTCTGCTCCACCATTCAACGAGACTGTGGCTGATCTGACGATGGGCTCATCTCCACCTACCTGCCTTACCTCATATCCCTTAATTCCTTGACAATGTTAAAATCTATCCAACCTTGTCTTAAATCTATTTACTGAGGTCACCTCCACTGCTTCAATGGGCAGCGAATTCCACAGATTCACCTCCCCCCCCCACCCCGGGAAAAGCAGATCCTCCTCATCTCCATCCTAAATCTATTCCCCTGGATCTTGAGGCTATGTCCCCTGGTTCTAGACTCTTCCCCCACAATGGAAACAAATTACCTATCTCCATCTTATCTATGCCTTTCATCCTTCCCGCGAGTACAGTCCTGGACGAATCAAGCTCCTCTCATAGGCCAACCCCCTCATCTGGAATCAACCTGGTGAACCTCCTCTGCACCGCCTTCAAAACCAGTCCATCCTTCCTCAAGTAAGGAGACCAGAACCGCACATAGTTCTCCAGATGCGGCCTCACCAGGACCTTGTACAGTTCAGTATAACGTCCCTGCTCCTAATTTCTATCCCTCTGCCAATGAAGGCCAATATTCCATTTGCCTTCTTGATAACCTGCTGTACCTGCCAACCAACCTTTTGCGATTCATGCTCCAGCCCTCCCAAGTCCTTCTACAAGGCAGCACACTGCCATCGCTTGGTTTTTAAATAATACTCCGATATTCTGTGTTGGTGACGTGAGGTGGAGAGGAGGCTCTGTCGGCTTGGAGAAAGGGGTTAGTTCTGGATTTGAAAGCCAGCTGCAATGGATTGGGCACCAAGATCCCAGCTCCTAACCAGGCCTCAAATGGGTTTCGAGTGGCACAGTGGTAAGAGCTGGTAGAGCTGCTACCGCACAGCTCTGTGCTCAAGGTTCAAACCTAGTCGTGGCAGTCAGAGGGAAACGTGCACACCCCTGCAGTGTCTGGGTGCAGTTCACACTTCCTTTTATCTGTACAAGGTGAAGGGAGGAAAGTTTAGGGGAGACATCAAGGTCTTTTTTTTTTTTACACACAGAGTTGAGGGAGCCTGGAATGCCTTGCCAGGGGTGGTGGTGGAGGCTAGAACATTAGGGGCATTTAAGGGGCTCTTAAACAGGCACATGGATGCAAGAACAGTAGAGGGTAACGAGCTCGGTAGGGTTTAATTGTTAATTTAGGGTATATATAGGTCAGCACAACATCATGGGCCGATGGGCCTGTACTGTACTGTAATGTTTCAGGTTCCTCCCTGAAACTGCTGGTTCCCTACAGCGCTCACCAGGCTGCAGTTCCAAATGAGACGAAGGCTTTTTATTTTACCTGGAGTGTTGGAGGCTGAGAGGGAACCTTATGGAAGTGGTGAATGGGGGCTCAATTTTAATATTTAAAAAGAATTTGGACAGGTACATGGATGGGAAAGGTCTGGAGGGCTATGGACTGGGTTTAGGTCAGTGGGACTGGGCAGAATAATAGTTCGGCGTGGACTGGAAGGGCCAAAGGGGCCTGTTTTTCCCCCCCAACATACAACACAGAAGCAAGTCTGTGCCGCCAAATTTACACCTAATTAGCCTACGTGCCGGCTCATTTTGAGTGGTTAGAAGAAACTGGAGCGCTTGAGGAAAACCCATGCAGACGTGGGGAGAGTGTACAAACTCCTTTCAGGCAGCACGGGATTCGAACCCTGGTCTGGTCCCGATCGCTGGTGCTGTAAAGGCAATGCGCTAACCACTACGCCAACCATTTCTGTGCTGTAATGTTCTTGGGTTCTAAGCGTAAACAAGATCATGAGGGGTATAGATGAATTTTTTCAGTAAATTTGGTGGGGGGGGGGGGTCCCCAAAACTAGAGGGCATCGATTTGAGGCGAGAGGGGCAAGATTTAAACTGAAGGCCACATTTTGTGTGCCAGTACATCTCTTCCTCACTCTTTCCAACTTAATGACAACTTTTGTGTGTCACAGCACAGCTTAACCAAGACGGGCAGCCTGGTGATGGAGAGACTGCGCTCCAGAGTGCTGGCCGTGGAGAGCCATGGAGCATCAGAGAAGGCTGAGGATGACGGGCAGATGACAGGGGTTCCGGGGGATCACCTTGAGGCGGACCAGGAGCAGCCGGCCGAATATCCCAGCTAGAGGTAGCCCTGCCACCCTTTCTGTGCCACTGATGGCCCAGCCACCCCCTGATCTTTTTCAAATGGTCCCATTCAACAACGACAGCTGCCTCCCTCCCCACCTCCCTGGGAGAGGCCTCGCACAGGTCGGTGGGACCAACCAGAGAAGGAAGGAAGCTTCTGGATTGGAGGGGCGTCCGCTGGAGAGGGAAAGGGGCGAAATTAGATTAAATCAGATTTCTGTAATCTCCTCTGCCCCCACCACAAATAGAAGAGGTTGACACTGAGGTCCCAGAAGTTGTAAAGGATCTGGTGCCAGACCCTTCTCTCTCTAAACTTGCACTCCTATTTTTATAATCAGGGTAGGGTAGGTGCTGAAGGCATATCCCTAGTAAAGGAGAATGATTAAACACTCGCTCATCTCTTTTCCCCAATATCTTTCCAAATTGTGACGGTGTTGTGCCTCTTGCATTGTACTGGAGACTGCTTACTGCAGGAGTGAAGTTGACAGGTATAAACCACACCCAACTCCTCATCCTACCCAGTCTTTGCCAACTTGCACCCCAGACCAACTTCTCAGCACTTTTTTCGTTGTAATTGGCTGTGCTTTGCCTCAGAATCCAGAAGGTTGTGGATTCAAAACCCTGTTCCAGTATTCATGTTTCAAGCACAATTCTATTTTTTGTGACACATTGATGATGTGTCTCCAAAGGTATTGCAGATCTACCAAGGGTGTAAAGGGAGCTATAAAGTTCAAGACATTTATCTTGAAATCATGTTTTTATTTCTAAATTTTTGTCCACATTTGCATTGGCACTGGGAAATAATCTCAATGTTTCATCAACCAAATCGTAAAGGTCTGTGTAAAGTGTTTATCTGCATTCGATTTCATTAAAATGGTTAAATATTTATGTGCATATTCTGCAGCTTTATATTGTCTGATATTTGGGTAGATAAAAGATGGACAGTGGGCGGCGCGGTTGGCGCAACCCAGCGATCGAATCCCGCGCTGTCTGTAAGGAGTTTTGTATGTTCTCCCTATGTCTGTGTGGGTTTCCCCCAAGGGCTCCGGTTTCCTCCCACCATTTAAAAACGTCCTGGGGTTGTAGGTCAATTGGGTGTAATTGGCACAGGCTCGTGGTCCAAAAGGGCCTGTCCCTGTGCTATATGTTTAAATTTAATTAATTTATGTGTGGGCTGGGCTACCTAAGTGGCACCTTGTCGCTCTACCAGCAGGGGGCAGAACAGTTCACTAATGATGCTCCGGTGCAGAGAGAAAGCAGCAAACTATTTTACCCTCACTGAAGGGCTAACAGGCGACGCCTGCAGTTAACTGCCTGTTCTGTACCTAATTGCCCTTTGAGAAGGTTATGGTGCTGCCTTCTCGAACCGCTGGAGGTGTGGGCATCCCCATGGTGCTGTCCGCGATTTTGGTGAAGACATGCTGGTAGTGTGGATCTCCCGGTGGCCCCCTCATTTCGGTTCCCTGACCCATTTCCTCACTGACGTTGTCTCTCCAAGGTCTAGTGCACTGCCAGACTGAGACACTCCCCACCCCATAAATTGGAGGAACAGCACCTCATCTTCTGTCTGGACCCCCTCCAACCATCGACTTCTCTGGTTTAAACCACCCCCCCCTTTCCCTGTTGCATTTCCCCCATCTCTCTCTCTCTCTCCCCCTCTTCCCCCCCCCCCTGTCTCCTTTCAGAGCCAAAATCAATCCTCTCTCTTTCCTCTCTCCTGTCCCCTTATCATATCTATTAACACCTTTTGTCTGTTGGTCTGTACTCCTCCCCCTCCCAATTTTCTCCCTTTTTTCTGCTAGCCTTTAACTGTCTAATTTTGCTCACACCTTCAGGAAGGGCTCAGGTCCAAATACTACTGATATAGGTTGGTAGCATATCTTTACCCTTTACCTCCAATGGATGGTGCAAGGTTGGCTGAGTTCCTCTAGAATTTCTGTGTTTTGATATATTTTCAAGACGGGACAGTGTGTGGCGTGGGGAGCAACTTCCAGCTTGTGATGTCCGAACCGCTAGAGGTGGTAGGTTTGAAAGCTGCTGCCTGCGGAGTCGTGGGGAGTTGCTGCAGTGCATCCTGTGGATGGTGCAAACTGCTGCTTGTGTGTGTGTGTCCGTCTCTGTGTGGACGGGGATGGAGGGGGTCCACTGAGTTGGCCAGAGGCCTCAGGTTGAAGCTGCACTCCCCCAGGCAAGAGGGAGAGCGTTCCCTCACATTCCTGACATGAGTCTTGGAGATGGTGGGTAGGCTCTGGGGAGTAAGGAAGTGAGTCTCTCACTGCAGTGCCCACAGTCTGACCAGTTCTTCTTGTCTGTGGTTTCTCCAGTTCGGATTCTGGTCGATGAGAACCCCAGGGCAGTGGGGGAATTCCGAGATGGCGATACCATTGAATGACTCTTGTTGGATCTCATTGCATAACGTGTGGTGTGAAATTTGCTGTGTTAGTAATCAGAGAATGAAATGGATAATTTATAGGCAAGTGTGAATCAAAGCTGGGAAACTTGAATTTAACAAACAAGTTCTGGTATTGGAGCAGTAAATGTGAGGAAAGCCCATCAGGACCTCTACTTCCTCAGGAGATTGTGGAGGTTTGTTATGACAATGGAAATCCTGGCAAATTTCTACAGAGGTGTGGTGGAAAGTGGTGCTGACTGGCTGCATCATGGTCTGGTATGGGGGACACCAATACCCCCGAACGTAAAGCCCTCCAAAAGGTAGCAGACACAGCCCAGGACATCGCAGGTTAAACCCTTCCCACAATCGAGAACATCTACAGGCCGTCAGAGAGCAGCAGCGATCATCAAGGACCCACAGAACCCAGCACTCACTCTGTTCTCACTGCTGCGAAAGAGGTCTCGGTTCCACAAGACTCACCACCAGGTTCAGGAAGACCTGCTACCCCTCCACCATCAGACTCCTCAACGACTCCTCTATCAGGGACTCATTTAAGGACTCTTACCTTTGCACTCTATGGATTTTATTTCCTCTCTGTTTTGCACAGTCAATTTGTTTACATTTCTTTGTTTACATGTGTACAGTTTTTTTGAGTGGTAATTCTGCCTGGCCGGCAGGGAAAAGGAATCTCAGGGTTGTATGTGCACATCATGTATGTACTCTGACAATAAATCTGAAATCTAAACTCAGCAGGTCAAACAGTGTCCTTTATATAGCAAAGGTAAAGATATAGAACCAACGTTTCGGGCTTGAGCACTTCATCAAAGTATGCCAGCAAGCATCCGATCAAAAAAGTTAGGGGGGAGGGGGGGTTGGAGACAGAGCACAGACCCTCAGGAGTTAATAGGTGGAGAAGGGAGGGAGGGCACACCGGCAAATGGGGGTGGGGGTGGCACTGTGAATGGAGATGGAAGGGGGTGGAAAGAGGGATGGGGAAGGGAGGGAGAACGGGGAGTGGGTTAGCAGAAACAGGAGAAGTCGACGTTAATACCCATCTGGCTGGAGAGGGCCCTGACAGAAAATCAGATAATGTCCCTCCAGTTTATGGGTGGGCTTGGTGGGATAGTACATGAGGCCATGGACAGACATGTGAGCATAGGAGTGAAATGGTTGGCCACTGGGAGATCCCTGTCACTTGTGCGGACAGAGCGAAGGTGATCTCCCAGTCTCTCTGATGTAGAGAAGAGGATGTAGTCAATCAGTCCTGAGGATATACAAGTGAGGTATTGCTTAACTTGAAAGGTCTAGTTTGGGGCCCCATACTGTAGTGAGGGAGGAGGTGTGGATGCAAATGTGGTTCTTCCTGCAGCCACAGTGGAAGCTGCCGGAGGGTGGGGGGGGGGGTCCACAGGGAGTCACCTTTTAAGTTCTGCACCCCACTCCCACCCTCACAAGTCTGTCTACAACCTTGTACTATCCCACCGAGACCACCTGTAAATTGGAGGAACGTCTGATTTTCCATCTGGGCACGCTCCAGTCGGGCAGCATTAACATCGACTGCTAATCTGGTCTCCTTTACTGCCTCCCTTCCCTTCCTGTCTTCTTCCCCTCAGCTCTCCACCCTGTCCCTCTCCATTCACCTGGCCACCCCTCCTCCCCCTGCTTACTGTTGTGCCCTCCCTCCCTTCTCCACCAACTACCTCCTGCCTTTGGAATTGTGCTCCTCCCCCCAGCCCTCCCCCTTACCTGCCTGCCGGCATTTTTCCACACCTCGATGAAGAGCTCAAGCCAGAACCGTTGGTTATGCAGCTTTATCTTTGCTATATAAATAAACTGCTGGGTATCTCCTTTTACACAGCAGATAAAGCCACTGCCTCACAGCGCCAGAGTCAATTCATTCCTGACTTCAGGCCTATCTGTGTGGATTTTGCACCTTCTCCCCGCGAATGTGTAGGTTTTCCTTGGGGGGGCCAGAACTATCTTGAGTCACCCCTCTCACCACCCCCCTCCCCCACTCAACGCAGGACCAGCAGTGCTAAGTATTTTAACAGTGGCAGGTTCCGACTTGGACAGAGGGAAGCTGTTCCCATTGACAGGTGGTCAAGGGCCAGATTAACAAAGAAGAAAGGTAGATGAGAGAAGTGTTTCACCCAGTGGCTGTGATCCGTTGGGATGCTGGAGACGCCTCTGCCAGGGTTTCTGGGTGAATAATTAGCAGGGCGAAGGCACAAGATCGACGCAAAAGTGTTCTGCCAGGAGCTGGCTGAGACTTGATGGGCTGAATGGCCTCAGTCCCACAACAATTCTATGAAATTTCAGGTGCAGTAAAACCTGTTATCTGGAATTCAAGCAACCGGCAAAAAAAGCAGAAAATAAATAGGTTAAAAAGTTTAAAATTGGCTAGGGGTCAGTTTGCCAACATGCAATCTCAAGCAACTGATGTAGCGGCTATGTAGCATGGCGAGCGAGATTAAGAGGGACAGGGTATGTTTACTTTGGGCATTGGGGGACATTCACAGCTGTTTAGTGTAGACAGACTCAAGCCTACCCATGTGGATCCCACTTCAATGCCCCCAGCCCAGATGGCGTGGGCGTCCACCTAAGGCACACGCAACTGATGTTTTAGTTTCCGGCAATGATTCGGCGGGGGGGGGGTGGGTGATGTAACGGTCGTGTAGCGGGCCGAGCGAGCACGCAACGCGGTGTCGTGAACTGTCACCGGCATGGTTCTGCGGGCCTCGGAACAAATAACAGAGCGGTACTACGTGCCAGAGAACGGTGCGTCGTCCCACTGAGTATCCTGCCAGAAGGCGCGGGACAGTCGCAAGGATCAATTTAAACCTGCTGGTCCCATGGATCAGAAGCGTTCCAATAGCAAAGTCCCGCCTTGTCCCGTGGTGCCCAGGGTATAAAAGAACATTGTAAAATCTGAACAAAGTCGGTCTTGAGTTGACTAATCTGGCGTGTGTTTTTGTATTACTTTAGTAGCTCTACCGTAGTAGCCGCTACACCAGAATATTTACTCATTTGGTATCTCCCAAACCCCCTAGGTTCCGAATAGCAGGGGTTTTAAATTCACTTTCTGTAGGTATTTTAAAAGGAGCCTCCACAATCCCGTGTTGTTGCCTTGTTTCTCTTACTAGGAGAAGAGCTGTATTGATGAGATGGAAAGATGCTGTCCCTCCCCCGCACACTCACCCAGTAGGTGTCTGATGTGATGGCTTTAGGAGGAAAAAAATTAGATGTTCTACTACTGAAATTATTATTTTTTTGTAAGTTTATGGGGTCCTTTTAATTATTTTCATAATTTATAAGCATGGGTGCAACGCAGCTCCAGGCACCCTCATGGGGCCTTTCCAGGTACCTCATGGGGTGGCTCCGGAACCTCCTTGTTGCTGTTTTTGGGGAGCTCTAGCCCCATTTATAAGGCTACTTAGATCCGGGTGGAGGGAAAAGGAAGGATAAGGGGTATTAGTTTTGGACCTGTTTGCAAATTTGATATGGAAAAGTGATAATTGATGTCGATATGTAATGGTTATTGCTGGATAACTGTAAATTACTGTGTCTAAACCTGAAAAACTATAAGTAAGATATTAAAAGAAAGGTGCTTAGATCCTGTTTAGTGATTTGGCTGTTTCCTTTTTGACATAGTGGAGCGTGTTTGTTCAACCAGCAATTTCATAAGGGCTGGGGTGAGATTTATTAGTATAATTTGTTTTCTGTTTCTTGGATATTTGTCGTTATATACACCAATATAGTTACTTTGTTGGCTATTTATCATTATTATTGCCTGCTAAAACTCTGTAAAATATTGAAAGAGATTAGCTTTTCCTTTCACTGCTCAAAGGCCATTACTAAAGCACTGGGCTGACAGGTGAATTGGGAAATGCAGCTGCCAACCTGTCCCACGGTGAATGGCCAGGCGTTAACAACAGGGCCAGAGTCTCAGCCCCCCCAGGTCGCCCCTCTGACCCTGCAGCACCAGTTGCACAGTACGAGGTCAGAATCGGAACTTATCGACGTGAACGAGTCGTGAGTTATAACGGTGTTCGAAAAGTAAGGCCGTGTCTGTGGTTCATTGATTATTCAGGAATCTGATGGCAGTGGGGTCGAAGCTGTCCTTGTGGTGTTAAGTGCTCGTCTTTAGGCCTGGGAGGAGTTATGGAATTGGTTATCTAATTGGTTTATCTACTAAAAAAGTCTGGGGGGGGAGGGAGTTATGGAATCTTCCTATCCTTCTTTCCCCCCCCCCCCCCCACCTCCTTCCAGGGGTGAGTGTAGGCAGGATCAGCCCGAAAGTGGTGGTGGTCACGGACTGCAGGTGGACCCAGAAATGATGCCTGACCATCCCCCTTCCCGCTTTTACTGTCAGATGGAAACTTGTTCCAAACTCCCACCACTCTCCGAGCGAAGATTCTCCCCCTAAAACATTCCCCCTTCGCCCTGAAGCCGTGCCCTCTTGTATTTATCTATCCTCATCTAAGTGGAAAGAGCCAACTCGCATTTACTCTGGCTTTACCCCTCATCATTTTGTAAACCTCGATCAAATCTCCCCTCATTCTCCTGCATTCCAGAAATAGAGTCCTAACCTGTATTGTGATGTTGCCACAAAACAAAATCAATTGTGACGTGTTCATGACCAGTAAGTTCGGATTCTGATTTTTTTTCATCCATGTGGTTATCTAGGAATCTCTTAAATGCCCCTAATGTTCCAGCCTCCACCTCCATCCCTGGCAATGCATTCCAGGCACCCACCACGCTCTCTTCATGGACACTGTCTCACCCACGAGGTCCATCCAGCAGCTCATTGTTTGCTCAAACTTACAGCAGACACAGGTTTTCAACTTTCTCTGATGGTATCTCATGTTTATTTAAAATATTTACTTAGTGCTGTAACAAATATAAAAGCAAATTATAATTTATCTGACAGGTCACGTGGACTTGAGTTCACTGTAAAAATGCTGCGGGGGCCCTTCCTGCTAGGGCCTGCGAGGTCTCCTTTACATTGGAGAGACTGGGAGATCGCTTCATTGAGCACCTCTGCTCTGTCCGCCGCAATAGTGTGGATCTCTCATTTCAATTCCCCGTCCCATTCCCTTGCTGACGTGTCTGTCCGTGGTCTTGTGCGCTGCCAGACGGAGACCTCCCGCAATTTGGAGGAACAATGCCCCGTCTTCTGACGGGGCACCCTTCAACCGGATGGCATTGACATTGCCTCCTCCTGCTTTGGTTAAACACCCCCCCACCCCAGTTTCTTACCTCACCACCTTCCCCCAGCTCTGTCCTCCATTCCATCGCTTTTTGCACAAACATGATCAATTCTCACCTCATTCCTTATCATAGCCATTGAACACCTTTTGTTGGTCTGGATTCCTCCCCCAACCAGCACTTTCTGCTTCCAGCTCATTCTGCTTATACTTTGAAGAAGGGCTCAGGCCCGAAATGTCAACGATGTACCCTTGTTATTTATTGACGCTGCGAGACCGGCTGAGCTCCTCCAGCATTTCTGTGCATTTTTTTCTACAATCACAGCGTCCGCTGACTTTCGCATTTCACTCCAACGAGAGGTAAAGTCCGTTGTGAATTGACTGGTGGCTGGCAGGTCGGAGGGATCTCAGGTTAGGCTGACAGGGTGGATGATAACCGCATGGTCCAGGTTGAAGGCAGGAACCTTGCCACAAATCAAAGTGGACGTTGATGTGAGAAGCAGTGGTTGGGATCTAGAGACATTTCTGTCAGAGGTGCTGGGGTTTTCCCCGTCAGGGTTCTGGGTGAATTGTTAGCACGAGGGACACCGAGTCCACCAAGGGGAGATGCTGAACATTCCACCCATACATGAGGTGGCACTGGGCCATCTCAATCAGTAGAGGAGTGAATGCAGGTAGATTGGGAATAAATGGTCTCCCCCTGTTTCCGACGTGGCAGCAGTGCTGCACAACCTGGATCAGTCATTCCTGGCGGGGACCCCTCACAGCGAGGTCAGCTGCTCCTGCAGCGGTGGGGGCTCACCCTCGCTCCCGTCCACGGCTGCGTACACAAAGCTGAATGCTGGCCCTTCTCTCTGCCGCTCCTCCTGCTTGACCACCTGGGGGAAGGCGTCTTGTGGCAGCAGCCGGCACGAGCCCTCCCGCACCACGAAGAGGCCGTAACTCTCCGGGTCTGGCACCACGAACTTCTCGCCGCATGCCTGGCACACCTCCATCACGTTCATGTGCTCCGGGACCAGGATGGTGACCTGCTCACCCTTGGGTTCCTGGAAGGAGACTGACAGCAAGTCCTTTGGGAGAGGAGAAAGCTGGGTTAGTGACAATGACCTCTAACATCTCCCTGGCATCATGGTCTCAACCAGGCTCTCTAATCTGTCCCAGCAATGGCAGAGAAATTGCAAGAGAAAGGGTACTCTACCTTGCTAGAGAATTTGATGAGATACCAAGGGACACTGGCAGAGTGAGTACAGGGTCACCAATAACTCCAGAGAAACACAAGAACTGGAATATTTTAAAATCCCACAACCGTGGGGTTTCGGCCAAAGATGGCGCCATGTACGATTGGCGGCGGCCACGAGGGGTTGCAGACTCTGGGGAAGCGGAGGACTGGTGCAGGGAACCACATAACGGGGAGAACACCCCCCCTCCCACCCCAGAGAAGACCACCCATGGCACAGTGATCACAGCGGCCCAGCGAGGGGCTCTGAGGCTGAAGAACGCACAGGAGGCGGGCTGATGGCGAGTCTAGGCGAGGAACCCACACAGGGTGCTGGTGGCTGCAGTCAAGGGACTCGGACCAGGCTGCGGGCTAGTGGAAACGGGCCGAATGTGGTACCAAGTAATTGGAACCGAGATACGAGAGGGCGCCAAGGGCGCTGATTGCGTTGGAGGTTCGGATCAGCTCGGGGTGCTGATGGTTCAGACTGAAGGCTGTGTGGCTGGGGGAGCACTGGAGGCAAATCCATGGACACTCAGTGACTCTGGGGTGGGGGGAGGGGGGTCTCCTGTTTCTCTGACTGTAAGGGGCGCCAGGCAATTTCTACTGATGGTGAATCTTTGTCTGACTAATGTGTAATATCACATTTTTGTTTTTTTACATGCCAATGAAAGAGTCTTTAATATTTTAAAATTAGACGTACAACATGGTAACAGGATCCCGCTACCCAAATATATACATTTTTGAGGGTGGATGTAAACTGGACCACCCGGGGGAACCCACACAGACAGGGGGAGAACGTACAGACAGCGCCTGCTGGCGCTGTAACAGGGTTGAACTAACCGCTAACCATGCCTCCCTAACTCTCGAGCAAACGAGGAGTTGCTGGAGGAACTCGACGGGTCTGACCATTTCTACCCGTGGGTGCTGTGTGAGCTGCCGAGCTCCTGCAGCGATTCCAAGGCCGGGGAGCTGTTTGATGGCACCTGCTCTTGCCAAGTTACACACCTGTGCTGATCTCCGCCTGGACTGGTTGTGGTGCAACGTCCTCCTCCTTCGCCACTGGTACAGAGATGACTTTGCCTCGTCGCTCATCTGCCGGGTCAGCAACCTGGGCTGGAAGTTGCTGATGTGGAACAAGGCCCCGAACATTGTCGTTAAGTAATATCCCCCTGCAGTAGGAGAAAAGGTGAGATGGTCAGAACTGGTTCTGGTGAGTCAACCACTGTCATTTAACTCTACCGCCAACCCGTGTCTGGGAACTCCTGCAGGGTGACATTACAACTTCCAAATGGGTTCCAGTGAAGGAGGGGCACTGAGGGCATTCACCATGAGGTTGGTCACTGGGACATGGTGCATTCACAATGAGGTTGTTCACTGGGGCACTGAGGGCATTTATGGTGAGTTTGTTCACCGGGGCACTGAGGGTATTCACCGTGAGGTTGGTCACCAGGACATGGTGCATTCACAATGAGGTTGTTCACCGGGGAACTGAGGGCATTTATGGTGAGTTTGTTCACCGGGGCACTGAGGGCATTCACCATGAGGTTGGTCACCAGGACATGGTGCATTCACAATGAGGTTGTTTACCGGGGCACTGAGGGCATTCACCGTGAGGTTGGTTACCGGGACATGGTGCATTCACAGTGAGGTTGTTCACTGGGCCACTGAGGATATTCACAGTGAGGTTGGTCATCGGGGCACTGAGGGCATTTATGATGAGGTTGTTCACCTTCACCAGGGCACTGAGGGCATTCATGGTGAGGTTGGTCACTGGGGCACTGAGGGCATTCACAGTGAGGTTATTCACTGGGGCACTGAGGGCATTCATGGTGAGGTTGGTCACTGGGGCACTGAGGGCATTCACAGTGAGGTTATTCACTGGGGCACTGAGGGCATTCAGGGTGAGGTTGGTCACTGGGGCACTGAGGGCATTCACAGTGAGGTTATTCACTGGGGCACTGAGGGCATTCACGGTGAGGTTGGTCACCAGGGGCACTGAGGGCATTCTTGGTGAGGTTGGTCACCAGGACATGGTGCATTAACGGTGAGGTTTTCCCCTACGTGCTCTGACTTAGAATAACTACTCAAACCCCCAAGCCCTGGGAATTCTTCTGAGGCACCAAGTCAAATCCACAGACTTCCCATCTGGGTGCCATCAAGGCCTTTCTGCTTCCATCACGGCCAGAACTCACCCTGAACTCATTCTGTCGCTGGCTGTCCATATTACAGGCCATAAAGAGCCATGGACCCAGTTGACCCGTTCTGCAACTCATTCCAAACCATAGCTACACTAATTCCAAGGCCTTGCATTTAATCCAGGCCAAAACTCTGACCAGAGTTTGCTCCAGTTCACAGTCTAATCCCAATAAATCATTGGTTTAGGCTCAGGCCTGAAATCTATCCCCATTTAAGCAGAGATTTTTAGCTCCCAAACATTTTACGTGCAAGCATCAAGTCTGCACAAAAGGGGGCCAGACTTGTGTTGCTGTAGCGCCTTCCACAACCAAAGTGCCTCTTGAAGTACAGTCGGCTTTGGCGTTTTGCCAATGCAGAGGCTGAGTTGTGACAGCAAGATCCTACAAGCTGTACCGCAACTTTGGCAGCACTGCCCATTCCAGTGACATTTACTTGGTTGGTAAATGTTGACCTGATGACCCTCCTGTTGGTCTCATGCTTGAGGTTAGGACAGAGCTAACAGAAGGTACAGTAACCCTGCCCTTGGTGGGGTGGGGGGGGCATGAGGTGCTTGTCTCTGGAGTGGGGCTCAAGCTCACAAGAGGAGAGGGAAGGAGTCCAACCCCAGCGGGGAGTGAGGGGGGGGGGGAGAGGGATAGTAGGGCAGGCTAGTTCTATCCTTATCCCTCACCACAGGCTCCTTAAGGGGATTTGAGGGCCAATGTCCTTCTCCACAGATCAGCTGGTCTCTGGAACGAACTGCCAGAGAAGGTGGCAGAGAAAGAAAAGGAACAAAGCTGGGCGGCTATTTGATTAGGAATTAATGTAGGCAAGTGGGATTTGTGTCAATTGGCACAATGGTCAGCATATATGATGGGCCAAAGGGCCTGCTTCTGTGCTGTGTGACTGACCCAATGGTCCTTCGCCTGCAGAGATGGGTGGTTTTGGAAATCGAGCAGCAAACTGGCTCCAGAACGTCCCGGGTATGAGGTATCCTTCAAACTGCACACACATTCTGCCAGTCATCACCCTCTGCCATGTCTGGGATCCTGGTGTGCATGGAAGGCCTGTGTCCTTTCCTGTAACACCTTGGCACCAGCATCACAAGAAATACTTGGTTGGTGGAGAGGGCTTTGCCAGTAGAGAGCCCCCTCCTCCTTCGTGGTGACTGCAGAATCTGGAAGTTCTGGAGGGACAACAGGTCGGGCAGTGTCCGTGGGTGGAAATGGTCAGCCCCGATTAACGTTTCTACCCAGGGACGCTGTTGAAGCGCTCCAGAGGTTCCGCGTTCCCTCCTTCTCCCTCAATAGGCCCAATCTACCTTCGCCCTGCAATTGGCTTTGGTCCAGCAGCTCCATCATGTACTCCACGTCGAGGCAGAGGTTGGTCAGGTTGCTGGTGGCCAGGACGTAAGTCAGCACGGGGAGGAAGTCATCCGCTCCGTAGGGCTTCCCTGCAACAACAGAGTTCATTACAAGGCAGTCAGCTTTGCTGGTGCTCCACACTCTTGTCCTGTGCCCTGTAACCCTTCCCTCCCCAATACTCCCAGAATCTGTTCATCCCAGCCTTGGTCCTGCACCCAGCTCGCTGCGGTCGAGACTTTAGAAGATTTACTGCCTTCTTGTGAGAGGGAAATCCTCGTCTCCATCTCACCCTGACCCATGGTACTAGCTCGAGGAGACAGACTCTCAGTGCTCCCTCTAGTTGAGTATTTCAGAGAGGTTGACGCTTGTGCTGTTCCATGTATCGTGGTCGTGTACTTACCTTCATCGGGAGGAAGAGAGTGAGGATGTCAGGATCATCCATGTGGCAGTGAGCCAATGAGAAGGTCAGAGGGGTTTAGCTGGGTGGTGTTTGGGGAGTTGAGGAATACAATGTTGCATCCAGTGAATAATAAAAAGAAAGTCGACCACACTGTGCTGACGGAAACGAGTGAGTGTATTCTTTATTTGTTTGTAAGCTGAGGTAAATCAGCATTGTTACACATATCCCGAGCTTCCAGTCATCTGAAGACTTACCACTGCACCAATTCCAAGCCCATTTCAACCCTCAGGCTAAGAGGCCAAAACTGCAAACAATGTGGCCTTTAATCCCCATATAGGGTGAACAAGACATGGCCGGCATAGTTAGTGTAGGAGGGTACAGTTAGTGTAAAGGGGGGCATAGTTAGTGTAGAGGGGACACGGATAGTGTAGTGAGGGGTATGGTTAGTGTAGAGGGGTATGGTTAGTGTAGAGGGGTATGGTTAGTGTAGAGGGGTATGGTTAGTGTAGAGGGGTATGGTTAGTGTAGAGGGGTATGGTTAGTGTAGAGGGGTATGGTTAGTGTAGAGGGGTATGGTTAGTGTAGAGGGGTATGGTTAGTGTAGAGGGGTATGGTTAGTGTAGAGGGGTATGGTTAGTGTAGAGGGGTATGGTTAGTGTAGAGGGGTATGGTTAGTGTAGAGGGGTATGGTTAGTGTAGAGGGGTATGGTTAGTGTAGAGGGGTATGGTTAGTGTAGAGGGGTATGGTTAGTGTAGAGGGGTATGGTTAGTGTAGAGGGGTATGGTTAGTGTAGAGGGGTATGGTTAGTGTAGAGGGGGCACGGTTAATGTAGGGGAGACACGGTTAATGTAGGGGAGACACGGTTAGTGTAGGGGAGACACGGTTAGTGTAGGGGAGACACGGTTAGTGTAGGGGATACAGTTAGTGTAGAGAGGGCAAAGTTAGTGTAGAGGGGACACGATTAGTGCAGAGGGTGGTTGGTGTTGAGGGGGCACGGTTCGTGTAGGGGTCATGGTTAGTGTAGGGTACACAGTTAGTGTGGAGGGGACACTGTCAGTGTGGGGGGGACGCGGCCAGTGGTGCAGTTAGAGTAGTGGTTAGCGCAATGCTGTTTCAACACCAGCAACCCGGGTTTGAATCCAGTGCTGTTTGTTAGGTGTTTGCAAGGTGTTTATATATCCTCCCATGCCATTTGCCCATGCTCTACTTGTTATACACCCGTGACTGTGTTGCCAGGAACAATTCCAATTCCATCAAAGCCGACTGTTTGCACTGAGACGCTGCCATAAAACACCGAATTTCACGACCTGTTCACGGCAATGAATCCTGATTCTGATGTCTACGTGGTTTCCCCAGTGGTTCCTGCGTCCTCCCACCTGTGGGGGGATTGTAGATTAATTGTGGTGTTTGGGTATGGGCCGGAAGGGGCTATTAACGTGCTGTCTAAATATCTTTAAAATTAAAAGACGTCCTCCATTCCCATGATGAGTGGCCTTCAATCGGAATCATCAACTTTATTTTATCTTCTCTAAAACTCTGATTGCCGGAGTTTCAAGTTCAAGTTTATTATCACTGGACTGTACGTGCACAACCAGATTTTGGTTGAGATTTCCAGCTTCAGGACTGTTTCTTTGAACTGCATCTCTCTGCATCTCCCCAACCAGTACAATAACCTCCAATTGTACACCAACAATTAGTTCCTTAAACTGTGAAATTAATATTGGTTTTCTGTTCTGTTCTAATACCACATTATATTCACGTTATATTTAATCGCTGCCCATCCCTCTGCAAGCTCCTTAGCCTAGATTTTCCTTTACTATCTTTTTAGTAGTGGCAAAATTGTAATGTGGGCCGATCTTTTGTCTTTCCATAAACCCCATGGAGAGCCATATTCTTTCAATTGCAAGGTTTCCTGAATAATTGATGCAGATCTGTAAGATCACCGATAGAATAGTGTGCTCAGTTCTGGTCACCTCATTCCAGGAAGGACGTGAAAGCTGTGGAGAGGGGGCAAAGGAGATTTACCAGGATGTGGCCTGGATTGGAAAAACAAGTCTCATGAGGCCAGGTTCGCAGAGGGGCGGTGGAGGAGGCTGGAACATTAGGGGCATTTAAGATTGTTTTTATTTGGGGTAGATACATGTGGGTCGGCACAACATCGTGGGCTAAAGAGCCTGTACTGTGCTATAATTATGTTCTAGAAATGATGGATTTCCCAGTGGAGAGAGTTTCAAACACAGTTGATTCTCTTCGCTAAAGAACATTTTTGTCTCTCCCTTGTGATGCCTAATTCTAGATTTTCCCATAATCTGTCCTCATGTGCTCTCAGCATTCCATTCGTCATCTCTCACACTTGGAAACTTCAGCAGAGAGAAATCCAGCCTGCCCAACCTCTCCTCGTGAAACATCTCGCCCCTACTAGGCTTCTCTGAACTGCTTCCAACACTTTTACCTCCTTCCTTGAACATCAGTCACTGCACACAGCGCTGCAGGCAGGATCTCTTCAATACCCTGTATAACTGAGGCAGAACCTCCCTACCCACAGTAACAATAACCTCTCCTCATTACTTCTACATACTCACCTTATGCAAGACAAATTCATTTGATCTCAAAGCTCTGTCACCTCTCACTATTTGCCATATATATGCGTGTAAAAGTTGAATTTTGTAGACTATTTTTTAATGTTGACTTTATGGGGTCGACTATTATATGGATATTACTTTTGACCGCAGATTCTGTGTCATCGGAGACATCAGGAGCTCTGATGGGTGGCTGGGACTGGGTGGTAAACCCGTGTACGAGGCGTTGGGAGCTTGGATGGGTGGGCGGCTGGGACTGGATGGTAAGTCTATTCCAGACATTGGGAGCTCCGATGAGCAGGGGGCTGGGGTCTTGGTTAGAGTTCATAGTCAAGGTATTGGGAGCTCTGATGGGCGGATGACTGGGGACTAAGAGAGAGCTGCAGTCGAGGTGTTGGGAGCTCCGATGGTTGGCCGCCGGGGTCTAGGCAGGGGTCCGCGGTCGAGTTGTCAGGCGCTCCAATGGGCAGGGGGCCTGGGTCTAGGTGAGAGTCTGTGGTGGAGGCGTCGTGAGCTCCAATGGGCGGGTGACCGGGGTCTAGGTGAGAGTCTGTGGTGGAGGCGTCGAGAGCTCCAGTAGGTGGGGGGCCAGGGTCTAGGTGAGACTCCGTGGGGGTGGTGTCGGGAGCTCTGATGGGTAGGTGGCCAGGACCAGGTGGGAAGTCCACGGTCGACACATTGGGAGCTCCATTGGGCAGGTGGCAAGGGCCGAGGCATGGTTCATGACCAAGGTGTCGGGGGGTCCAATCTGCAAGCAGCCGGGGCTGAGGTGAGAGACTAGGGTTGATTTTTCCATGAGATATATGGAAAATTCCAGATTTTTTGGGCAACAATGGGCGGGTGAGGGGAAGTTGACTTCTACATGTATGGTAGAAACTACGCTTTTTCAGGTATCTGGGGGAAAATTACCGAGTCCCACTATTAAAAGCCCAGTGGGAATTAAACAGTAATTCCATGATGCCAGAATTTCTAACAGAGGCTGGTGTCTCCTTGAGCTGTGCCTCACCTGACGTCCCAGACATGGCATCATAGATGAGCTTGCAGGCTTTCAACAGCTGTGCGACCTTTTTAAAGGGTGAGTAGGCCAGGTGCATAGCACTGAGTTTCTGCTGGATCTTCTCCAGCCCCATTGCGTCAGGGACGTCCGACCGGATACCCATCTGGGCTGGGCTCTGGCTCTGCAAGATCAGCTGGTTGTCGCTCAGCTTCTTCAGCGAGCCATCCTTGGTGTGGAAGTCGAGCAGGCATGAGTAGATGTGGTCTCGCAAAGGCTTCAGGATGCACTTCTGCAAGGCCTTCTGGATGGCGACCTCTGGGGGAGACAGAGGGCAGAGTTAAGGCGGGGGAGTAAAACCGCGAAAAGTCTGCAGACACCGCGGTTGAAGTAAAAACACGACACTGGAGAAACTCAGCAGGTGAAATGGTGCTGTCTGTAAGGATTTTGTATGTTGTGTGGTGGGGGTGCTGTTGGAAGATGAGGTGTTGTTCCTCCAATTTGCGCTGGTCACAGTCTGGCCATGCACAAGACCATGGACAGACATGGGGAATTGAAATGGGTGGCCACTGGGAGATCCACGCCATTGCAGAGGTCAATGTTTCGGGTCCAGGATCTTTCCTAGGATTCCCTGAGAAGGTCAGGGTGAGACGGGTGGATAAAGGAACTATATCTGATAGGGTGAGACCAAGTGAGTGTGATTACAAACACATCATGCGACTTATCTGTGCAAAGAGACCATGCACATACCCAAGCCAGACTGTTAAAAATAGAAAAGCAAGACCTGAGCTCAGGCAATGAGATGCAGAAAATGTCAGTTCTGATAGGAAAGGGAAAGAAACTTAATTGATGTAAATCTTCAAGAGCAAGAGAAGGATTTTTCAATCAATAGGGTGGCACGGTTAGTGTAACGTGGTTACAGCGCCAGCCAGCGATTGGGACCAGAGTGAGGAATTTGTACTTTCTCCTCGTGTCTGCTTGGTTTTCCCCTGGCTTCCACCCTTCAAAACATACTGGGGGTTGGAGATCAATTGGGTGTAATTGGGCGGCACAGGCTCAAGGGGCAAAAGGGCCTGTTACCCTGCTGTATGTCTAAATTTTAAAAATTAAAATATATACATTCTGAGCAGGAAAGGTGTTACGGAGAGACGGCAGGAGAATGGGGTTTAAAGGGTTAGTAAAATTAGCCATGATGGAATGGCGGAGCAGACACAATGGGCCGAATGGCCTAATTCCACTCCTATGACCTTTGGGCAGCACGGTTGGCATAGCCTTTACAGTGCCAGCGATCGGGACCCGCGCTGTCTGTGAGGAGCTTGTACGTTTTCCCCATGTCTGTGTGGGTTTTTCCCGGGGGCTCCGGTTTCCTCTCACTATTTAAAAAGTACCAGGGGTGTAGGTTAATTGGGCAGGCACGGGCTGGAAGGGACTGTTACTGCACTGCTGGTCCAAATTTAAATTTAACTTCTGTTTAGTTCTGGCCTTCCTTTCTCTAACCATCTTTTAGAGGAAATCACTTAACCTGTGAAAACCAGCGAGGTGTTGTCACAATTCTATATACGCATTCGATCCTGCATGTAGTTAAGTCAGTCGCTTTCAACAAAGCCACAGGAACCGGCCTGCACAGAAACTGTACTCTGTGGTTTTCCTGGAAGCCGTGACAGTGTGCATATAGTAATATTCAGTCACTTCTTGTGTGAGCAAGGATTCTGTCCATAGCCTGTCAGCCTTCATCTTTCACAATGGTTAAGCTGAACTTCCAAAATCACAGAGTCTCGGTTAATGTCTAGGCCTCACCTGCCAGTTCAAATCCCGCATTGTATTCCAGATATAAGCACATGATCATGAGATGATTTTTATACCATGTGCATATGCACCAAAATCCTCAAAAGACTGTAAGATAGAAGCAGGCCATTCAGCCCATCAAGTCTGCTTTGCCATTCCATCACAAGCTGAACCATTCTCCCACTCAGCCCCACTCCCCGGCTTTCTCCCCACAACCCTTGATGTCCTGACTATTCAGATACCTAACAATCTCTGCCTTAAATACACCCAACCGACCTGACCCCACCCCCCGCAGCCACCCGTGGCAGCAAATTCCAGAGGACTCCGGCTGAAGAACTTCCTCCGTATCTCTGTATTAAATGGGCGCCCTTAAATCCGGAAGTTGTGCCCTATTGTCTGAGCATGGGAAACAACTTTGCCACGTCTACTCTGTCCGGGCCTTTCAGCTGAACAGGTTTTTAAAAACAAAGTAGCGTACATTAAATTATGAAGCGATCATAAATACAAAAGAGATTCCGAACTGGCTTGCCCGTGGAGAGCAAAGGGAACATATTCTACCTGGAGGTCAGTGACTAGTGGAGTTCCGCAGGATCCCCTGCTTTTTGTGATTTTCATTAATGACCTGGACGAAGATGTAGAGGATGGGTCAGTAAGTTTGTGGATGACACGAAAGTTGGAAGTGCTGTGGATAGTTGGAAGTGTCGTCGTAGGAAATAGACAGAAATGCTGGAAGACCCCAGCAGGTGTTGTAGTGTCCATGGGAGGTAAAGATATATCACCAACCTTTCAGACTTGATGAGGAAAAATCAATAAAAAAGAATAGGCAGGTGGTGGGGTACAGACCAACATAAAAATGGTGTTCATTGTATATGGAGAGGGAAGGTGAGAATTGATTGGAGGATGGGGGAGAGTTGACTCTGAATGCAGAGCTGGGGTAAAGGAAACAGAGGGAAAAGGGAAAGAGAGAGAGAGAGCTAGAGGAAAAGAGACATAGGGGTAGAGGGGCTAACAAGCGTAGATGTTAATGCTATCCAGTTGGAGGGTGCCCATACGTAAGCTAAGGTGTCATTCCTCCAGTTGGAGGGTGGTCTCAGTCTGTCAATGCATGAGACCTGTAGGCAAGGGAATGGGATGGGAAATTGAAATGAGTGGCCAGTGGGAGAGCCGGGATGACAATGGAACGAAATCCCAGGATGTGGAAGGTTTGGAAAAGCTGCGGAGGAGATTTATCAGGAAGTTGCCTGGATTGTGAGGCAAGTTTTCGCTTTGGAGTGAAGAAGGCCGGCTGAGCTCCTCCAGTATTTACTGTGTGCTTTTACTACAATCACAGCGTCTGCAGGACTTTCCTGTTTCACGCACTTCTGCTACCGGGCTCCGGACCTCCATGGCATCCTCCCACAGCATCTTCACTGTTCAGTCTACTGAGAACCTCCCTCTTTGACTCGGTCTTTGGTCATCTAGCCCACTACCCCCACCAAGTACGACAGGGATGCAGACTGCAGGGAAGCAGAGGACTGGCACAGGGCACCCAGAAAACTGGGAGGCCACCCCCCCCCCCCACCGCCGCTCCCAGTTCGAGAAGCAAAGGAGATGACCCGCGGGACAGTGACCATGGCGGCGGACCAGCAGAGGGTTCTGAGGCTGAAGGACACATGGGTGGCGGGCTATTGGGCGAAGAGGCGAGGAACCCATGTGGGGCCGTGGGCGACTGGCTGAAGGGGTGCCAGGTATCGGAACTGATTGTTGGGACTTTGAATCTGGAGCTCGGGCTGCTGAGGGCTTGGACTGGATTCTATGCGGCTGCGGAGGCTGCAAGAGAGCTGGAGGCTTAGCCATGGGCACTGGGAGAACTCTCTTTTGTTTCACTTTCTCTGACTGTAAGGGGCGCTGGGTAATTTCTGCCGATGGTGAATCTTTGTCTGCCTTACAGCAGACTAAAGGAAATTTTGTGTAATATTACGTTTTGCCTTGATATACACGTCCGGTCCACCCTGTATGACACATCCTCCACCTGACCTTTTTTTTTTTAACCTCCTCTTGCCTCTGCCAATCAACTACCTCTGGCTGACATCCTTGACCCCTCCCTGGTTCACCGATGCCTCACTGGCCCATGGCCAATTTCTCACACCCCGTGTCCTGACCACCCCTCATCTGTGTTTGATTAAGGGTTGCGTGCCGAGAGGTCGATCCCTTTTTTCCCTCTCACTGATGCTGCTGGCCCTGCTGAGGTCCCCCAGCAGAGCATACGTTGCTCCACTATCTTCACAGCTGGCTCCAAGTTCGACCACCCGCAAATTGGATGAACAATGTGATATGTAATTCCACCACTAGGTCACCAGGGGTCATCCCGGTGACCTTGTCTATAAAGCAGTCCAGAGCTACAGTTTAGCCTTCCAGGTTTGTCTCGCAGAGACAAGACCTCTTGTAATTCCACCACTAGGCCACCAGGGGTCATCCCGGTGACCTTGTCTATAAAGCAGTCCAGAGCTACAGTTTAGCCTTCCAGGTTTGTCTCGCAGAGACAAGACCTCTTGTAATTCCACCACTAGGTCACCAGGGGTCATCCCGGTGACCTTGTTTATAAAGCAGTCCAGAGCTACAGTTTAGCCTTCCAGGTTTGTCTCACAGAGAGACAAGACCTCTTAGTGTACATATTAGTTTATTAAAGCTGTCTTATACTCGCACTGCTGGTGTGGTTATTGTCAGTACAATTTAATAAACTAATATGTACACAAAGAGGACTTGTCTCTCTGCAAGACGAACCCAGAAGGCTAGACTCTAGATCTGGACTGCTTTATAGACAAGGTCACTGGATGACCCCTGGTGACATATCACCACAAACAACACCCTATCTTCCAACCGGATGGCACTAACATCGACCGGTTTCCCCATCCCCTACTCTGCCATCTTCTGCCCCCTTGTCTTCTTTGCCCCAGCCCTCCCCCTCTCTCTCTCCCCTTTCTCAGATCACTTCTTATTGTAATCCAATGGACACCTATTGCCCATTGATCTGGACTCCTCCCCCTTCCAGTCTTCCTCCTTTCTCTCTCCCCAGACTTTATTGAGACGCCTGCCTGCTTTTCACTTACACCTTGCAGAAGGCCCCAAAACATTGGGTAATATAATCTTTACCTCCTGTGGATGCTGCGAGACCAGCTGAGCTCCTCCAGCATTTACTGTGTTTTTACTACAATCACAGCGTCTGCAGACTTTTGTATTCCACTCCCCACTGTTCTGGCTGTGAAGTGACCACGTGCTGTTTCCTGACATAAAAGGTGCTTTCTAATTGCACAAAAGCACAGGCCGTCAACGACTGTGCAAAAACGTACAGCGAATTAGAGAGGGTTGCTTCCTTGCAGGAGAAGTGAGAATGTAGAACTAGGAATGATTGAGGGATTGGGTGACCACATATTTAAGGGGAAATCAGTATTAAGCAGAAGGCTTAGGTAGATGAAGTTCCTTTCTATTTAAGGTACTTGGATCTTTTTTTGACCACTATGTGGCCGATCAAGTCTACACATGTTCTGTCCCAATGATTTCCCCCATTCCCCACTCATTCTCACATTCCCATCAATTCCTCTTGATCCCCCACCCCCACCCCATCTGCAATAGTGGCAATTTGTTGTAAGCAAATGCTCTTCCAATGTCACTTTGGGATGTGGGAGGAAACTGGAGCACCCAGGGTTGGGGAGGGGGAAACCACGCAGTCACAGAGGGAACGTGCAAACTCCACACAGGCAGGATCGAACCCGGGTCACAAACACTGATACAACAGCCCCCCCCCCTCCCTCCATAACCTGAGGCCAATTTAAATTTAGACATACAGCACAGTAACAGGCTCTTTTGGCCCACCCAATTACACCCAATGGACCCCTGGCACATTTTGAAGGGTGGGAGGAAACCAGTGCACCCAGAGGATATCCACGTCAGGGAGAATGTACAAGCTCCTTACAGACAGTGACAGTTTATGTGGACAGGATAGGGGCTGGAAGGATTATGGGGAAAGAGGGGGTATGGTGGTTGTAGGGGGTTACAAGGGCAGGGGAGGTTGTAGGGGAAGGGTTTATGGGGATAGAGAGGGGTGTGGTGGTTGTAGTGGGGTTACATGGGCAGGGGAGTTTGTAGGGGAAGGGTTTATGGGGATAGGGCAGTTCGTAGGGACTTGAGCAGGCTACCAAATCAGAATTAGGTGTGGGGGCTCAAAGAGGTGGCAGCGAAAAAAATGGGGAATGAGGGCTGCTTGAGAAGTTGAAGAGATGAGTAAGGACGGAGTGGAAATGGAAATTGATGAGTGGTGGTTTTCAAATTTCAGATTTATTGTCAGAGTACATACATGACATCACATTCTTCCCTGAGAATCTTTTTCTTGTGGGTGCAGCAGAATTACCACTAATTGGTAGTGCAAAAAAAAACTACTCAACTTACAAGTTTGTTAATGGTACGGTTAGTGCAATGCCATTACAGCGCCAGTGACCCAGGTTCGTATCCCGCGGAGTCAGGAGTTTATATGTCTGTTTGGGTTTTACCCGGGGGCTCTGGTTTCCTCCCACCTTTCAAAACGTACCCGGGGGGCATGTAGGTTAATTGGGTGAAATTGCACGGCACGGGCTCAAAATAGCCTGTTACCGTGCTGTAAACAAATAAAGGAATGTAAACAAACTGACTATGCAATACAGAGAGAAAAAAATCAATAAAGTGCAAAAGGAGTCCTTAAATGAGTCCCTGATTGGGTTTGTTGTGGAGGAGTCTGATGGTGGAGGAGGCGCAGCGCATTTACCCATATTACAGTCCTCGTGGTCGCTCTGGTCCAGAGTGTGGGTGAGCTCGGAGCTTTGGGTCAGGTAGTTTCGGAGGCTGGTGATCATCTGCTGGATCCCTTGCAGCATCTCTGTGCTGCTGGTCCGCTTGTCCCTGCTCCTCACCGTGTAGGAGACAAAACCTTGCACCAGGCTGCCAAAGTAGCAGTTCTTGTTCTGGCCCAGCTCCTCGATCTTGTTCCTAATCCTGCGGTCGGGTGATACCAGGCCTGTGAAGGCGTGGCTCACGGCCGACAGGCGATGCCTCACCTTGCTGGTCAGGGCGTACGAGTGGCGCTTGTGCCTCTGGTTGAGCTGCAAGTTCAAGGACCCAGTCTCATCCTCCACACTGCTGATGGACAGGGAGTCCAGCTCTGATATGGGAGGCAGCATGGGACAGTCACAAGCCAGCAGCGAGGTCTCTGAGTGGAACTTCCGCAGGGTGGACTGACCCTTGGAGTCCTCCGTGCCCTCTAACCAGGAGGTACGGTGGTACGGAGGCAGTGTGCTGCTGTCCCGCACTCCCGCTCCCATCCCCGTCCCCCTGCTCCTGGGACTTGTGGGTTCCTCCTTCTGCTCCAGGGAGCTGGATTCCAAATTTTCTCCCCAACTCCAGGCAGCCTGTTGAATGCAGGTCTTCCTTTTCAAGATTGTCGAGGGAGACTCCACGTTTGTGTCTTGGCTGTGAGCTGCAGGAGAACCATTGAGACAGAATTGTTACCATGCACTAACCTTTTAAAACAATTCAATCAGTCCCAGTGTTGGGGAGATGAGAGGCAGGAGCTGTCAGCAAGGGAGAGTTTGTGCGAACACTGGACAACAAAGATTTTGCTTCCTGAACACTTTTGGGTGTATTTTATGGATTTTGGGCTGCTGGTCACGAAAATTGCCTTAAAATTCCTATCACACACAGTTTTTTTTAGATATAAACTATATTTGTGATTTTCTGTCGAATTTTAAGTCTACTTCAAGCGTACAAAACCATGAAGTGCGACATGTCATTGAAAATTCATTTTCTGCATTTGCACTTGGTCTCAGTGCAGTTGGTGATGAACACAGTGAAGGGTTTCACCAGGACATTGTGGCCACCGAAAAGCAGTCTCAGGGCAACTGAAAATCCATCAGTACCGGCCGACTGACACAAGAGGCATCAGATGCTGAGTACAAACGAAGATCAACAGCAAAATATTTTTAGGTCAGTTGAACTAACGCAATGCTTCGGCATTGTTGAGCGACTAAACATGCTAAATTCAATAAAAGTTAACTTAATGTTTCTCCAACATTCTATGGGATACAGCAAATCTGAAATTATCTTTGTGTTCATATTGAAGTTATCTATCATCCTTGATAAGGATTAAAAATCCTTAATTTTTTTTCAGGAAGCAAACCGTTTGAAAACTTTTGTTGTCCAGTGTAATTAGGCCATTCAGCCTGTTGAGTTCTCCCTTCCATTCCATCATGGCCGATTTACTCTCCTTTACAACCCCATTCTCCCGCCTTCTCCCCATAACCCTTGATTTTCTCCTAGTCAGATTCCGATTTCAGATTTATTGTCAGAGGTTCATGCGTGACATCACATACAACCCTGAGATTTCCTTTTCCCTGCGGGGTCTGCAGAATTACCACTAATTGGCAGTGCAAAAAAAAACTGTACACAGCGTAAAACATGTAAACAAAGAACTGACTGTGCAATACTGAGAGAACAAAAAGAAAATCAATAAAGTGAACAGGTAAGAGTCCGTGATTGAGTTTGTCGTTGAGGAGTCTGATGGTGGAGGGGGAGCAGCTGTTCTTGAATCTGGTGGGTGCGAGTCCTGTGGCACCGATACCTCTTTCCTGATGGCAGCAGCGAGAACAGAGCGTGTGCTGGGTGGTGTGGACCCTTGATGATCGCTGCTTCCCCCCCAACAGCAGCGTTCCCTCTGTCTTAAATCTCCCCGATGCCTTAGCCTCCACAGCTACCAGCGACAATGATTTCTATTCACTCAAATATTCCTGCACGGACACACCGCTGGAGAAACTCAGTGGGTGTGAGGAACTGAGCTCCTCCAGCTACAAACCTACAGTCTCCTGGCTGCTCCCATACAGACGCCTATCCTTGGCCTCATCCATTGACGAGGAACAACACATCATACTCCTGGTCAACCTTCAATCTAACAGCATGACTATTGGGCTCTCTCGTCTTATGTAACCTGCAGCGCACCAGAAAATGGGGAGGCCCCCCCCCCCACCAATCTGAGGAGAAGCAAAGGAGACGGGTCGGTGACCACGGCAGTGCACCAGTGATGGGGGGGGTGCTCTGTGGCTGAAAGACCCAAGGGCTGCTGGTGACTTGAGGCGAGGAGCCCGCGCAGGCTGCGGGCTGCTGGAGACTGGTGTCAGGGTGGGGGGCAGATGCACTAAAAGTTAAAATAGCTCTAGAGTGGGGCAACTGCTTGTCTGCTATCAGCTCACAAGCAAAGTTTTCCCAGAGTGTCAGGGTAACCCTTGACAACATCCGAAATATAACAAATCCCATAAGATTAAAAACACAGTCAATGCTGGGGGAACTCAGCTGGTCTCATAACGTCCGTAGGAGGTAAAGATTTATTACCGATGTTTCAGGTCTGAGCCCTTAGAACCATAGAACATAGAAACAGGCCCGATTGACCTTTCTAGTCTGCGGCAAACCATTTTAATTTTGCCTGGTCCCACTGACCTGCACCTAGTCCTTAGACCCCCTACCTCTCCCATCCATGTACCTGTCCAAATTCTTCTTGTGCTAAAATTGATCTTCAAGGTATAATCAAAAAGCAGGCAGGCATCTCGATAAAGACTGGGGAGAGAGAAAGGGGGAAGAATGGGAGGGGGTGGAGTCCAGACTAACAGAGAAAAGGTGTTAATTGGATTCAATAAGAGGAAAGGTTTTGGTTCTGTGAAAGGAGAGAGGGAAGGGGGAGAGAGTCAGAGGGAGGGAGGGAGGGAGGGGGGGGAGAGAGAGAGAGAGAGAGAGAGAGAGAGAGAGAGAGAGAGAGAGAGAGAGAGAGAGAGAGAGAATTAGATCTAAATCCCAGTGAATTATACCATTCCACACAAAAGTTCCTAGCAAAGTCTTGAGGAAGAGGGCATGCAGATGGTGTTAAATGGGCCACAGTAGCATTGTACAGGGAACAGTATTGATGGGCTGAATGTCTTCCTCGTACCCAACACTTTAAAAGGAAAATGTAAAGAGCCCGTTACCTTTAAATATTTCCTTTTCTTCTATCCTCTTGCCCGAATCCGATCTCTCACTATCATTTTGTTCGAGGCTCTCCTGTGAGCTAGCAGGATTCGCCGGCTGCCTGACTGATGGACGCCTGCACCTGGTGGCCAGGCGGGAGTGCCTGAAGGTGTGGGGGGACGCTTCGTGTTTCAGCCAGCTGTCCCCGTGCTCCTTGAGGAAGAGTGGGTTGATGAAGAAGAGTGCCCCGTTTTCCCCCATCACCTGGACGGAGCACATGGGCAGGCATTTCTGCTTCAGGAGTTCCACCCTTGGGTCAGTCTCTCTGGCATGACCAGTGCATTCCTGGCAGCCGGCACCTTGCTTCTCGTTCAAAGTCAGATCCCAAAACACTGCAGGGAAACACAGGAAAAAATCATTGCGCAGCCAGAGAAAAGTCAAGTTTACTCTCATATAACCATTTACGGAGCGGAAACAGGCCATGTTGGCCTTTCGAGTCCGCACCGGTTCACTGATTTTGTGCACCCTCTTCAGGCAATGGTCCTTGGACTAAGATACAAAAGCATCAGATCGGAAGTCTATTCTGCAGATTCTTAAAGCAACCGAGAGAATCCCTTTCCTCTATAGACGACATTTAAATTTTACATTTTTAATTCAGACATACGGCACGGTGACAGGCTCTTCCGGCCCATGTGTCCGGGCCGCCCAATTACACACAATTAACCTATAACACCTGTACGTTTTGAAGGGTGGGAGGAAACCAGAGCACTCAGAGGAAACCCCTGTGGACACAGGGAAAACGTACAAACTCCTTACAGCGAGCGTCAGATTTGCAGCCGGCTCACTGGCATAGTAATGGTGCTGAGCTAACCACTACATTAACCATGCCACCCTATGCTAACTGCGCCACCCTTAAACTAACTGTGCCGCCCTAAGCTAACCGTGCCACTCCTTCTCTAAGCATGTGGCCTCTACTTCCTCAGGAGTTTGCAGAGGTTTGGTACGACACCAGAAACCTTGGCAAATTTCTACTGAGTTGCGGTGGAAAGTGTGCTGACCGGCTGCATCGTGGTCTGGTACGGGGACACCAATACGCCTGAGTGTAAAGGTAGTGGACACAGCTCAGGACATCACAGGCAAGACCCTCCCCACATCTACAGGGGGACGCTGCCTTCGGAGAGCAGCAGTGATCAACAAGGATCCACCCCAGCGCATGCCCTGTTCTCGCTGCTGCCGTCAGGAAAAGAGGTTTTGGTGCCACAAGACTCGCACCCACCCAGGTTCGGGAACAGCTGCTCCCCCTCCACCATCGGACTCCTCAATGACCAACTCAGTCAGGGACTTGTTTAAGGGCTCTGACTTGGGCACTTTATTGGTTTTTTAAAAAAATTCTCTCTGCATTTCTTTATTTGTTTACGCGTGTACATTAAGTACAGCTTGTTTTTGCACTACCGATAAGTGGTGATTCCACCTGGTCCGCAGGAAAACGAATCTCAGGGTTGTGTGTGGTGTCATGGATGTACCCTGACAATGAAGCTGAAATCTGGAATCCGTCTGCTTCGGACTTTAAGTTCGTGGTTCTGGCCCTCCGTGAGCCACACGCTAACGGGGAGATCTTTCTGGTTTTGGTGAACTCCACAGGTGAGATTCCTGAGTCAACCCCGAACTAGTAAAACTACGTTGCCTTTGCTCCATCCCAACTGATCCCTCTCTGGAACTCTGTGCTGGTTCTCATAAGTACTATGACTGAGGTATCTAACTGGACCTGCTGGCAAAATAACCTCCATCTCTGCCATCTTAGTACATGTGACAACAAAAATGAACTTGGGTGCAGTGAAACCCGAAAGCCTGCAGGCGATCCAGAACTGCTGGAGGAACTCGGCTGGTCTCACAGCGCCCATAGGAGGTAAAGATACATTCCTGACTTTGCGGGCCTGAGCCCTTCCTCAGGGTATAAGTAAAAAGCAGGCAGGCGTCTGAATTAAAAGGCTGGGGTTGACAGGAAGAAAGGGCACCTTTCCTCTCTCCTGTGCCCCATCCATACCCAAATATCACCTTTTGCCTGTTGGTCTGTACTTGTCCCCCTGCCTTTTCTTCCTGTCAGCCCCAGCCTTTTAATTCAGGCGCCTGCCTGCTTTTTACTTATACCCTGAGGAAGGGCTCAGGCCCGAAACATTGGGAATGTATCTTTATCTGCTCTGGATGCTGTGAGACTGGCTGAGTCCCTCCAACAGTTCTGTGTTTGAAGCTGCGTGCTGCCTGATTTGCGGAGGGTTTGGAGCATTTTCTGTTTTTAGTTCAATCACAACCGATCCCAATCTCTACAGCAGCCTTCTCGAGCACATTTCAGTGCTGTCACCATTAAAATGTGAGGAACCTGATCACCAATTTGCTCACAAGTCCTCATGAGCAACATGGTAATGGGCAGCGTTTGGGTTACAGCCTAGGTAACCTGGGTTCAAATCCATCGCCGTCTGAAAGGAATTTGTACGTTCTCCCTGTATCTGCATGGGTTTCTCCCGGGTGCTCCGGTTTCCTCCCACCCTTCAAAGCATACGGGGTCTGTTGGTTAATTGGGGGTGGCATGGGCTCGAGTTACTGTGCTGTATGTCTGAATTTAAAAAATTCAATTTAAACACTCCCGACATCGGTTGATGGTTACATATTAACCCGGAGAAATGAGAGAACCCTTCCCCTGACCTCCACCTGAAAGCCTCGATAGGCATTGCGTTTCTTTGATAAGCCATACAATAAAAAAATACAGCTTGAGAAAAAACAGAATACATACATGATATACTTTATGTAAATAATACCCCCTACAACCCCCCATCCCCCCTACCCTCACCCACCCATCCCTCCCCATCCCCCCTCTAAACTACCCCCAAAAAAGAGAAAGGAAAGAAAGGAAGAGATCATATAACATAAAACTCATCAATTAGTTGCCATGGTTTGGAGCAACACCACTAATGGAGATTAATAATTCAACCCCATATAATCCAAATACAGGCTCCAAAAAGGAATAATTATTATGTAAATTATACATTATCTTTTCCAACGGAATACAAGATCTCATTTCCAAATGCCAACGCTGAATACTCGTTAGTTTCATTTTTCCAAGTAATTGCCAAACATTTTCTAGCCACAGCTAAAGCCAATCTCAAAAAAGCAATTTGAAATGTATTTAATTTTAACTCCAACATCAATCTGTTAATATAACCCACCAAAAATACTAAAGGATCAAGGGGAACCTTTAATTTACAAATACCTTCTAAGAGTTCCTTAAATCTATTCCAAAAAGGTTTCACCATCTCACATAACCAAGTAGAATGTAAGAAGGAGCGACTTCCTTATGACATCGAAAACATAAATCCAAAGAAATAAACATATATTTCCTTAATTTCTCCGGGGTTAAATACAATTGATGAAAATTATAATGAACCAATTGATACCTTAGTTTACAATTTTAGTCATACTGTCCTCACATAGATTCATTCAATCATCCTGAGAAATAGATACAGCCAAATCTTTCTCCCATCTTAATCTAAATTTATAAACATTTGGTTTAAGCATTTTATTCTGTAATAAAGCATACATCTCAGATATGAATCCCTTCTTGCCACCTTCAGTAATTAAAGTTTCAAATTTAGTCTGTCTAGGTAACTGTAAAGTACACCCAAAATTATCCAACAATGAGGTTTTAATTTGATAATAAGGAAAAAAGAGTATTCGAAGATATATCATATTTCTCTTCCGTTCTTCGAAAGGAAATAAAATATCCTACTTCGTAACAATCTTCTACCAATTTAATGCCCTTTCGATCGCTCAACTTCAAAAGTTGATTATTAAGTGTAAAAGAAAAAAAGCTTATTTTGATACAAAGGGGTTTTACCCGAAATTTTACCTTGAGAACCTATAGCTTCATATTTTTTAACACCTTAAATCCATTAAGTGTTTCAACACAGGTAAATTATATTTACTCAATAACTGAGGATTCTATTTATAAATAAATGGATCCATCTTCTTCTCACCAATCTGAGATCATTCAATATTAGCCCATATCAAAGGTTTATCCACTTCAAACATCCTATAAATACATTTCAACAGTGCTGTTTCATAATAATTTTGAAAATTAAGGAGTTGCAAACCTCCTAGTGCACACTTCCAATTTAATTTCTGTAATGATACCCTGATCATTTTATCTTTCCATAAAGTATTTAAGTCTTTAAAAGATATTTGAGGAATTTTACAAGGAATTGACTGAAAGAGATATTGAATTAGAGGAAAAATATTCATTTTAATATAATTAGCACGTCCTATTAATGCAAGAGGTCAATCTTTCCTCCGATTCAAATCACATTTAATTTTAGGCATTAAAGTAATTGCGTTTGAAAGATTACCATAAAGCATGGACTCTGGGGTTCAGACAGTTTGGAGGAATACGTTTGAAGATGTTTCTGTGGAGAGGATCAAGTGTGCTGTAAGCAGCGTTACATTTAATGTGATGCACCTGAACCACTAAAGGTCTTCGCTGACTAAACCTTGCATTCAAGGATGCGACATAGTTGCCAAGGGCAATGGGGGTGGCCACACCCGGTCGATCCTTGTAGCGTGGCCTGAGGTGGGGGTAGGAAGCTGCTGACTGAGGGTGACACAGTGATGTGCCATTGGCAGGCGTGGGGGGGGGGGGGATGGTGGAATCAGGGCAAATGGAAAGTTGGGCAGGGGTTGACGTTGACCCGGCACGGAGGAAAAACAGAGCTGAAGTGAGAGCAATGAGGAGGAAGGAGGTAGCAGGGATCAGGGCTGTAATAAAGGAAGCTGTACAAACTCAATCTGAAAGTAACATTAGTGTGGTCAATGAACTCACTCATGCCAAGTGCTGAGATCTTCTCCAGTTCTTCTTTGCTGGTTGAGCACAGGATGGCAAGGGGCACTTGTAGGCGAGTGGGCAGAACATCCCTGCGCAAGAGACCAGGGTACTGGTGTTAGAAGGGAGCACAGGCACAGTGTAATAATCATCACAGGGAGTTCCTTATTTCACTTCAGAGTTTCCTGTTTTTGCAATAACCAAATATGCCACAAACGTGGGGTGGGTTTTTTTTTTTCCGTTCCTTTGATGTTAGGTGGGTGACACTTCTCTATGAAGCCATCCTTGTGGCACTGAGCATGGAGACACTGCACGCAATTGCCAATCACTTCCTGCCAGCAGGCGATGCTCCAGCAACTCGAGGGCCACCACCTTGTGCTGCACCACCTGCTGCTCCAATCAAATGATGGTGAAATTCAGAACAAGAGCAGGTAGAAGTAGAAACATGAAAGTCCGCGGACACAAAGCTGGAGAAACTCAGCAGGTCAGTGTCCTTTATGTAGCAATGATAAAGATACCTCACCAACGTTTCAGGCTAGAGTCCTTCATCAAGGTATGGATAATTGTTGGCAGGAGCCCAAACAAAATGGTAAGGGGGGGGCGGGGTGGGGGAGTTGTACAATCAGATGTCAAACTTGACTTGAGGATGTCAAAGGACCCATTTCATTTCCCTGAGCAGGTGTCACGAGGCTGCGTTGTGGACCAGCTGTTTAATTGCTGTTGCAATCCTGCCCTCCCCTGCTGTCTACGTAAAGTTTGCACGTTCTCACTGTAACCTCGCGTTTCTCCCACCCCCCCCACCACCACATCCCGAAGGCTGGCTGGACAATAGGGCTGCTGTAAATTGTTCCCAGGGCAGTGGATGGCAGGAGAATTAGGAGGAGTCGAGGGGAGAGAATAAGTTTACAGAGATATAAGTGCCAGAATGGGATTGTTCTGACTCAATGGGCCAAATGGTCTCGGTCGTAAGAAAATGTGAAACAATTTGGAATAATCGGGAGACGGAGATCGAGGCTACTGATAGTGGGACGAGAGAAGCGGGAAAGTCCGCAGACACCGTGGATGAAGTAAAAACACACAATGCTGGAGAAACTCAGCAGGTCAAAGTGTCCTTTATGTAGCAAAGATAAAGATACAGAACTAATGTTTTGGGGAGAAGCCTTAGACACAGACAGCAAGAGGCTGGTCCAGCACAAACAAGTACTAACGTCGCCAAAACATAGGTACAGTGGTTTTCCACGGAGCGTCTAAAATTTAATTTAATTTTTAAATTTTAAACGTACAGCACAGTAACAGGCCATTTCAGCCCACGAGCCCATGCCGCTCAATTTACATCCAATTAACCAGCAATCCCCGGTCATGTTTTGAACGGTGGGATGAATCCGGGGCGCCCGGAGGAAACCCACGCAGACACGGGAAGAACGTGTCCTTACAGACAGCGCCGGATTCGATCCCAGTCACTGACGCTGTAACAGCGTGGCGCTGACCAATATGCTAACCTTGCTCTTGGAATGAAACGGCTGCCCCAAGAAAAGATGAGGATTTTTATTTGCTTCAAGAGTTGAAACAGGTACAATTCAGAATGGGCTTCCTGGTGCAGGTACCAACTATCTGTTTCCTTTGGTTCCTGAGACCAGAACTGGACGGGGTGGGGAGGGTTTCAACATATAAGGGGTCAGATATGTTCATGTGGGTTCTGAATCCTCTCCAAAGGCTAAAGGTGGAGATGAGGCAGGAAAGTCAATGAGCAATGATCAGTTTTGAGCTATTTGTTCCTTCCCTTGCCGACAGCCTCCAGTCCTCGCTTGCAGATGTTTACAGCTGACTGTTTCAGAGAGTGCCTGATTCTCCGTTCTGTCTGTGTACTAACCACCGCTGCCAGCCCTCGAACAGCCTGGCTCCTGTTTAAAGGGGATCTCCCCTGAATCCATCTGCCCTCTGCAGAGAGTCATCCAGGGTGGAAACAGGCCCTTCGGCCCAACTTGTCTAGGCTGACCAACGTGCGCTACCCACTTGTCTGCGTCTGGCCCATATCCCTCTGAACCCACCCTTTACTTCCTCAGGAGTTTGCGGAGGTTTGGCATGACATTGGAAACCCTGGTAAATTTCTACAGAGGTGTGGTGGAAAGTGTGCTGACCGGCTGCATCATAATCTGGTACGGGGACAACAAAACCCCTGAGTGTAAAGCCCTGCAAAAGGTGGTGGACTCAGCCCAGGACATCCCAGGACTCCCCAGCATCAAGAATCTCTATAGGGAACGCTGCTGTCGGAGAGCAGCAGCAATCATCAAGGATCCACCCCACCCAGCACATGCTCTGTTCTCGCTGCAGCCATCAGGTAAGAGGTATCGGTGCCACAAGACTCCCATCCCAAGGTTCAGGAACAGCTGCTCCCCCTCCACCATCAGACTCCTCAACAACAAACTCAATCAAGGACACGTTTAAAGAATCTGATGTGCACTTCACTGATTCTTTTCTCTCTGTGTTGCACAGTCAGTTTGTTTACATTTCTTTATTTGTTTACATGTGTGCATTGAGTACAGTTTATTTTTTGCACCACCAATAAGTGATAATTCTGCTGTGCCCGCAGGAAAAAGAATCTCAGGGTTGTATGAACTGACAATAAATCTGAAATCTATCCAATTTTTTCTTAAACATTGCAATAGTACCTGACTCAACCACCTCCTCTGGCATCCTGTTCCATACACCCACCATGCTCTTTGTAAAAAGGTAGCCCCTCAGGTTCCTGCTAAATCTTCCCTCCCCTTCACCTTAAACCTACAGTCCTCTGGTTACCGATTTCCAGACTCTTGATTTCTGCATTCGTCTGACCTCATGATTTTGTCCACCTCTGTGAGATCATCCCTCATCCTCTTGCGCTCCAAGGTATAGAGATATGAATAGCACTTACAGAGAGGGACACCTCAGCAGCAGACCAGCGAGGGGCTTAGCGGTCGAAGGATGACGCTGCAGGCAACCGGCTCATGGGAACCAGGCATGGGCAATGGGATCCCTGAGGGTGCCGATAGTGAGCAGGCCTCCCAAAGGGCCTCGGGGGTTGACAGCTCCATCCACGGGCCAAGGAGGGTGACTTGGGAGCGTGGAGCTTGGGGTCACCACTGGGACAGACAGGAGGACACACTGCTACGGACGTTACGGGGGCTGCAGGAGGTGGTGGCGGTGTTGGAAGAGACAGCGGGACCTACAGACACTCGATGTCTCTGAGGAGACTCGATTTTGTTTCTCTTTCTCGACTGGATAGTGATGCCGCTGTGTGTCCTTTTACAGGGCAGACAAAGGTACACATTTTATACACACGACAATGAAGGAATCTTGAATCAAGCCTCCAGGTCACATTGAGAAACCGAGGATCAAATGAGTGTGAAATGAGATGGTCACTGGATACATCCAGGGCTCCAAGGTCAAGACAGCACAGTTGCAACTCCAGTCGGTCATATTCCTGGGCATGACCTGTCTGTCACAAGTGTGGAACAGTGAGTATAGCAGTCAATGCAACACTGTCTGTAAGGAGTTTGTACCTTCTCCCTGTGCCTGCATGGGTTTCCTTCTACAGGGGGGTTTGTAGAGGGTTTGTAGGTTAATTGATCACATGGGTGTATTTAGGTGGCACAGGTTGGTGTTGAGTGTTACTGTGCTGTATCTCAAAATTAAAATGTTTAAAAACATTACATTTAATATTCAACTGGCTACCTAACATGTCCAACATTTTAATTTTTAAATTTTTAAAATATTTAGACATACACAATGATAACTGGCCCTTCCGGCCTACGAGCCCAGGCCATCCAATTAACCGGTACGTTTTGAAAGGTGGGAGGAAACCAGAGCCCCTGGAGGAAACGGGGAAAATGTACAAACTCCTTACAGACAGTGCACGATTTGAATACTGGTCCGCACCTGATTGCTGGCACTGCAAAGGCGTTGTGCTAACCGTTTCACCAACCATGTCACCCTGTGTTTACCACAGTGTTCTTATCAATTCCTGGAGGACTATTGACCATTGAACTGAGGTCGAATTATCAATGAGTCTAATGTGCTGAGGTGGGCAGTAACTCACCTGCTCACACAGTAGTAGCCAATCAGCTGGAAGATACTGGTGAATCCAAGATAAGAATGTTCCAGATAATAAACTGCATGAAAATAAAATAGAATTAATCCAGAATCAATTGAACACCTCAGAGAAACTCACTTCCGTTGCACAAATATCCATGCCTCGAGATAGCAGTCAATGTAAGAGCTGTGTTTATACTCCTGTAACCTTAAAAGACAGTTATCTTCTGCCCACCAAGCCCATGTTGACCATAGAGCACTTTCAAAGGACATTTAGACAGGGTCCTGGATAGGAAATTAAAAGGGATGAGGCCTAACCATGGGTAGATATGACTAGCTTGTTTGAACTGAAGGAGCTGTTTCCAGGCTGTAGACGTCTATGACTTAATAACACTCAGTTTACACCAGTCCCACACTAATTCTATTTAAACATCTCCTCACTTGTCAGGAAGGCGCAACAGTGACTGCACTTCCTGAGTAGACTGAAGCGGGCGAGGCTACCGGCCGCCATCTTGTCAACCTTCTACGAAAGGAAGCCGATGCTGTTTTATTTTAAAATCCAGTGACCACGGGGTCTGGGTCCAAGATGGTGGCCTCGAGGAAGCAGGACACCAGAAACTTCCACCCCCCCCCCACCCCATGTATGAGAAGGAGAAGCAGAGGAGATGACCCCCATGTGGAAGGTACCTACGGCAGCGGACCTGGCTGTGAGGGGCTCTGCGGCTGAAGGCTGTTGGTGTTGGAGGCAGGATCCCACGCAGGCTGCAGTACCTGGTACCCCTTCAGCCAATCTCAGGCCCAGTCTCCAGCAGTCTGCAGCCTGGTGCAAGTTCCTTGACCGCGGTCTCCAGCAGCTCACAGTCTCCGTGGTTTCCTCGTCTCGAGTTACCGCATGTGTTGGTCCCCCTCCTTCCTTAGATATGCAGCCCATACACCAAATGCGGCCCAACCAACACCTTGTCAACCTTCAGCATTACATCCTTGCCTTTCTACTCTATTCCTCTCGAAATGAATGTTAACATGCATTGTCATGTCATGTCATGCCACAAAAATTATATAAATCCAAACAAGAAATGTTCAGGTGCGGTGTGTTTATTGGAACCTTTATCCACTCAACCTAGCTGTAGTCAAAGGTGAGATCCTTCTGGGAGGACCCAGGGGACATTCTGAAAAAGAGGACAAAGGTTGATTTTCCACAGGATCCGGGATTCTGGAGAACATTAAGGAGGTGGGTTTTAAACTGTCCAGATACCAAATTCAGTTTGTGAAGGTCGCCAGGAAGTGTATAGCGATCACGCGGACGTCCGACTCCCAACTCAATATTACACGATGGAATTCGGAAATGCAGACTTGTATCCCCTGGAGAAAATCACGTACAACTTGAGGAGGAGATACGGCCCATTTGTTAGGGTGGGGCAACCCTACCTGCAGCACATTGGTGCGCAGATATCGTTACACCCTTTCTTTATAGAATAAAGGTAAAAATCTGTACTAATAGTGGATCCATCGAGATAAATTAGGTGGGTCGGGGCGCAGACGACGTGTTCTAGTTTCATATCTTTTTCATTTTAGTTTATGTTACTCTCGATTCATATTTGGTTCCTTTAAGGGTCTTGATGTTTGTTTAACTTACATAATCTTTTCCTTGTGGTATTGGGATATGGGAGGGAAGAGAGAGGGGTGGGCGGGGTGGGGGGGGTCAGTAGCAGATTAACCATTAGGCTCACTAGTCTGAAGCCTAGGGGCCTGGAAGGTAAGGGGGCCCGATGTCAATTGACAATAGAAGTAAGAGATCTCCATACACTCCAGGAAGTGGAAGCAGCGAAGATGCAGGAAGTTTGTGGGCTTGGGCCCTCGGGGCAATGGAGCTGTGGTGGCTGCCGAGTGGTATCGTTCAGCCTTGATTGATCGGGAAGCAGTAGTACTAGAGACAGCCTGGGGTACCAGGTGAGGGTGGGTGGGGGCCTGGGGCTGGAGAGGGAATTGGTGCATTGGCAAATCCCTGCAGCATCGAGAGCTTGACTTGTATTTGAGTTGGTAAAGTTATCTAAACGATGGGTGTCAGATGTTTGGACAGGGGCGCAATTTTAGTGCTTGCCATAGGCCCTATTTTCCATGAATGCTCCCCCCCCCCCCGCACTATGACATCAACCCTGGGGGGCCTTACTAAAGCTCAGCCTAGATGCCTGGGTGGTAGTTAATTCGCCACTGGGCCGGGGCAAAAAATAGACTCTGGTGTGAAAGATTGAGTCTTAGAAAATCATAAATGAAGTATTCTGAGAAAAACATGGCATTGGCCTTCCTCACCTCTCATTCAATTAGGTGGCATGACCCAGAGAGCATGCAAACTCCAAACAGACAGCACCTGAAGTGGGGATTGAACCCAGGTCGTAGGAGCTGGGAGGCAGCTACACCACTGCCCTGCTACACTCAAGCCAGAGGAATATTTGGAAAGAGAACCTGTTACCTTTGGCCTCGGCTACTATCCCACCCTGACCACCCGCAGTTAGGAGGGGCAATACCTTATTTTCCTTCTGGGCGCCCTCCAGCCAGACGACTTTCCAATAAACCTGTTCATCTTTTTCTTTCCCCTCCCCCTTTTCTGTCTTTCCCGTTCCTCCATCCACCCCCCCACCCCCCCTCATGGCTGCTGTTCCCTCCGCCTATCACCTCCTGCCTTTGCCACCTGCCCCCCCTCCCTCCCCACTCGTTTTTTTGGACTCCTGCCGGCACTTTCCCAAACTTTGACGAAGGACTCAAGCCCGAGACGTCAGTTCTGTACCTTTACTATATAAAAGACACAGTTTGACCTGTTGAGCTTCTCCAGCCTTCAGGTCAAAGATCCCTTGAGAGAACATTAATGAGGGGTTCCTTGGTTCAGCTAAATCAGTCCCCAATGAGGTGCGCTGGCCTTAAAACCTGTTTTATTATCTTCTACTTCTTGGATTACATTAATCACTCGGAATCAGATTATTTCCCTGAGTTACCGGGTAAATTTCCTCTTCGGGACCCTGCATCACACTTAACTTTTACTTCTGTGCAACACCTACACTGAACCTAATCTGTTGAATACAAGTAACGCCTCCTTTTCTCATGCTGCTGGGAGATAATCATCTCATTGCATAACCCTTGCTCTTTTTTTTCCATTTATCTTGCACTTATTTTCATTTTCTGAATCTGCTGTATTTTGACAACGTTTTCCACAAATAAGGTGATGATTCACTTGGGGATTCTTGAAATATTCAACGGACCCCCTCATTAGCGATTAGGAGTGGAACTGACTCTGGGAGATCCTAACTGGAGCCCGACTGGAGCAGAACTCTTGGTTGAGGAGGGTCATGGGGAGGGGAAGAGACAGAAGGGAAGGTGGGAAAGATTTGGAGAGATAGAGGGAGTGAGGGAGAGAGGAAGAAAATGGGGGGGGGGGTTTAATTTTTAAAAAAATGTAGACATACAGCATGGTCAAGGGCCAATGCGCCCACAAAGCCCGTGCCGCCCAATTAACCCACGTTTTGAACAGTGGGAGGAAACCGGAGACCCTAGAGGAAACCCATGCAGACACGGGGAGACTGTACAAGCCCCGGTCCCGATTGCTGGCGTTGTTACAGCATTGCGCTAACCGCTTCACCATCCGTGCCAAGCCCCTCCTCCCCTGCCCCCAGGTTGAGAGGGGGGAAAATAAAAGAGGGAGAGAAGATTATTTATTGATTAACTCTTTCATTTATGTTATATGATGTAAATGAGGCCATTTGGCCCATTGGGTGGTCCTGGCTTTCTGAGCAATTCTATTTTGTCCGTAACCCATTTTATTCTCCCTGCTTTCTCATCTGTCCCCACCCCCTGACCTTCCCTTGAACTTCCCTACCAGATTCTATCACTCTTCTACACACCAGGGGCAATTCAAGTGGCCAATTTAAGCAGAAAACTAACCTACCAACTCTTGATGAAGGCTCCCTGCCCGAAACGTTGACCATTCCCTCCCTCCCACTAAGCTCCTCCTGCAGATCATTTCTTCCATTCAACTCCAAAGTTTAAGAAGGAAAGCAAAATGCTCATCAGAAGGAAAAGAGATGGCAGCACCGTCATTTGGACCATGAGTCTCTGAGGGTTTGTGGAAGAGACTTTTCACTTGAGTAAAGTTTTTTAGCCCCACCAATAAGACGGGATTTTGCCTGGCCCACAGTAATAAGAATCTTGGGGGGGGGGCTTTCAAATTTAAATTTAGATTTACAGCACAGTAACAGGCCATTCGGCCCATGAGTCCTTGCTGCCCAATTAACTTACAGCTCCCAGTATGTTTTGAAAGCTGGGAGGAATCCAGAGAAACCCACGCGGACACAGGAAGTATGTACAAACTCCTTATAGAAAGCGTGGGATTTGAACCCCGGTTACTGGCGCTGTAACAGTGTTGTGCTAACCGCTACGCCAACTGTGCCGCCCTGTTGTTTGTGATGTCCCTCATACTCTGAAGACTATAATAATCATTTATCATTGCTTCCATGTAAAATAATAAATCTGCTATGTTTGTCAACTACTTTTGCACACACAAGGTTCTGTTCAAGTCACATACAAGCCTCACAGTGATTCTAAATTGAAGCTTGAAAGTAAAAAGAAAACCTACATGATTGTGAGTCTTAGAGATGAGAAGGACGGAGGGTGAGGAAGAGAGAGAGAGAGAGAGTGAGAGAGAGAGAGAGAGAGGCAGCACTCAGTTTAAAGGCCAACGGGTTGCCTAGAGGAGATGCTCTGTCCTGGCTGTTCCTGACTGTGACTTCCCATTTATGAGCGGCCTCCAGCCCATGGTTCAATAGCCTCCCAATACTACTCTTGTGCACAACATTGATGGAAGATTGTTGGGGGAAGTGGCTGTGGAGAGAGGTTTACCTGAGCCATTGTCCTTGACAATAAAATCCTCTGTTTCAAGCGTCTCATGTTCCAGGCGAACCGTCAGGATCTTATTTTTTCTGCAGTTATTGCTCCAAACCAAAAATGTCTGGAATTATAGATAAGAAAGTAATTTAATATGTAGACCTCTAGTTCTTCTATAACTTTTAAAAAAAATCACGGGACTCTTGGAGCCTAGAACATTATTTTACTAGGGGTGTGGTGATACTAATCTCATCAGAACGCAGTGAGGTGTCGGATGACAGAGACCCTTTGGCCCCAAGTCCGCAACAACATCTGTTACGACCTAAACCAGTAGGCAGTAGGAATTTACCAAGACAATGGTATTTTCAAAATCAATAAGTTTTATTAATTATTAACATAACACTTCTTACTTCACTCTAACTTAGCCCCACTATGCACAAATGGATGTATGTGTCTGTGCATGCATGTGCGTGTGTGTGTGTATGTGTGAGCGCGTGCATGTGCGTGTGTGTGCGCGCGCGCGTATGTGCGTGTGTGTGCGCGTGCGTGTGCGTGTGTGCACGCATATGTGCGTGCGTGCGTGCGTGCGTGCGTGCGTGTGGCAAAACCAAAATTTTCATGTATTCCATTGGAAAAGATAACTTACAATTTGCTTGATAATTGTTCCTTTTTTATTAGAGTATGGTGTCCATATATGTAATAAGGTTTTTTTTGTAAGAGCAGAAAATAAATAACCAACTATATACATGTTAACTCCATTATACTTTATTTGGGGTAGTTTGTGGGGGGGGGGGGGAGGAGGGAATGAGGGAGGGGGGATAAAAGGGGAAAAAACGTTTTGTATATCTGTATTTTATAATTATCACATTATCACATTTCAGGTTTGGTTCTGAAGGAATGATTTTAAAGTTCAGTCAGTTTTGTTTTGAAACTCAGATTCTTTAAATTGTTGCCCAGAAGTATTTATGGAGGAAGTGTGAGGCATCAAAACTCACAAATTTCTTGTGGAGTTGTTTTCAGAGAGTTGTCCCTCCATACCAATGATTTTCCCCTCTTGCATGGAGGTTTCAGAACTTGTTTTTCTTCCACTGGCAGTAGGAAACCCAGTCAGGGGTTACACAAAGTAACCATCACGTGACAATAATGGAACCTTTAAGGTAAGGTGTTCTTTTGGCTTCAGTTTGAAATTAATTCCTTAATATTCAAAAATGCTTAGTCTTGAAGTGACTTTACCACATGACATCATTCCTATCTTTGAAGTTTATTTCAAAGTTACTTTGCATCTACTTGCTAAAAACATGTGGCTTTATCTCTTCCAAACGTTTGAGTGGATCTGACTCGAAATTGTCTGTTAACCAGCCATCAGAATGGCTGTGCGTGTACACAGATGTTTCTGAGCAAACACCTATTGCTATGAGTTTTCAATAGAGAACAGTCATAAGACTTTTTTTGACTGTTTGCAGTTTTGAATTAGCAGTCTTTTTAAGCAAATGGGCTTCCAGCAGACGTTTGGACTTCCAAAATAGTTTCTCTCTGGGTGTCTGTAAATGCATGATCCTGTCTACCCATAAAATTATATATATATATATATATATATATATATACACACACACACACACACATATATATAATATATTTATAACTACAGGTTAATAATAACACAATTCTGTCACAACACCAAACACTTATTGGAGGTCGAGTACCCCTTATCCGAAAATCAAACTCAGAAATGTTCCAAAACGTTTTGAGCGCTGACATGATGCCACAAGTGGAAAATCCCACACCTGACCCACGTGGGGCTCTGACACTTGGTTGGTGCCAGTTGGTCACCAACCTTTGTCACCGTCAAACCCTACTTGCATTACTCATTGTTTTTTTTCCCCATCCAGCTGAATTTTGAGTATTTGGTGCTGCATTTATCTTCTTTTGTAAGCAGAGATCAAGCTTTAGTTTTGGTAAGGACTGAACATTATTTTCATGTGAAATCTGAAATTCACCTCCACCTAATTATTACATCATAGACGGAGGCCGAAAGCCTGTCATTGTTGGTTGTTGTTGTTTAACAGCTGATACAAGGATTCTGCTGATGCTCCTGTATTGCTTAGTTACCTACGCACATTGTTCCAAAATTCGGCAAAATCCAAAATCTGAAACACTTCTGCTCCCATGCATTTTGGAAAAGGGGCACGACTTGCATTACACTAATTCTACCCTGACCCAGTTAATTCTCTCCACATCCTTATTCATTTCCCTCTGTTCCTACTCATCTACACTCTAGGGGAAGTTTTCAGTGAGCAATTAACCGACCAACCCACACATTTTTGGGAAGTGGGGAAGAACTAGTGCACCTGGAGAAACTCACTGTTGTGGGTTATTTTTGTATAAAAATCAACTTGTTGGAATCAGGCACTCACTTGATACATCAGCATTTAGTCAAAGTTCAGATTTATTGTCAGAGTACATACAGGACATCACATGCAACTCTGAGATTCATTCTCCTGGAAGCCAGGCAAAATTTCTACTTGGGGAAGGGGATTGCAAAAAAAAAATGGTATTCAAGAAAAGATATGCATGCATAAATGTAAACAAAACTGACTGAAAATTCAGAAATATAATGTCCTTAAATGAGTCCCTGATTGAGTTTGAGGTTGAGGAGTCTGACGGTGGAGGGGGAGCAGCTGTTCGTGAACCTGGTGGTGCGAGTCTTGTGGAACCTAGACCTCTTTCCTGATGGCAGCAGCGAGGACAGAGCTTGTGCTGGGTGGGGTGGGTCCTCGATGATCACCGCTGCTCTCCGACGGCAGCATTCCCTGTAGATGTTCTCGATGGTGGGGAGGGTTTTGCATGTGGTGTCCTGGGCTGCGTCCACTACCTTTTGCAGGGATTTATGCTCCACCTCTGATCCCCCAATGATCACTGGATCGTACATCTCTGGCTTTCCCTTCCTGAAGTCAACAATCAGCTCCTTGGTTTAGATGGCATTGAGAGTGATGTTGTTGACGGCGCACCGTTCAGCCAAGTTCTCGATCTCCCACCCGTACACTGACTCTTTGCATATTTTTATACAATGCTGCCTTTTGTAGTCCTTTCCACTCACAGGATGTCCTTTATTTATTCTCCATCTCCAAGCTACCTTTGAGGAGGTGGTGGTGAGCCATCTGGAACCTCTGCAGTCCTTCCAGTGTAGGTGCTCCCACTGGTGGTCAAGTTCCAGGATTTTGTCGCAGTGTGAATGAAAGGAACATGATAATATTTCCAACTCCGACTGATGACGATGGAAGTTTTCATCTTTTTTGCTAACACTAGCTATACAAGGATGGGTTTACGGGTAGGGGCCATGATGCAGAGTTGGGCAACATCATTTCCCACCGCACAACTCCCCTCCAAGCAGATCCTGATGAAAAAGTGTAACCTCAGTGATAACCAGAAACTTTGAGATTAATACTCAGCCATTTCTGATCCCCATCATAAAGGAGGGCTGAAACAACACGACAAAGAAGAGGTGGAAAATCTTGTGATACGGAGCAAGAGTAACATCCGGAGTCTCAACGTGGACAAGACAAAAGGGACGATCATGGACTTCAGGAGAGCTAGGGATGACCACTCTCCACTACACATCAACAACTCTGCAGTGGAGAGAGAGTGGAGAGCATCAAGTTCCTTGGAGTTCACTTAACTAGTGACCTATCGTGGACACACAACATCTCCTTGCTTGTCAGGAAGGCCCAACAGGGCCTGCACCTCCTGAGAATCAGACAAGGCTACCGGCTAACATTAAGTCAACCTTCTGCAGGAGCTCTATCGAGAACATCCTGGCCAGTGTGGCTACGATTGCTGCAGGTCAATCCACAGGACCATAAGAGCGGCAGAGAGGATCACTGAAGTTTCCCTCCCCCTCATCTACCAGGATCATTGTCTGAAGAGGGCACGCAACATCATTGAGGACCCCTTCTACCCTGCACACAGCATCCTTCAGCTGCTCCCATTGGAAGAGAGATCCAGGAGTATCAGACCCAGCACCACCAGGCTGAGGAACAGCTTCTTCCCATGGCAGTGAGAACGGTGAACAACCATCCAAGACTCTCATATTCACGGAACAATATTTATTGATTTATTTGTATATATGAATTCTTGTCCTGCATATGTATTGTTTGTCTGTACGTGTGTTATATCTGGCTACATCTCTGCCTGTTTTGCACCGAGGACTGGAGAACGTTGTTTCAACGAGTTGTACTTGTGCAATTAGAAGACAATAAACTTGTCTTAACCTGAGGATGTTTTCTCACAGTGAACAGGACCCATTTCATTTCCCTGAGCAGAAGGGTCCAGATATATTGTTGCTGCTGCAACCCTGACCTCCCGTGCTGTCTATGTGGAGTTTGCTCATTCTCCCTGTGACCTCGTGGGTTTCCTCCAGGTGCTCAAGACTCCCCCCCCCCCACCACGTCCCGAAGGCTGACTGGATAATAGGGCTGCTGTAAATTGTCCCCAGTGCAGGGAATGACAGGAGAATTAGGGGGAGTTGAGGGGAATGTGAGAGAGAATAAGTTACAGAGATATAAGTGCCAGAATGGGATTGTTCTGACTCAATGGGCCAAATGGTCTCAGTAGTAAGAAAATGTGAAACAATTTGGAATAATGAGGAGATGTAGATCAAGGCTACTGACAGTGGGTCGAGGGAAGGGAGGAGGATACAAGTGAAATGGGAAAGTCCGCAGACACCGTGGATGGAGTAAAAACACACAACGCTGGAGAAACTCAGTGTCCTTTCATGTAGCAAAGATAAAGATACGGAACCAACATTTCAGGCTTGAGCCCTTCACATATAGCAGTGGTTTTCAAACTGTCCCCCTAAACTCACATTCGACCTTAGGCAATTCCTATGCCATCTGTGATTAGTATGTGGGTGGAAAGAAAAAGTTTGAAAACCACTGTTTTAATTGTACCCCATTCACTCGTAATGTGCACGGTTTCATAATTCCAAAGAAAATGAGCCAGTGACAATTTTTCTCAAGCAAAATATTTCAGTAATAATTGCGCCCAGGGCAGTGGTTCTCAACCTTCCCTTCCCAATCACATACGACCTTAAGCAATCCTTTACCAATCACAGAGCACTTACGGTATTGTGACAGAGTATATAGATATGTTTTTGGGAGATAAATTGGGAAAGGTTTGTTAGAGTAGGTCACATACTTGAGAACCGATCTTATTTAAAATACTGGAGCTCTGCTCATGCTAGACATGCCGGGGCCTCACAGCTTTTACAAGAGCTTTGAAGAGTGCTCAAGAGACTTCACTAATAGATTGTTCTTTACAAAAGGCAACAGATGAAAGATCTTGTTGGAGCCACAGATTTCTGGAAGAGAACTTGTTGTTCTAAGAGGGTCATGTGGTTTTGCAAGCAGAGGGAATCAAACAGGTTTTCTCTCTGAGAGAGAGAGAGAGAGATAGAGAAAGAGAGAGAAAGAGAGAGAGAGAGAGAGAGAGAGAGCACGCACAGTGTTACAGCCAGCAGACAGCAGCTGGGACTGGAACAGGTCAAGCTAGCAAGCTTATGGAAATCCCCCTTTAGGAAGACAGCCTGGTCAAAGCCCTTGTGGTTCATGCAAAAGGAGAGGATTGGCTGTCTAATGTTTCACTTGAAATAAGTGAAACAGAAAGGAACTCTGTGATGATCTGAAAGAAAGAGATTATCATCTGGAAAACCCTGAAGGGGCAAGTTTCGTCAGCAAGACATTGAAGTGGCTGATTAAAAATGAACAACAAATCTTTCTCTGAAAACCGACAGGAACCTTCCTGAGTGGTAACCATTCAAGCACCAATGCCTGGTAAACTTTCTAAATGTTAAATTCTGCGCACAGTCTAAGAATTCCCTGCAACCAGTGAACTTGGAGGAATGAGAAGTGAGATTGGACTGTGAACCAAAGAACTTTTCTGAACTTACACACACATTACGTACATGTGCGCTTAGAATTAGAAGGGGTTAAGTTAGGTTAAGTAAGTCAATAGTGATAAAGTGTGATTCTATTTTCATGTTTAAAGATAATTAAAAGCAACTTTTGTTTAGGTAACCATTTGTCTTGGTGAATATCTATTGCTGTTGGGTTTTGGGGTCCTCTGGGCTCGTAACAGTAGAGAGTTTGCTTAAGGAGGAATGTTTAGGAGGGCAGTTTGAAAACCACTGATATATAGCAAATATAGTTCTTCATGCAGAGTATGTGAGGTCAAGGTCTCACTGCCTGGAAGTAGCGGGGGCAGGAATTCTCCCCTTACTAAACATCATTGGTCTGCGTGGCTCCAGGTCACGTTCTGGATGGTGGGAGTTAGTTGGGCTGAATGACCATTTCCCATGCAGAATGAGTCAAAGAATGAAGTGGCTTTGCATTCTCTGAGATGCTGACTTACCCCTGGGGACTGCTTTCTCAGAACCTCCTGGACCTGCTCCAGCCTGACTCCGAGCTGCAGCCAAACTCGGTGGGACAGCAAGAGCTTGTCAAAGAGACTGAACTTGTATTGAGGCAGTGGTTTGCTCTGGTTCTCCTCCTCCCAGGACCTCCGATATTCTCCATTGCACAGTTGCTTTTGAGAGCTGTCAGGACTGAAAATACACCAGATTAAGGCACCTTTGAGACTCTGTGCATGAAAAGTGTGGATAATGAAGGGTTGAATGACTTGAAAGGTTGACTCTGCCCCACTTTCCACAGACGCTGTGTCGTGTTTGCATGTTCCATTCCACATTCCGTCTCCGTCATCATTGATCCCCATTCATCAGGATTACCCCTGCCCCTTCACTCCCCACCCCCCAAAATTTAGCGGCTCAGCAGACAAGGTCGGAGATAACTCTGCCCAAGGCGGAAGGAGATTTTATAGACGATTTGACCCAACCTAATAGGACCAGGGGACAGCCATTCAGATCCCCGAGGCTCCTGTGCCATTAGAGTCATGCAGAAACAGTCCCTTCGGCCCATCTCATCTATGCTGACCAAAGTGTCTATCCGAGCTCATACCATTTGCCTGCGTTTGGGCCATATCCCTCTAACTCTTTCTTATCCATGTAGCACCAGGTTTAGGACCAGTTGCTACCCTACCACCATCATACTCCTAAACAACAGACACAGTCAGGGCTCTAACTTAGACATTATTTATATTGAATATTTATTTTCTGTATTGTACAGTTTATTAGTACTTCCTTCTTGACATCTCCTTTTTATACATATCTTTTCTTGAGTGCAGTCTGTTTGCACTACTAATAAGTGGTAATTCTGCCTGGCCCACAGCAAAAAGAATCTCAGGGTTGTATGTGATGTCGTGCATGACACTAAATCTGAACTTTGACTTGTCTAAATGTCTTTTTTATTTGAACCTGCCTTGTCTCCTTCCTCTGGCAGCTCATTCCACACCCACTCTGTGTGATAACGTTGTTACTGTGATCCTCTCACATTTTTCCCTTCTCACCTTAAATCAACACCCTCCAGGTTTAGACTCTCCACTTGGGATGAGGGGAAATTACAATCACTCGCTTAATCTATGCCCCTTCATGATTTATGGTGGGCGTAGCTGTTAGTGGAGCACCATTGCAGCGCCAGTGATCGGGACCTGGGGTTCAAATCCGCCGCTGTATGTGAGGAGTTTGTACGTCCTCCCCGTGTCTGCATAGGTTTTCATCGGGGGGGGGGGGTCTTCGCTTTCCTCCCACCCTTCAAAATGTAAGGGGTTTGTAGGTCAATCAAATGTAATTGGGCGACATGGGCTTGTGGGCCAAATCGGCCCGTTACTGTGCTGCATGTCTAATTTTAAAAAAAAAATAATATTTATATACCTTCTACAGGATCACCCCTCAGCCTCTAATGCAGCAGGGGAGAAAGTCCCAGCCTGTTCAGACTCTCCTTGTCACTCAAGCCTGCTGGTTCTACTAACAGCCTCGAGAAATCTTTCCATCTTAATAACATCCTTCCTCCAGGTGAGTGATCAAAACTACACACAAAACACTGAGCGGTTTCAACAACGCCTTGAACAACTGTAACATGTCATCCCAATTCCCGTACTCTGACTGATGAAAGCAAAGGTGTCAAACTCCTACCTATGTGCGTTTATGTACTGGTCTGCCGCGATCTCCTAGTGGCCACCCATTTCAATTCCCCGTCCCATCCCCTTGCTGACATGTTTGTCCATGGTCTCGTGCACTGCCAGACTGAGACCACCCACAAATTGGAGGGTCAACTTATCTTCCATCTGGGCCCCCTCCAACCAGATTGGCATTAACATTGACTTCCCCCTTCTTCTTTCCTCCAGCTCTGTCTGTCTGTCTGTCTGTCTGTCTCTCTCTCTCTCTCTCTTCCCTTTTCCCACTGTTTCCCTTCGCAGAGCCAAAATCAATTCTCACCTTTCCTCTTATCATATCTAATTAACATCTTTTGTTGATCTGGACCTTCTCCCGGCCATTCTCCAGTCTTTTATTAAAATGCATTCCCGTTCTTTGCTTATACCTTGAAGGAGGGGTCGGGCCCGACACCTTGGTATTACATCTTTACTTTCTACCGGCTGAATTCCTCCAATATTTCTGTTTGGTTTTATTATACACCTGCAACCATGGGTTTATTAGGAAGATTGTGGCTAATCTGGTTTTGGCTTTGATACATATACTTGTCCATAATTCTTACTTCCCAATAGACCAAAACCCTACCGTATATTCCAATGACTGATCTCCCTCTCTAGAGTCCCATCTGAGCTTCCTTTCATCCTATTATTTCTTCTTTCTTCCTATTGTGTTGTGTTCAGTTCTGGTCACCTCATTATAGGGAGGATGTGGAGGCTACGGAGACGGGGTAGAGAAGATTCACCAGGAGGTGGTCTGGACTGGAAAACAAGTTCTATGAGGCAAGGTCAGTAGAACTGGGACTTTCCTCTTCGGAGTGTAGAAGGATGAGAGGAGACTTGATAGAGGTTTTCAAGATTCTGAGAGGCATAGACATGGTGGACGGCCAGGACCTGTTTCCCAGGGCAGGATCAGCAAACACCACAGGACATCTGTACAAAGTGAAGGGAGGGAAGTTTAGGAGAGACATCGGGGGTAAGTTTTTTATGCAGAGAGTTGAGAGTGCCTGGAATGTTTTGCCATGGATGGTGGTGGAGCTGAAACATAGGTGCATTTAAGAGACAGGCACATGGATGAAAGAAAAATAGAGGGTTATGAGGTAGTATTCTTTTTTTAAAGAATATATGGGTTGGCACAACATCAAGGGCCGAAGGGTCTGTACTGTACTAAGGTGTAGATTTCTATGTCTATGTCTATTCTGAGGGACCAACATTTGCCTCCAAGTTAAAGCACTCGGGAGGCAAGCCCTACACGGGAGATGTGCACATTCTGGTGTAAGCCCAAATGCTCACTTCCCCAAATGATCTAAGCCTGTGGGCGCTGTCAGCCTTCTGCAGAATAGCCAACACTCACTCATTAAAGCACCTCCAAAATTGGCAACCTCTACGTGTAACAAGGGTTCAGGGAAGATATGGGCCAAATGCAGGCCCAGAATCCTGACTTGGTCAGTAGAGACAGGTTGAGCCGAAGGGTCTGTTCCATGGTGCACTGTGGACTATAACTCTATAACGTTTATGACCAAGAAGGACAAGGGTAGCAGGTGGATGGGAGCACCATTGCCTGTGTTCTCCAAGCCACACATTGTCCTGACGTGGTGGGATTTAAAAAAAAAGTTTAGACATACAGCACGGTAAATGGCCCTTTCAGCCCATGAGCCCGTGCCGCCCAATTACACTCAATTATAACCCCCAGTACATTTTGAACAGTGGGAAGAAACTGAAAACCCATGCAGACACAGGGAGAACGTACAAACTCACGAGATTCAAACCCTGGTCCCGATCGCTGGCGCTGTAACAGCGTTGCACTAACCGCTGTGCTAAATCTGCTGCCCCCACATCACTGTCTAATTTCTTTAGGTCCTACTCTTGCCCCAACACTACCTTGGGAGGCAGAAGTACAACAGTGGTTCAAGAAGGCAACTCACCACAGCCTGTAAGAATCCTCCACATCCTCTAGGACAATACATGTCTCTTGATAGATCCTCTAGGCCAGGGGTGTCAAACTCAAATTCACGGAGGGCCAAAATTAAGAACTTGGACTAAGTTGAGGGCCGAACTAAATATTTATTGAAAATTTTCAACAATATCTGCATATTTTCTCTTCTTTCAACATATGTAATGTTAAACTTTTTCTTATTAAAATAAATGTTTAATAATAGTTTTGGATAAACTCTTTCCAGAAGCATTAACAAATGAGAAATAAAATATTCAATAAATAATATTTCTCTATAGAGGATTTGTCAAATGTTGCTAGTGTGCTGTCGAATAGTAAAATCTGAGGGCTATTGAGAATGTGGGAGAATAACATGATTCCTGAAACAATCAAATGGGTGACTGATTGTGGGCATGAACTCTAGCAGGGTTATTTGCCATGCCCTTTTTCCATTGGTACAGATATCCTTTGATTTACACACTTTTCAAGTTTTATGCCTAATGAGCTTGTATCCAGGTGCTGCACCTTTTTTAACCAGGAATATATTTATCACTGTGACATGAAACTATTGGAAGATGGTTTTATCCTGCGATTAAAGTTCATAATGCTTACTCAGGCCTGTGTGCGGGAGGGCGGGGTTTGCGGGCGATCGGGTTGGACAGTGCGGGGGCATCGGCTCTCACAGCAGGGCGGCATCTCGGCGGATCAGCGGCCCCGTCACCGTGAGTCACGGGTCGGCCTGCAGCAGGGAGGGGGAGTGGGCAATGGTACTGGCGAGGTCAGGCCCGAGGCCTCCGGTTCCGGGCGCTGGGAAGCGGCCTTGGCTTCCCCTGACACCGGCCAGGCCGCGCTGCGGTGGGGGGGCGGGCGGGGGGACACGACAGTGCGGGGGTATCGGCTCTCGCCGCAGGGCGGCATCTCGGCGGATCAGCGGCCCCGTCACCGTGAGTCGCGGGTCGGCCTGCAGCAGGGAGGGGGAGTGGGCAAGGTCCTGGCGAGGTCAGGCCCGAGGCCTCTGGTTCCGGGCGCTGGGAAGCGGCCTTGGCTTCCCCTGACCGGCCAGGCCCCAAAACCAGAGTCCACGGTGAGACCCTGCAACGTAAACAGAGGAGGTGGGGGCGATTAGCGGGCTGACGCCAATGCATTCTGGGATTTATAGTATTAGCTGTGCATGCGCTATACTGGCACGGCGGCCAGCGGGCCACCTCTAATACATTTTTTAAATGATCTTGCGGGCCAAATATAATTATATCGCGGGCCAAATTTGGCTCTAGGCCAATGGTTCTCAATGTTTTTCTTTCCACTCATATCCCACTTTAAGTAATTCCTCTGCCATCAGTGCTCTGTGATTAGTAAGGAATTGCTTAAGGTGGTAGGTGAGTGGGAAGGGATGGTTGAGAATCACTGTTCTAGGCTAATAGATGCCAATATATGTCTCTCCACAGACCCAGTCTAGAGTCTAGCCCAATACCTGCCAATATATGCCCCTCGACAGACCCTCTAGGCCAATATCCCAAAACATGCCTCAAGGCAGAGATTGACAAGTATTTGATTAGTCAGGGAATCAAAGGTTATGGGGTAAAAGCCAGGGAGTGGGGCTGAGTGGGAGGATGGATCAGCCCATTATTAGAATGGGGAGCAGACTCGATGGGCCTATTCCTCCTGTATCTTGCGATCATCTTGTGCTTGAGGAAGCTTGCTACGCGAAATTGATTCCCATACATCACCACAGGATCATACTTAAGAAAACATATCATTCGCTGTAATGATCTCTGGGATGTCCTCAGGCAGTTATACAAATTCAAGTGAGTCTTGTTTGTAACCAGATACATTTCCTGGAGAACATTGCAATTTAAGTGAGGAGGTAATGGCTGGAAGGTCTGCATTCACATGTTATTGAGTGCTGACCTCATCAGCCACACCCGAATGATGGACTGACCACCCATCAGATGAACATGGAACATAGAACTCTGCAGCACAGTACAGGCCCTTCGGCCCTTGATGTTCTGCCGACCTATATATTCCCACCAAAAAAATCCTAAGATACTCTTAAATGCCCCTAATGTACCAGCCTCCACCACCACCACCACCCCTGGCATTCCAAGGCACCCATAATTCTCTGTGTAAAACACTTATCCCCTAAATCATCCTCCCTTCACTTCATACTGATGTCCTCTGATGTTTGCTGATCCTGCCTGGGGACAAAGGTGTTGGCTTGACCACCTTATCTATGCCTCTCAGAATCTTGTGGACCTCTATCAAGTCCCCTCTCATCGTTCTGCGCTCCAAAGAGAAAATCCCCAGCTCGGCTAACCTTGCCTCATCAGACACATTTTCCAATCCAGGTAAGTTCCCGGTCAATCTCCACATCCTTCCTGTAATGAGGTGACCAGGAATGAACGCATTGGTCCAAGAGTGGAACCTGACCACACTGCTATGTGGACTTGAAGGAACCTGCACTGCAACTGTGAAGAAGATCTCCCTAGTGCACTGTAGAAAATATTTACCTTCCAGCCAGAGGCCACCAGTGTGTGGGGTCTTCCTGTACACAAATCAGTGGCTGCATTCCTGACAACAGTTAACTGAGGGACGTATTTAGATGTTCTAAAATGTATGCAGAAGATGCCACACAAATTCAAGTTCCCTGATGCACTGGACTGTCTTGTTGTGAAAACCCTCCTTGGTGGAGTTAACAGCAGCCAAACCAGGGGTCTCCCACAGCCAGAATGAATGGCTTGAGGGGCTGAATGGCCTCCTGTACTTCACTCTCTGCTGAAAAGCACCTACATCCCTCGAGGTAGAGAGTTTGCAGGTCTAATGTTGGCGCACAAATGGTGCAAAGTAGTTGTGGTTAGATTTTTTTCTTATCTTTTGTCGGGTCGCTGAGCAGGGAATGAACGTGGATCAGTAACGAGAAGACAAGTGATTAATTCTGAGTAGAGAAATGCGCTGGATAATGGGCAGGCAATAGTCATTTCCTGCCACTGTAAGTTCTGAATAATGTCTAACTTAACTCTTCCCTTGTACTACTACTTGCTCAATCGCTACAAGCATTTGTATGGCAACCCAGATCGTCCGAAAGGTCATTACAACTCATGATGTACTTCCTTGGGTATGTGGTGATGTAGACAACGTGGGGATTTACACACAGCAAGCTCATACTGACATAAGATGATGGCAGTTACTTTGTCAACTGAGAGACAGGTCTTGGTCTAAGGAGGGCTGAGAATTTCACATCTTCCCAGGATGCTCTGTGATTTTGCAGGTCCATCCGGCAGGGCCGACACTGCGTGCCAAAGGCTGCACTCCTGGTTAGTGTGGGCTTCCCGCAGGTCTGTGCACTGAGCTCAGTCTCCAGAATGGGGCTGGAACCCCCCTCCCCCCCACTATGCTAGGCTTCACCTCCCCCCATGTATCTCCTTTCTTTCTTCTATCTTTGGGGTTGGGGGTAGCAGGGAGAGGGAAGGATTGGAGAGAGGGATATTGGGGTGGATAGGAAGAAGTGGGGAGAGGAGGGATTTGGTATATACCACATTATTTTTTATATATGAATTATTACATTTGAATGTAAGTAGTTAAATTTTTTTTAAAGTATTAAAAAAAAGTTTCACCCACCCCCCGACTCTGACCTCTTTAATTGGCCATAGTTTTACCATATTCTCCCTGACGACAACAATTCCCAGTCAGATCTCAGGCTTAGAATGTAGAATATTACAGCACAGTACCGGCCCTTCGGCCCATGATGTTGTGCTGGTTCATATATACCGACCAAAAAATAACTAAACCCTCCCTTCCACATAACCCCCTATTTTTCTTTCATCTATGTGTCTGTCTAAGAATCTCTTAAATGCCCCTAATGTACCACCCCTGGTAATGCATTCCAGGCACTGTAAGGTAAAACATCATGAGATGGGAATGTGTAGGGAGTTACCCTGTACAGGGCTGTAACAAGAAGGGGAGGTGTCCTTGTACTCCTGTTAGGTAAAACATCATGAGATGGGAATGTACAGGGCTGTAACAAGATGTGAATGCATCCTTGTACTTACAAGATAAGAGAGACATTGATGGATTGAGAGGCAGGAAGCTAGCAGGGAAAGGATAGCAACAGTTTTAGTCATTGGACAAGTAATGATATGATGATGTTCTAAGCACGTATCCAAGGGTATAAAAAATCACCATTTTGCTGATAACGGCAGAATGCATTCTCCGACTAACATGGTTAGTCGCAAGTGTTACAATCCGGTAATAAAGAACAAAGAACCCTGATTTCGACTCAGCCTGGTGTTTGTCTCACTCATTCATGAACAAAGCAGACCTAACAGCACCCACAACTCTCTGTGTAAAAAGAAAATGTAACCCTGATGTTTCCCCTTGTGCCCTGCCATCTCCACAATGTCCAGCCCCTACCCACCCTCACCCCCAACTCCCTACAACCTGGAGCATGAAAATGTGAAAGAGAAGGTACAACCGTTTAATGATATCTGATGCTTGAGCCTTGGGGGGGTTACTGAGATAAGCAGGGCCAGTGCCTGGCCAAAACATGGTCATCTCGAAGGAAAATTCATTAAGAAAAATGCTCCTTCAGGAGAGAGAGATTCTCAGCCCTACCCTCCATGACCTACATAACTCCAGGTTCACTCACATGGTTTCTCCTCTTTTCTCAATGTCATGCAATCTGTTAGACCCATCTGATGGGGAAGATGAGTTCACCAATTTGAGGTCTACCAAGCAACAGTACCTCTAGCCATGCAGGGTTCCCTTGGGACTGCACTAGATTCCCTGGGGTGGGATGAGAACCCACACTGGCAGTTTTATCCCCCAGCTCCCACTGGTCTCAGCCACCATTCCCCCCCCCCCCCCCATCTCTTCCTGGCTTGATGATGGCTCCTTTAAAACAAGGAGATTTCCAAGGTAGAGGGAGGAAAGCCAGTCCCTCAGGAAATTCCAGAGAAATTCTTCTCTCCTGGAGATGGGGACAACAAAGTCACATTCAGTCCAAGACCAGAATGCTGATAGGACAAGAAGGAGAAACGAAGAGAGAAGGAATATGGATCAGAAAGATTGAAAGAGTGCAGAGAGGATTTACTAGGATGTTGCCTGGACTTCAGGAACTGTTACAGGGAAAGGTAAAACAGATTAGGACTTTATTCCCTGGAGCGTAGAAGAATGAGGGGAGATTTGATAGAGGCATTTAAAATTATGAGGGGGATAGACGAGTAAATGTAGATCGGCTTTTTCCACTGAGGGTAGGTGAGATACAAACCAGAGGACACGGGTTAAAGATGAAAGAGAAAAAGTTGAGAAGAAACATTTGGGGGAACTTCTTCACACAGAGAGTGGTGGGAGGTGAATGTTGGCTTAATTTAACATTTAAGAAGAATTTGGGCAGGTACATGGATGGGAGGGGTATGGAGGGCTATGGACTGGCTGCAAGTCAGTGGGATGAGGCAGAAAAATGGTTTGGCACAGACTAGAAGGGCTGAAGGTGGAAAAGGCCTGTTTGTATGTTCTATCTGCAGCTGAACGGCACCACAGATTCTGCACACTCACAGCGACTGAGTGGAAAACTGCAAGCGGTACCTCATCTGTTCCTTGGAGTTTCTGGTGTCCAGGCTTGATGTCCTCAGCATTTTTCCAATTGGGCGACCTTCTATTCACAGGGATGGCTGCTTCCTGGCCAGGCCATGCTGTTGTCCCCAGTTCCTCCTGTGCGTGCAGATACACTTGAGCCCAACCACCAGATTTCAATGCAGGTAGAGCCACGAGGCTGGACACAGCCAAATCCTTCCACTGGGCTGGTAACCTGACAATTGGCCAGGAGAAGAAGATGAGGAACACTAACTTTTCAGGCGCCCGTGCCAGAAATCAGCAGCTGATACAGATCAGGCAGTTTCCGGAGCTGTTTACAACTCACTGGAGCCTGGTCTTGTTGTGAGACCCAGAGAGTTGGGTTAAAACAGTTCAATAGTAAACCACAGGCTTCCGTGGTTACCTCATTTGATGCATTTGCAGACGCCCTTCTCCCTCAGCCAATACCAATGCAGACAGCCAAACTGCATGACCCAGTTTAAAGATGGTTGCAAAGTTCGCAGCTGAGCTCTCCTGAGCTGTGGAGACTTGTCTCTACACCGATGGAAGATCCCTTCACCTTCCTCGCGTTTGACTTTTCTCCCTCTCGTTCCCTTCTTCATCCCATTTCCAATCCCTCTCTCTCTTTCTCTTCCATCTCCATCCCTCCTTTCACTAACCTCTATCTTTCCTTCTACTCCTTTGCCAACCACTTCTCTCACTTGAACCTGTCTCTCCCTACTACCCACCTCCAATCTGTCTCTTCATGTAGCTCACTTTATACATTCAGAAAGTCATGGTCAGATTAAGGCACCGTCAATGTGGCACGTCTTACCAGTTTTACCGGTCTCGCAGCGACCAGAAGAGTTAAAGATATATTGCCGACGTTTTGGGCCTGAGCCCTTCTTCAAGAACAGGAAGGTATCAGAATAAAGATAAGACTGGTGGGGGGAAGGGTCCAGACCAACAGACCAATGGTGATAATTGGATATGATAAGATGAGAGGTGAGAATTGATTTTGGCTCTGTGGAAGGAGATAGAGGGAAAAGGGAAGAGAGAGAATGAGAGCCAGAGCTGGGGGAAAGGTGACAGAAGAAGTGCTGAGGGAGGAGGGGGGGATAGTTTAACAGAAACCAGAGAAGTCAATGCTAATGCCATCCGATTCAAGGGTGCCCAGGTGGAAAATGAGGTGTTGTTCCTCTCATTTGCGGGTGGTCTCAGTCTAGCAGTACATTAGACTGTGGACAGGCATGTCAGCAAGGGACTGAGATGGAGAATTGAACTGGGTGGCCACTGGGAGGTCCATGTTATTGCTGCAGACAGAGCCGAGGTGCTCAATGAAGTGACCTCCCAGCCTGCACCCAGTCTCCCTGATGTAGAGGAGACCACGGCGGGGGCACCGGATGTAGTAGACGACCCCTTGAAATGTTGCTTCACTTGGAAGGGCTGACTGGGGGCCCTGAATGGTGGCAAGGGAGGAGGTGTGGGCGTAAGTGGAGCATCTCCTATGGTTGCAGGACGATTGGTGGGAGTTGGCAAGGAAGTCACAGAGGAAGCAGTCCCTGCAGGAGGCGGAGAGGGAAATATGTGCCTGGTGGAGGGATCGCATAGCAGGTGGCAGAAATGGCAGAGGAGGAAGTGTTGGATGCGGAGGCTGGTGGTTTCACAGAAATGCTGGAGGAACTCAGCCGGTCTCGCTGCATCTTTAGGAGGTAAAGATAGCAATTTTACTGGCTCCGTTAAGGAGGTGACAAAGGTGGTCGATGAGGGCAAGGCAGTAGAAGTTGTAGATATGGACTTTAGTGAGGCCTTTGACGTGGCTGCTCAAATCCAGAATGCAGATACGCAAACTGCTTATTCCTTGAGGAAAGGGCTCAGTCCTGAGATGTCAGCAATATACCTTTGTCTCCTCTGGATGCTGCGAGACTAGCTGAGCTCTTCCGTGTGTTTTTACTACAATCACTTAGGATATAAATCAGTTACAGATATAGGTAGAGAAATGGCAGATGAAGTTTAATCCTGACAAGTGTATGATGTTGCCTTTGGGAGGTGAAATGCAAGGACTTTGAAAAGCACTGATGTGGAGAGGGATCTGGGTCGGGGGGGGTGGGGGGGTGGTCTCGGCTATAGGTCATTGCAAGTGGCCAGTGCAAGGAGATCAGATGGTAAAGGAGGCGTGAGCTATGCTTGTCTTCATTGGGCATCGAGTAAGGAATTCATGTTGCTGCTGTACAATAACTTAGCTTAGGTTGCACTTGGGATACTGTGTGCAATTCTGGTTGAGGAAGGATGCTTTGGAAAAGTTACAGAAGATGTTTACCAGGATGTTGCCTGGTTTAGAGGCTATAGGTTATGGGGAGAGATTGGACAAACTTGGGTTGATTTCCCTGAAATGTCAGAGTTCGAGGAGACGATCTGAAAGACATTTATAAAATTATGGGAGGCACTGACTGGGTGGACAGTAGAATCTTCTCCTTGGGTAAAAGTGTCACACCCATGTTTAAGGTGGGGGGAGGTCAAAGGAGATGTGTGGAGAATTCTCTTAACACAATGAGTGGTGGAACAGGCTGTCAGGAGTAGTGGGGGAAACGGAGATAATAGTAACATTTAAGAAGCTTCTAGAAAGACACCTGAAAGTGAAGAGAATGGAAGGATAGGAACATGTGCAGGTAGCGAGCTGCAGTTTGGATTAGACATCATGTTTAGCACAGAAGTGTGGGCTGAAGGGCCTGTTCTTCTGCTGTTCTACTCTATATTCATTCAAAACCCCACCCTCTGGACAGCTCTCTCTCTCTCTCTCTCTCTCTCTCTCTCTCTCTCTCTCTCTTTCTCTCTGTAGTCTTCAGAATGTCTCTCCCTCCGTGTTGGGGACGTGCATTCACTCCCTAGAGTGCTCCTCACTCCCTCTTTTCCTCCCTCCCTCCTTCATTGCAGAGGTCTCTGCCCATTCTGACTTTATTGCTTTTCTCCATTTCTCCTCTCTCCCTCTCCCCTTTCCCCCCTCTTTCTCTCCCCTGTCTCCCTCCTCTCTGCTTCTTTCTCTTTGTCTCCATCCTCTCTCTTCCCCTTCCTCTCCCCTGTCTCCCTCCTCTCTCTCCCTCCCCCTTTCTCTCCCTTCTGTCTCCCTCCTCTCTCTTTCCCTTCCTTTCACCCTTTTTCCCCCTCTGTCTCCCTTCCCTCTCTCCTCCCTTTCATCTCTACCCCATTTCTCTCCATCTCCCTCCTCTCTCTTCCCCTTCCTCTCTCCCCCTTTCTCTCCCCTCTCTGTCTCCCTCCTCTCTCCCCCCTTTTTCTCCCCCATCTCTCTCCTCTCTCTCCCTCTCCACCCTCTTTCTCTCCTCTCCCTCTCCACCCTCTTTCTCTCCCCTCTCTCTGTCTCCCTCCTTGAGAGCCCCCCTCTCTGTCTCCCCCCTCATTTGCTCTCCCCTGCCACAACACCCCCCCCCCCCACCGTTGACTATATTCAACAGTTAGTCACAGTGAACGTGGCAGAACCACAGATCTTTCTCCAAAACAGAAAGTTAGAAGCAGTCAGAGTTGGGGGAAAATATTAACCTACAGAAGATCTGTGAATGGAAAGATTGTGACAGAATGTTTTAGTCAAGAGAGGAATAAAAAACACAATGAGCCGAACAGCGGAGGAGGTGGAAAGTACATGAAAATGGAAGGGAGGAGAACAGATCAGGGAAGGGATTTTAAACACACAATGGGTATAAGGGCACATTATCTGAATGCCTGTAGCAGTCGATACAAGGTCAATGCAAAAGGGGGTGATTTAGTGGCCATTACAGAAACGTGGTTACAGGGTGGAAAGGACTGGGAATTAAATATCCAAGGATATCAGGTAATACAGAAGGACAGGCAAGAGGTATGGGAGGTAGGGTGCTCTTGGTTAAGGAACAGATAGGGCAACAGTGAGAGATGATGTAAGATCTAATGAGCAAAATATTTAGTCAATTTAATAGAGATTAGGAATAGTAACGGGGGAAAAAAATCACTCGTGGGAGTTGTCTCCGGGCCATTACAGTGACACAGGCAATATAATCCAAGAAATGTCAGAGGCATGTAAGGATGGAGCAGCAGTTATCTTGGGGGACATGGTGAATTAGGTTGGTCGAGGCAACCTTGAGGAGTTCATAGAAATGCATACGATGGCTTTCTTCCACAGGATGAAGGTCTCTGACTTTTATCACTTTTCTCCATCTCTCCTTTCCTCCTCTCTCTTCCTCTCTCCCCTCTCTTTCTCTCCCCTCTTCCCTTCCTCTTGCTACCTTGGATCTGTTCGTGTGCGATGAGACAGGTAAAATGAGTGGTCCTCTTGGAGTGATCACAGTACGACTGAGTTTATCATACAAATGGACTAAAACCAATGGGTTATGACTAAAGACGGGAAATTACAAGGGGATGAGGGAGGAGTTGACGAGGGTAGACTGGGATTCGGAGGGAAGGCTGAGGAACAGTGGAGGACTTTCAAAGAGATTTTTCACAGGGCTCAACAAAAGTATGTTCCAGTCAGGGTTGGGAAGCCAGACCTGGATAACTAAGGAAATGAAGGAAGGCATCAAATGAAAAGCTCGTGCGTACAAAGTCACCAAGAGCAGTGAGAATCTAGAAGATTGGGAAAACTTTAAGAAACAACAAAGAACCACGAAACGAGCAATAAGGAGAGGGGAGGCAGACGATGAGAAAAGATTAGCACAAAACATAAAAACACACAGTAAAAATTTTCATAATTATATAAAAGGGTGGCAAAAGTGAAAGTTGCTCCCTTGGAGGATGAGAAGGGGGGGGATATTGATATTAAGTAGTGAAGAAACGGCCGAGGCTTTGAATGACCATTTTGTGTCAGTCTTCACAGAGGAGGACACATCGAACATGCCAAAGACAGAGGTGATGGAAGGTGAAGGCCTGGATGGAAATAGCTCTCACTAAAGAGGTTGTACTGAGGGTCTGAAGATAGACAAGTTCCCCCGGGTCATGATGGAACGCATCACAGGGGACTGAAAGAAATGGCAGAAGTTATAGTTGAGGCTTTGGTGATAATTTACCAAAATTCTCTGGCAAGTCCCAGTGGTTTGCAAGACACCACCATTTCAAAAAGTATGCAGGCAAAAGGAAGGGAGCAATAGGTCAGTTAGTTTAACATCTGTAGTTGGGAAAATGCTTGAAGATTTCATTAAAAAAGAAATAGCGAGGTATCTGGAGCGAAATGGATCCATCAGTGAGACGCAGCACGGGTTCAGCAAAGACAGGTTCTAGTTGACAAATTTACTGGAGTTATTTGAATATATAACGAGTGTGGTAGATAGAGCAGAGCAGATGGATGTTTTTACCTGGATTTCCAGAAGGTGTTCGATAAGGTGCCGCATAAAAGATGTATACAGGATGCATAGAGTTGGGGTGAGATATTAGTAAGGATAGAGGATTGGTTAACTAATAGAAAGCAGAGAATTGGGGTACAGGGGTGTTTATCTGGTCGACAATCGGTAGTGAGCAGCGTGCTGCAGGTGTCAGTGCTGGGCCCGCAACTGTTCACTATATACATGAACGATTGGGAAGAGGGGACAGAGTGTATTGTAGAGGGTATTTAAGTTTTCAGATAACACTCAACCTGAGAGGAAAAGCAAATTATGCACAGGATATGGAGAAATATAGTTAGGTGAAGTAAGTGGGCAAGGGTCTGGCAGATGGAGTACAATGTTGGCAAATGTGAGATTATCAACTTTGGAAGGAAAAATGGCAGATCAGATTATTATTTAAATGCCAAAAGATTGGAGTGTGCTGCCATGCAGAAGGACTTGGGAGGGCTTGTGCATGAACAACAAAAGGTAGGTTTGCAGGTGCAGCAGGCTGTCAAGAAGGCAAATGGAACATTGGCCTTCATTTCTGGAGGGATGGAATGTAGGAGCAGGGAGGTTATGCTGCAACTGTACAAGGTCCTGGTGAGGCCGCATCTGGAGAACTGCGTGCGGTTCTGGTCTCCTTACTTGAGGAAGGATGTACTGGCTTTGGAGGTAGTGCAGAGGAGGTTCACCAGATTGATTCCAGAGATGGGGGTGGGGTTGGGTTAGCCTTTGAGAAGAAATCGAGTCATCTGGGACTGTACTCACTGGAATTTAGAAGAATGAAAGGGGATCTTAGAGAAAATATTAAATTATGAAAGACATAGATAAGTTAGAGGTTGGTAAGTTGTTCCCATTGATGGGGGAGACTAGAATGAGGGGACGTAGCCTCAAGATTCAAGGGGTAGATTTAGGACGGAGATGAGGAGGAACTTCTTTTCCCAGAGGGGGGTGAATCTGTGGAATTCGCTGTCCATTGAAGCAGTGGAGGTGACCTCAGTAAATAGATTTAAGGCAAGGTTGGATAGATTTCAATATCATAGGGGAATTAAGGGATATGGGAAAAAGGCAGGTAGGTGGAAATCAGATCAGTCATGATCACTTTCAATGGCAGAGCAGGCTCGATGGGCCTAATGGCCTACTCCTGCTCCTGTTTCATATGTTCAAAGCAATCACAAATTAAAACTTTCACAATGACAACATTTAAATGGCAGAAGGAGTTGGTCAAGTATCTAGGAATTAATATTGATAAGAATTTAAATAATTTATTTAAATTAAATTATATACCTCTATTGAAGAAAATTAAAGAAGATTTAATAAGATGGAAGGATTTGCCATTTTCTTTTATGGGGAGGGTAAATTGTGTGAAGATGAATATTTTTCCGAGAATACGATACCTATTTCAATCATTACCATTTTCTTTAATAGGAAGAGTAAATTGTGTGAAGATTAATATTTTTCCGAGAATACGATACCTATTTCAATCATTACCAATTTTTGAACCAATGACTTTTTTTTCAAGATTTAAATAAAAGTGTAAGAAGGTTTATTTGGTGAGACAAAATGCCTTGGTTGGCATTGGAAAAATTAACATGGAAATATGATCGGGGGGGGGGGTCTATGAATTCCTAATTTTAAAAATTATTATAAAGCAGCTCAACTTAGATTTTTGTCCTCCTGTTATTAGACTGATGAGAAGACCACCTGGGTACAATCTGAAATGAGTAGAGAGGAGGAAAATAATTCTGAGCATATTTTGATTAAATGGCATGAAAGACTTTTGAGAGGGCAAATAGATCCACCAATTTTGAAACATACACTTAAAATGTGGAATGGAACCATGCAGAAAGAGGAATGAAGAATTATCAGTTGGCTAGAATGTTATTAAAGCAAAATCCTTTGATCCCTTTTACGGTTAATAATGCTTATTTTGACATCTGGTATAATTGCAGAATAAAAACGATAAAAGATTGTTTTTTTGGGTTCTTTTTTTTTACTTTTGACTGACTGAAAGATAAGTATAATATACCAAATAATAAAAAATTTTCTTATAACCAGCTTAAATCATATTTAAGAAGAAAGTTAAGGATGAATTTTAGACTACCTGAACAAATTCTATTTGAATATTTAATAACTAATATTACTAATATGTATATAAAATTTCAAGAGACTATGCAAAACAGGATTTATTTAAATCTAAATTGAGATGGGAAAAGGACTTAAAATGTACAAATTCAAGAAGTCGTAGGGTCAAAATTATGTAATGAAAGTGTAACTAATGCAATAAATGTTAGATACCAAATGGTACAATTTAATATTTTTACATCAATTATATTATACTCCATATAAATTAATTCAAATTGTTCTGCTCAATGTTTTAGATGTCATAAAGAGGTAAGAACTTTTCTCCATGCAGTTTGGCCATGTGAAAAAGTAGGAACATTTTGGGAAGACACGAGTATTTTATTGGGAGACGAATCATGAAGATGCAAGTTTTGAAAGTCCCCAAAATATTTTTGTGGGGGGATATTTATGATTTGAAGTTCGATATTTATCAGAGGAAGTTTTTAAGTGTAGCAATAGCAGTAGCAAAAAAATGTATAGCCATAACATGGAAATTAGATAATAATGTGGGGTTGAATAGATGGCAAATGGAATTACAAAATTGTATACCTTTAAAGAAAATAACATATAATTTACAGAATCAACCAGAAAAATTTGATAAGATTTGGAAACTTTATATGGATTTTACTGCTATGACTTCATCTACTGCGTCCGCCATTCCCGCTCCAACTCACCTTAGTTAATTCAAGGTTCAAGATCACCTTGTAAGTTTAAATTTAATTAATCAAGACGTTATATGATTGTCAGCCAGGCTTTTATTTCTACCTTTCCTACTTTATTGGGGAGGGAGGTAGAGGGGAGAAAATATGAAATTATGTTTTCTTTTTGCTTTGTTGCTTGTTATTATTTTTTTATGGTATGGATAAATACTGTACTTGTATTGATGCAAATCAAAAATAAAATTTACAAAAAGAGACTTTCACATGTTCCAATGTGAAGATTGCCATGGCTAAATTCACCTCCTGCCATGAGACAAACAAACAAACCAGAATGGAGGTGATGGTCAAGTAATGTTTAGATGCACCAAAATTATGTAAATGACAATAAACTCACCAGTCACATCATATCATGTCCTGTCTGCAGTGGGATTCTCAATAGAATCTGCTCACCATCCTGGTAGCCCTTCTGGTACATCAAGTGGGGGGGGGGGGCCCTCCTTTTGCTGCCATCCTTCTGGATCACCTTCTTCATCTCCCTTTGGTTATGCAGGAGGCAGCAGTTGATGCCAATGAACGAAACTCTTGTCAGTAAATTTGTTGCAGGGCTGGCTGGGACCGGCCCCTCGAAGACGTGGAGGTCAGGGCACATGAATGAGGCATCAAACTCAGGCCTGTCCAAACCTGAACTCAGGTCCGCACACCCAGTCCAACTCTAACCTTCGAACTGGCCTGATGGTGGATTTCTCGGAGTCAGAGAACAGTGGAACCTCCATGTTCCTTGCACCATTTGAAATAGTCTTGATTGCTCACTGCAGAGACTGAACTTCTTTCATTCACACTGATCTGGAGAAGCCCCTTATCGCTGAGTTAATATTTCAGTATACTTTTGTGCCAGAGGTTCAGATCTGGAGCTCGGGTTGCCGACGGTTTGGAATGGTCTCTGTGGAGGCTGTTGAACTGCTGGAGGTGAATCCAGGATCTCAGTGACTCTTGGTGGGGGGGGGGGGGGGGGGGGGTGGGGGTGGAACTCTCTTTTGCTTCTCTTTCTCTAACAGTAAGAAGCGCTTCAGGAAATTTCTGCCGAATCTGTCTACCTTACAGCAGGCTAAAGGCAATTTTGTGTAATATGACACTATTTTATTACATGACAATATATTGAAACTTCAATGGTGGGTGCAAGAAAGTTGGACTAGTGACGGGGTGGGGGGTGCTCAGCATTAGCGTTACTGGTCAGGCGAGACAGAACGGCCTGCTCCACAGATTATCATCCATCCAACTCTTTGAATGGGTTGGGTTGTCCGTGACTACCTTACAATTGTGTGCATTTCAGAAGTTCATGATCTATTGATGGCCATTTGGTAAGAAAATCATTTGAAGTGGTAGAACAGAGAGATCAGAGATACATAATACCTTGAAAGAGGCATCACTGGTGGATAGGGTTGTAAAGAGAGTCTTTGGCACATTGGCCTTCATAAATCAAAGTACTGAGTACAGGAGTTGGGATGTTATGGTAAAGTTGTATAAGACTTTGGTGAGGCCAAATTTGGAGTATTGTGTGCAATTTTGGTCACCTAATGACAGGAAAGATATCAACAAGATTGAAAGAGTGTAGAGTGCATTCATTAGGCTGTTGCTCAGACTTCAGGAACTGAATTACAGGGAAAGGTTAAACAGGTTAGGACTTTATTCTTTGGAGTGTAGAAGAATGAGGGGAGATTTGATAGAGGTATTTAAAATTATGAGGGGGACAGACAGAGTAAATATAGATAGGCTTTTTCCACTGAGGTACAAACCAGAGAACACAGATTAAGGGTGAAGTTTAGGGGGAACACTGGGGGAAACCTCTTCACATAGAGGCTGGTGGGTGTGTGGAATGAGCTGCCAGCTGAAGTGGTGAATGCAGGCCCAATTTTAATATTTAAGAAGAACTTGGACAGTTACTTGGATGGGAGAGGAATGGAGGGCAATGGACCGGGTGAAGGTTAGTAGGAATAGGTGAATAATAGATCGGTACAGACTAGAAGGGCTGAAGGGCCTGTTTCTGTGCTGTAATGTTCTATAATTAAATCTAGAATGTGGGGAAAAAATACAGAGCATCCGGAGGAAGCCACATGAACTGTGGGAGAACATGTACCTGAGGTTTGGGGGGAACTCAGATCTCCGTACTGCTCCTCTTAATGTCTTCTCAGCGTGGGTGATTAGGGAGGGGCAAAAAATGCTGCCATTGCCAGTGATGGCCACACCCTTCTTGTTCATTTAGAGATGCAGTACAGTAACAGGTCTATAAAACACAAAAAGTCTGCAGACTTGGAGAAATTCAGCAGGTCAAATGGTGCCTTTTATGTATCAAAGATAAAGATACAGAACCGACGTTTCAGGCTTAAGCCCCTTCATCAAGGTACGAGCAAAATGTCGGCAGGAGTCCGAACAAAATGGTGGGGAGAGGGGCAGGGGGAGGAGCACAGTCCCACGGGCAGGAGGTAATAGGTGGATAAGGGAGGGAAGGCATGTCTGGGCCCTCTCCAACCGGATGCCATTAACATTGACTTCTCCAGTTCTGCAAGCCCACCCCCCCTCATTTTCTCCCTCTCTCCCCCATTCCTCTGGCCCCATTGCAGGTGATCAGTGAAAACAGATGGGAGGGGGAAGAAAAAGGGGTCAGAGGCAAGGAAGGGTTGAACCAACCTGCCACGGACTTTCACTGGAAGTTTCGTGGGTGGGGGGGGGGGGGGACCTGTCCCTTTAAGGGGCAAAAGACCATGCTCGCCAATTCTATAAATGCAAGCAGTGCTTACGATCCAGACAGGCACGGCCTGTTATTGAAAGACAAAAGGGGGTTGGAAACTCAATTCAATTATCAGCTTTCCTCTTCGTGTCAGGTTATGGAAAACAATCTCGCTGAGATTCATGTTCAACTGAGCCGGAAATAACCAAGAGATAAAAGAAACTGAAGGCATTCAAAGTCAAATATATATTGTTCACGATAATTGACAAATAAAATTGTGTTAAACTATTCATTTTTCTGACCATTTTGCTATAAAATTGGTAAAGTACGTTTTTAAATAGTTTATAGAGCCACAGGCAAATAATAAAAGATGAAAATGAGGCAGGAAAAGGCTTCAAAAAAGCTTCTTCAATCATCTTCCTCCAGTTGCAGCCTCTTCCAGATTCCCGACTGCAAAGTTCGAGCTGTTATTCAAGTCTCCACTGCCCTCGCATTGTGAAAGGGGATGAATTTTGACTCCTCTTCAATTCCACCCCCACAAATAAAACTCCCTCCTTCTTTAAAGCATCCTCAGATGGCTGTGGGTTCCAGCCCATCTCCAGTCCCTGAGCTGAGTCTTCAGTGCTGCAGGCAGGATGCAGCGCATTGTCTTGCAGGCGAGGCACTGAGATCCTCACACAAGCACATAGACCACCACAGAGTACAGGCCCTTCGGCCCTCGATGTTATGCTGACCTATATATTCCTACCAAAAAAAACCCTCTATTTTTCTTTCATCTATGTTCCTGTCTCTTCAATGCCCTTAATGTCCCAGCCTCCGTCAGCAGCACCCCTGGCATTGCATTCCAGGCACCCACTACGCTCCGTGTAAAAGATTTATCCCTGACGTCTCTCCCTTAAACTTTCCTCCTTTCACTTGGTAAAGGGTAGATGCAAAATAGATTCCAATGGATTTCCTCATCTCCAGACCACAATCAGTAAAGATTGGGAAGAAGGTCTCCTCCACAATCTCCTTCAGTACCGGAGCTCCACAGGGCTATGTTCTTAGCCCCCTGCTTTACTCACTTTACATCCACGACAGTGTAGCTCAGTACGACAATAACACCATCTACAAATTTTCCGACGATACCACAGTAGTGGGTTATATAAAGGAAGGGGATGAGTCAGCGAACAGGATGGAGATAGAAAACTTGGCCGAATGGTGCACCAACAACAACCTTGCACTCAATGTCACCAAAACTAAGGAGCTGTTTGTTGACTTCAGGAAAAGAAAGCCAGAGGTGGACGATCCAGTGGTCATTGGGGGATCAGAGGGTGAGCAAATTTAAATTCTCGGGAGTCACCATCTCGGAGGATCTTTCCTGGACCCAACAAAAGAATGGCATTGTGAAGAAAGGATGTCAGTGCCTCTACTTCCTCAGGGGGTTTGCAGAAGTTTGGTACGACACCAGAAACCCTGGCAAATTTCAACAGAGAAGTGGTGGAACGCGTGGTGACTGACTGCACCACAGTCTGGCATGGGGACACCAATACCCTTGAGCGTAAAGCCCTCCAAAAAGCCACGGACATCACAGGGAAAATCCTCCCCACCATTAAGAACATCTACAGGGAACGCTGCTGTCGGAAGGCAGCAGCAATCATCAAGGATCCACACCATCCAGCACCTACTGTTTTCTTGCTGCTGCCATCAGGGAAGACGTATAGATGCCACAAGACTCACACCACGATCAGACTTCTCAATGACAAACTCAATCAGAGACTCATTTAAGGAGTCTTACCTGTGCATTTCATTTTCTTTTGTTCTCTCTGTATTGCACAGTTTGTTTACCTTCGTTATCTGTTTACAGTTCTTTTATTTGTTTACATGTTTTAGGCTGTGTATAGTTTATTTTTTGCACTACCAATTCACAGTAATTCTGCCATGAACACAGGAAAAAGGAATCTTGGGGTTCCATGTGAAGTGATGTATGGTACTCTGACAAGAAATCTGAATATTTCACAAAAGAGCAGGGAGATCTCCCTGGTGTTCCAAGGTCAAAATTTACACGTTATTAAAAAAAATCTGGTCAGTATCATGTTACTGTTTGTGGAAGCTTCCTGTGGACAAAGTGACTAATCTGGTTCCAACAAAACTTCCTGAAATGCTTCATTGGTAATGAAGGGCTTTCAGAGATTCTGATAGGTGCTATAGAAATGAATGTTCATTCCCGGCTCTGATAGGTTGGAGCCTGCCGGTGTGGCACATTTTCCCTTTGACCATGAGGGCATCCTCTGGGTTCTCCGATCACCCCAAGCATCTGCAGTTTGCTAAGTTAACTGGCTCTGGTGTCTGGAGACAGAGGTGTGGGAAATCGATGAGAATATGAAAAAGAGGAGGACTGCAGAAATGGTATAAATGGGTGGTTGGGTAGGCTGAGGGCCTGTTCCCATGGTGTGTGACTATGACTTAAGCTAACAACTTCCTTGCAGGGCTTTGATCATAACTGTGTTTTATCCGTTACTGACAACCCTGAGGGAGTGCTTTGCTGGAGCTGGTAGTCTGGATTCATGTGCCTGTCTAAGAGTCTCTTAAATGCTCCTATTTTTCACCACTACCCCCCAGCCAGGTATCCCAGGCACCCACAACTCTGGGTAAAAAAAACTCACCCCTGGTGTCTCCCCTAAACTTTCCTCCCTTCACTTTGTCCAACCTAAATCCGAGTATCTATTTTGAGGTTGGCATAGCAGTTAGCGCGACGCTGTTACAGCGCCAGCGACTGGGGACATGGGTTTGAATCCCACGCTATCTGCGAGGAGTTTGTGCGTTCTCCCCATGTCTGCGTGGGTTTTCCCCGGGGACTCCATTTTCCTCCCACCATTAGAAACGTACCGGGGTTGTGGGTGTAATCGGATGGCACGGGCTCGTGGGCCGAAATGGCCTGTTAAAATATTTTTTAAAAATTTAAAAATATTTCCCATAAGAGCAGGGAGATTTCCCTAGTGTTCCAAGGTCAATATTGATCCTTTAATACGTTTCTAAAAAAAAGGTCCTGATTTACAGCCAATAGCCGATTCCGAGTAGGTTAACCGGCTAATTTAGCAGGTTCGTTCCCAGTAATCGTGTGGTGTGAAACGTCCCAACCTGGCAGGGCAAGTTAGATTCGACCGAACTCTGACCCTTCATGGCGGCAAGTGTCAGAGGCCGGCTGAGTTAACTCACTAATGGCCTTCTTGCGGTATGAAAGCACAACCTACTCTCGCAGTTGTCACCGCTGGAGGAGGGACCCCCCAACCTTAAAATGCTGTGTTGACAATTAATCAGGTAAATCATGGTGCAGTGGAAAAGGCTCCTGAGTGCTGTAGGTTTACCCGCTTCCTAGGAGGGTTGGCAATGTGAAAGGGGCTAGTGAGTAACCAGGGGAGAATTTACTGCACATAAACACCTGCTTCCCCTGGATGCAACACACAAGGACATCTCCGGCACACTGGCCTACAGATATAACTCACCTTTCAGTCCCCCAAGGTACCACAGGTGACAGGGATGCTTTGTGGGCTGTCACGGCAGCCGTTTCCGTCCTTAAGTCAGTCCCAATTCGCAATGCAAGAAGAGTGGAGGCCTGAAAAACAGCTTAGATGTTTAAAAATAAACATGTGCTGCTAGGTGATAAGAACTGTGTGGTAAACTAAGAAAGGGAATTAACGAATGATAACAAAGTGTATAATTTCAAAAGCTCGGCTGTTAAGTGCGGAATGAGGAAGACAAGCAGAATAGAAGTGAACAATGAAGTTTGAAAAAAAAAGACGAAAAAGCACCAGAGAGGAAAGAAGAAGGCCTTACCTGCACGGAGCTGCGGTGGTGAAGAGCAGCTGATCTCCGAGGCTGGTGAGTGCCCTGCGAAGTCGCGACCTCCCGACCGGTGGACTTCAAAAATGGCTCTTGGAGCCAAACAAAAGTGCGCAACTGCACAATCAAAGGAAAAAGTGGGAGGGGGGCTCAGCTGAGGAGCGGGCAGGTACAACACGAACAGCTGAGGGATGCCCAGCATCAGGGCGCTCAGCTGAACGATTAAAAACAACGGAGAGGAAAGGAGCGAGGAGCCGGACGAAGAAGAACGACAGCGGGGTGACCGACAACAAGAGGATCAACAGCAGGAGGCCAGACAGACAGACAGCCCACGAAAGGAAGACCAACAGCAAAAGGCCCAGCAAGAGGAGACCAGAACAAGACATGGAAGTAATTCATCAGGGAAAACAGAAGAGACATTAAATACAAAGAAGAGAAGAAGAAGACACAAGTACAGACACAGAAGAGGAAAAAGAAAACCCACATCTTCACAGGGAAATAGAAGGTAAAACAGATGGACAGAATATAGATAAAGTCTTTTTTGAAGAACAAATTAGATCACTAAAGGAATGGTTGTCATTAGAATTTAGTGCAATTAAAAGGAAAATGAAAAGAAGATAAAATGCGAAGTTTAGAACTGGTCATGACAGAAATAGGGAAAAGAGTAGAGAATGTGGAAGAACAAGAAACGGCTGTAGAAATGGAAGTGAATGATTTAAGAGACAAATTGGAAGAAAGTGACAAAAAAATTAAAGAGACACAAGAGTTGTTATCTCAGAAAATTGATATTTTGGAAAACTACAGTAGGTGAAACAACATAAAAATAAAAGTGGGCCTGAAGGAGGATGAAGAAGGCTCAGACGTGAAGGAATTTATAAAAGAATGGATCCCGAAGGTCCTGGGAAAGACAGAATTACATGCAGAAATTGAAATAGAAAGAGCATTAGCTCCAAAACCGCAGACACATCAAAAACCAAGATCCATCTTAGTAAAATTTTTAAGATATACGACAAGAGAAAATATATTGGAGCAGGCAAAGAACAAAGTTAGAGAAGATAATAAGGGACAAAAAATATTTTTTTACCCAGACATAAGTTTTGAACTCTTAAAGAAGAGGAAGAAATTTAATACAGCGAAAATGATTTTATGGAAAAAAGGTTATAAATTTATGTTAAGACATCCAGCCGTACTTAAAATATTTATACCTGGGGAGCAAAACAGACTCTTATCAGGTCTGGAGGAAGCACAAGAATTCGCAGAGCGTTTGCAGGACAGAAGAAGAGGTGTAAAAAGAAAGAAGACCGGTGATAAATATATATAAAGATGTAAAAATAATGTATATGTAAAGAACTAAAGATGGAAAGGAGAAGGGAAGGAAGGAAGAAAGGGGAAAAAAGAGAGCTTTGTTATATGTATTAAAAAAAAACTGTTTCCTGGGGGGGTTTTGGGGGGGGGAGAGAATAACCGTCACTGCAAATAAGTTGATGCTTGCGAGCAAGATCACATACCAAATGGAAAGGGTAACATAACATAACATAACAATTACAGCACGGAAACAGGCCATTAGGCCCTTCTAGTCTGCACCGAACCAAACACCCCTTTCTAGTCCCACCTCCCTGCACAATGCCCATAACCCTCCATCTTCTTCTCATCCATATACCTGTCCAACCTTTTCTTAAATAATACAATTGACTCCGCCGCCACTATTTCTCCCGGAAGATCATTCCACACGGCTACCACTCTCTGAGTAAAGAAGTTCCCCCTCATGTTACCTCTAAACCTCTGCCCCTTAATTCTTAACTCATGTCCTCTTGTTTTAATCTTTCCTCCTCTTAACGGAAATAGTCTATCCACATCCACTCTATCTATCCCTTTCATAATCTTAAATACTTCTATCAAATCCCCTCTCAACCTTCTACGCTCCAAAAAATAAAGACCTAATCTGTCCAATCTCTCCCTATACTCTAGATGCTTAAACCCAGGTAACATTCTGGTAAACCTTCTCTGCACTCTCTCCACTCTGTTTATATCCTTCCTATAATTAGGCGACCAGAACTGCACACAGAACTCCAAATTAGGCCGCACCAACGTCTTATACAATCTCAACATCACCTCCCAACTCCTATATTCCATGCAATGATTGATAAAGGCCAGCATACTAAAAGCCTTCTTCACCACCCTATTCACGTGAGTTTCTACCTTCAGGGAACGATGTACCGTCACTCCTAAATCTTTCTGCTCTTCTGTATTCCTCAATGCTCTCCCATTTACCACGTATGTCCTATTCTGATTCTTCTTACCAAAATGAAGCACCTCAGACTTATCAGCATTAAATTCCATCTGCCATTTTTCAGCCCACTTTTCTAAGCAGCCCAAATCCCTCCACAATCCTTGAAAACCTTCTTCATTATCCACTATTCCACCTATCTTAGTATCGTCTGCATATTTACTAATCCAATTCACCACCCCATCATCTAGATCATTAATGTATATAACAAACAACAATGGGCCCAATACAGATCCTTGAGGCACACCACTGGTCACCGGCCTCCAACCTGACAGACAATTATCCACTACCACTCTCTGGCCTCTCCCTTTCAGCCAATGTTCAATCCATTTGACTATCTTAAAATTTATACCTAAAGACTGCACCTTCCTAACTAACCTTCCATGTGGTACCTTATCGAAGGCCTTACTGAAGTCCATATAGACAACATCCACTGCGCTACCCTCATCCACATTCCTAGTCACCTCTTCAAAAAATTCAATCAGATTGGTCAAACATGACCTTCCTCCCACAAATCCATGTTGAGTGCTCCTGATCAGACCCTGTCTATCCAGATGTTTATAAGTACTATCTCTAAGAATTTTTCCATTAATTTACCTACCACAGACGTCAAACTTACAGGCCGATAGTTGCCAGGCTTCCTCCTTGAACCCTTTTTAAATAACGGAACCACATGCGCAATGCGCCAATCCTCCGGCACTATCCCCATATCTAATGACATTTGGAAAATTACCGCCAGAGCCTCTGCTATTTCCTCCTTCACTTCTGTCAATGTCCTGGGGAAGATCCCGTCTGGTCCCGGAGACTTATCCACCTTTATATTCTTCAAAAGCCTTAAAACTACACCTTTTGTAATCTCTATATTCCCCATATTTACCCAATTTGCTTTTTTTATCTCACATCTCCCAATATCCTTCTCCTTAGTGAATACCGAAGAAAAGAAACTGTTCAATATCTCCCCCATTTCTCTAGGCTCCACACACAGTTTTCCGCTCTGATTTTCTAAGGGACCAATTTTGTCTCTAGCTTTCCTCTTACCATTAACATATTTGTAGAACTCTTTTGGATTAGTTTTCACCCTGCTTGCCATAGTTTTCTCGTACCTTCTTTTAGCTTTCCTAATTCCTCTCTTAAGATTCCTCTTACATTCAATGTATCTTTCAAACATCTCCTTAACTCCATGCTTCTTATATCTAATGTACGCCTCCCTTTTTCTTCGAACCAAGTTTCCAATATTCCTTGAAAACCACGGCTCTCTCAAACCTTTTGCCCCTCCTTTAAACCTAACAGGAACATAAAGCTTTAGCACTCTCAAAATCTGATCTTTAAAAGACTTCCATCTCTCTACTACATCCTGCCCATAAAACAAATTGTCCCAATGCACACCCTGCAAGTCCTTTCGCATCTCCTCAAATCTAGCTTTTCCCCAATCAAAAACCTCAATCCTTGGCCCTGATTTCTCTCTTTCCATAATGACATTGAAGCTGATGGCATTATGATCACTGGACCCGAAGTGCTCGCCAACACTAACCTCCGTCACTTGACCCATCCCATTTGCCAACAGTAGATCTAACACTGCTCCTTCTCTGGTCGGCACCTCTACATATTGTTGTATAAAACTATCCTATGAATAACGCGGATTTCTCAAAATTTAAGGAGGAATCCCCATTCAGATGGCAAACGCAGGCAATAAGATACCTAGGTGTGCAAATAAACAAAAATCTAGGCCAATTATATAAACTAAATTACAATCCACTAATGAAAAAACTACAGGACGATTTAGAGCATTGGAAAGAGCTACCACTAACACTGATAGGAAGGATAAACTGTATTAAAATGAACATTTTTCCAAGGATACTATACTTATTTCAGGCATTGCCAATACAACTGACAGAAAAATTCTTCAAAGAGTTAAAGAAAATAATAAGGAGATTTTTATGGAGAGGGGGGAAACCGAGGATAGCACTAGACAAATTAACAGAATGGTATAAACAAGGAGGCTTACAATTGCCAAACTTCAAAAATTATTATAGAGCCGCACAATTAAGGTACCTATCAGATTTTTATCAAACAAGGGAAAAACCAGACTGGACGAGACTAGAATTAGATAAAATAGGGGAAAAGATACCTGAACACATATTATATAAATGGGACGAAAAATTGGTACAACATAGAACTTCTCCAGTATTACACCATCTCCTCAATATATGGAAGAAGATACATGTAGAAAGAAATAAAATAAATTACCAAATACCAAAACTAATATTGACGCAAAATAAGCTACTCCCTTTTACAATAGACAACCTTGCCTTTAGAAAATGGGAAAAAAAAGGGATTAAAAGAATAGAAAATTGTTTTTCAGGAAGTAGATTCTTATCCTTTGAACAAATGAGAGATAAGTACAATATAACGGGAGATACAGCGCTGGCATATTACCAACTGAGATCCTACTTGAAAGATAAATTAGGAAGCAACTTGAGTTTACCAGAGGGAAGTAACCTTGAATATGTGATTACAGATACAATGTTAATCAAAAGATTTATAAAAAATATGTATATTAAACTGCAAGAAAAGGAAAATGAGGAAACAAATGGTAAAACTAAACAAAAATGGGAACAAGATTTAAATATAAAGATAAAAAAGGAAACATGGGAGAAGTTATGCTCTGGAACGATGAGAAATACAATAAATACGAGGCTGCGTATGATACAATATAATTGGTTACACAGACTATACATTACACCGCAAAAGTTAAATAAATGGGACCCAACAGTATCTGATAGATGTTTTCGATGTAAAAAAGAAAGGGGAACAACAATGTAAAAACAATTCATGCAATCTGGACATGTGAGAGAGTAGAAAAATTTTGGGATGATCTCAATCAGATATTAAATAAAATAACAGAAAACAATATACCAAAGAATCCAGAGATCTTTCTCCTAAGTAACATAAAAAATAAAGAATTTGGAATTGACTTGGAGGATGCACAAAAAAGATTTGTTAAGATAGCCCTAGCTGTAGCAAAAAAATGTATTATGTCAACCTGGAAATTGGAAGATAATTTGAAAATACAACAATGGTATATAGAAATGAATAAATGTATTCCATTAGAAAAAATAACATATAGTTTAAGAAATAATATTGAAATATTCGAACAAGTATGGGAGCCTTACATTAAATACAATAGCGAAAACCTACCGGGAACAAACATTACCTAAGTTGATGGAAGGAGAAGAGAAGAAAAAAATGGACTCAGTAGAATTTCTGGTGTATTTTTGTTGAATGACAACATTGTCTAACTGAATTAATGCAACCTAGATTGTATAACTAAAATGGATGAGAGGGGGGAGGGATGGGGGGGTGGCTTGGGAGGAGGGAGGGGGGAGGGAGAAAAAGTCACTGTAAATGTGTGGAAAAGAAAAAGTGTATATCATGGCTATTGTGATTTATGGTGTGAAAAATAAAAAATTAAAAAAAAAAAAAAAAAAACTATCTTGCACACATTTCACAAACTCTAACCCATCCAGTCCTTTCACAGAATGTGTTTCCCAATCTATATGTGGAAAATTAAAATCTCCCATAATTACAACCCTGTGCTTATCACAAATATCTACTATCTCCCTACAGATTTGCTCCTCTAGGTCTCGGTCCCCTCCGGGTGGTCTATAATACACCCCTACAAGTGTAACCTCTCCTTTCCTACTCCTCAGTTCCACCCAAATAGCCTCCGTGGATGTGCCCTCTAATCTATCCTTCCTAGGCACCGCTGTAATATTTTCCCTGACAAGCAATGCAACCCCACCTCCTCTTGCCCCTCCGACTCTATCACACCTAAAACAACGAAACCCAGGGATATTCAGTTGCCAATCACATCCCTCCTGCAACCATGTCTCACTAATCGCTACCACATCATACTTCCAAGTATCAATCCACACCTTCAGCTCATCCACCTTTTTTACAATACTCCTGGCATTAAAATATATGAATTTCAGAGATTTCCCAATTTTTAATCCCTGTTTTCCCTCATCTTTAATAACAACATTATTTACTTTTCCTGCCAATTGCCCTTCATCTTCTTCCAGAGCATTTCCCTTCTCTATCACCTGCCCATCCATATTCAAATACTTACTACAAACTTTCTTTGTTTGCATTCTAACCTTCTCCTTACTGCTCTGTACTATTTTGTTCCCTCCCCCCAACCATTCTAGTTTAAAGGATCCTGAGTAGCCCTAGCAAATACCTCTGCCAGGATTCTGGTCCCCCTGGGATTTAAGTGTAACCCGGAGTTGTGGTTGCCCAACAAGGGATAAGGGGCAACTCAGAAAAGGGGGTTGCATTTGGGGTTAAGGTGTTTTTGGGTCTGGGAATTGTTGGAGTATTTTATGTTTTAAATGTGTTGTCATACATTGAGTTTAAAAAGGGAAAACTAAAAGATAAAAAGGGGAAAATGGGGGATGGAGGTGGCGAGGAGGGGGAAAAGAGGTGTAAATAGGACATGAGATGGCCACATTGAACTATATGACTATAAACATTAATGGAATACATAACCAAATTAAAAGGAAGAGGCTACTAAATTTACTGAAAAAAGAAAAAATAGATATAGCATTTGTGCAGGAAACGCATCTAACTGAAGTGGAACATAATAAATTAAAGAGAGACTGGGAAGGACACGTAGCGGCAGCATCATATAATTCAAAAGCTAGAGGTGAGCCATATTAGTTAACAAAAATGTACCAATTAAGATAGAGGAAGAAATAACAGATCCAGCAGGGAGGCATGTAATGATAAAGTGTCAGATATATTCAGAATTTTGGAATTTGCTCAATATATACGCACCTAACGAGGAGGATCAAAAGTTTATGCAAGATATTTTTTTGAAGATTGCAGACACACAAGGAAATATATTGATAGGAGGGGATTTTAACCTTAATTCGGATCTATTGTTGGATAAAACTGGACAAAAGACTAGCAAAAAGAATAAAGTAGCCAAATTTATGGTTAAATCAATGCAGGAAATGAAACTTATGGATATATGGAGGAGACAGCATTCAAAAGAGAAGGAATATTCATATTATTCAAGTAGGCATAAAACATACTCAAGGATTGATATGTTTTTGTTGTCGGCCCATATTCAAGGAAGAGTTAGGAAAACTGAATACAAACCTAGACTACTTTCAGATCATTCACCCCTGTTATTAGCAATAGAACTGGAGGATATCCCACCAAGAACATATAGATGGAGGTTAAACTCCATGCTACTTAAAAGGCAGGAATTTAGAGAGTTTATTGAATGCCAAATTAAAACATATTTTGAAATAAACACAGAAAGATAAATTTATACTATGGGACGCAATGAAAGCCTTCATTAGAGGGCAGATAATAAGTTATGTAACTAAGATGAAAAAGGACTACAATCGGGAAATAGAGAAGTTGGAAAGGGAGAAAGCATGTATAGAAAAGGAACTAGTGAAAAGGGATGATATAAAGAAAAAGAGAGAATTAACAGACAAAAAAAACCGAAACATTACAAACGTACAAGGTGGAGAAGAACATAATGAAAACAAAGCAAAAGTATTACAAACTGGGAGAAAAAAACACATAAAATATTGGTCTGGCAACTTAAAACAGAACAAGCTAAAAGAACTGTATTGGCATCAAGGAAAAAGGACAAACAAATCACATATAACCCAACAGAAATTAATGAAAATTTTAAGGAATTTTATGAACAATTAAACCAAACTGAGAACGAGGGGAAAGATGATAAAATAGAGGAGTTTTTAGCTAAAATTGAACTGCTGAAATTGCAAGAAGAGAAACAAAACAAACTGATAAAACCATTTGAAATAGAGGAAGTACAGGATATATTAAAAAAGCTGCCGAACAATAAAACACTGGGAGAGGATGGATTCCCAATAGAATTCTAAAAAACATTTAAAGAGTTATTAATTCCTCCTCTCCTGGAAGTAATGAATCAGGTAGAATAAACACAAAACTTGCCAGACTCATGTAAGACAGCAATAATTATAGTAATACCAAAGAAGGGGAATGATCCACTAACACCAGCATCATATAGGGCAATATCTCTACTTAATTCAGATAAGATAATAGCGAAATGATTAGCAAATAGATCGGCTGATTGTGTACCAAAAATAGTTAAACAAGATCAAACTGGATTTATTAAGACGAACAGCGGACAATGTCTGTAAACTTATTAATCTAATTCATGCAGTTCAAGGAAATAAGAAACCAACAGTGGCTGTTGCTTTAGATGCAGAAAAAGCCTTTGACAGAGTAGAGTGGAACTATTTATTTAAGGTATTACAGAAGTTCAATCTGCCAGAAAAATATATTAATTGGATTAAAGTATTATATAATGGACCATTGGCAAAGGTAGTAGTAAATGGATATGTATCGAACCAATTCAAATTAAGTAGATCAACTAGGCAGGGATGTCCATTATCCCCCTCATTGTTCGTCTTAGGAATAGAACCATTGGCAGAGCTGATAAGAATAGAAAACAAAATAAAGGAGTATAAAATCAGTTTATTTGCAGATGACATCATAGTATACCTAACAGAACCAGAGATATCAATAAAAGAATTACATAAGAAATTGAAGGAATATGGAGAAATATCGGGGTACAAGGTCATCGTAAATAAAAGTGAAGTGATGCCAATGAGTAATGCGGATTTCACAGAACTTAAAAAAGAATCACCATTTAAATGGCAAACACAAGCAATCTGATACCTAGGGATCAGGTTAGATAATAACTTAAGCCACCTGTACAAACTAAATTATCAGCCACTAATAAAGAAAGTGCAGGAAGACTTAGAACATTGGAAAGAACTACCGCTAATGTTGACAGGGAGGGTGAACTGCATTAAAATAAATGCGTTCCCAAGGATACAATACTTATTTCAAATGTTACCAATTCCCTTAACAGAGAAATTCTTGATGAACTAAAGAGAATAATAGGGAAATTCTTGTGGAAAGGGGGGAAACCAAGGTAGCGTTAGATAAATTAACAGAGAGGTATAACCAGGGTGGTTTGCAGTTACCAAACCAGAAATTATTATAGAGCCACACAATTAAGGTATTTATCAGATTTTTACCAGACAAGGGAAAAACCAGACTGGACTAAGATAGAACTAGATAAAATAGGGGAGAAGGTACCGGAACATATACTTTATAAGTGGGATGAAAAGCTGGTGCAATATAAAAGCTCACCAGTATTGCATCATTTATTTAATATATGGAAGAAGATCCACGTAGAAAGGAAAAAAAAACGAATTACCAAATACCAAAATTGTTATTGACGCAAAATCAGCTAATCCCTTTTACAATAGACAACCTTTCCTTTAGAGAATGGGAGAGAAAAGGAATCAAAAGAATGGAAAATTGTTTTTTGGGAAATAATTTATTAACATTTGAACTGTTGAAGGACAAATATGGATGAACTCACAGCATACCATCAACTGAAAGCTTATTTAAAGGATAAATTGGGAAACAGATTGAGGTTACCAGAAGGAAGCAGCTTTGAATACGTGATTACAGACACACTGATAATTAAAAGATTTATAACGAACATGTACATCAAGCTCAAGGTAAGAAAAATGAGGAAATAAGCTATAAACCCAAACAAAAGTGGGAAAAGGATTTAAACATAAAGATAAAAAATGAAACATGGGAAAAGTTATGTTCTGGAACTATGAAGAATACAATAAACACAAGGTTACGCATGATACAGTATAATTGGTTACACAGGGTATATGTCACTCCTCAAAAATTAAAAGAATGGGATCCAACATTATCAGAAAGATGTTTTCGCTGTAAGAAGGAAATGGGAACAACAATATATGTAATTTGGGCATGTATGAAAGTAAATACGTTTTGGGAAGAACTAAATCAGATAATAAATAAAATCACAAAAAATAACATACCAAAAAATCCAGAGATCTTCCTTTAAAGTAACATAAGAAATAAAGAATTAGGCCTCAAATTGGATAAAGGGCAAAAAAGATACATTACGATAGCCCTAACTGTAGCAAAAAAATGTATAATGTCAACTTGGAAAATGAAAGAGAGCCTGAGAGTACAGCAATGGTACATGGAAATGAATAAATGTATTCCATTGGAAAAAATAACATATAATTTAAAAAATAAAGTCACACTGTTCAAACAAATTTGGGAACTGTACATGGAACATATCAGAGAGAGCTTGTCTCGGACCTCCATACCCTAAAATGATATGAAGACAAAACTATTTGATTTAGTGTATAAAAGTAGATGACACATTTTTCTGGTTTGTTTTTCCTTTGTGTGAAGACATTGTTTTCTGGTCTTATTGTATAAGTTGAATATTTTTTGGTTTTGGAGGGGGTGGGAAGAGGGGGAGGTAATAAGCCATTGTGTATATTTAACGAGAAACGTTTGTACATATTTTGGTTGTTATGGTTCACAGTGTGAAAAATAAAAAATTATATTAAAAAAAATTAAGTATGAAGGGTGAAAAATAGGATAGAGGCAATTGGATAACTCTTTGCAAGAACCAGTGCAGCCATGATGGGCCTCCTTTTGAGGGTCTTCCTAGGCTGGGAATGAGGCCCCAGTATAATTAAAGGGAGTGTGGGAATGGGCCCCAAGCGTGTTTAAATGATTCGGATTTCAGATTTATTGTCCGAGATTCTTTTTGCTGCGGGTGAGGCAGAATTCCCACTTATTGGCAGTGAAAAAAAAAGGACAACAAATAAATAAATATAAACAAACTGACTGTGCAATACAGAGAAAAAAGAATTAATAAAGTGCAAAATAAGAGTCCTTTAACGAGTCGCTGATTGTCGTTGAGGGGTCTGATGGTGGAGGGGTAGCAGATGTTCCTGAACCTGGTGGTTTGAGTCTTGTGGCACCGATACCTCTTTCCTGATGGCAACAGCAAGAACAGAGCATGTGCTGGGTGGTGTGGATCCTTGACGATTGCTGCTGCTCTCCGACGGGCAGCTTTCCCTGTAGATGATCTCGACGGTGGGGAGGGATTTGCCTGTGATCTCCTGGGATGTTTCCACTACCTTTTGGAGGGCTTTACGCTCAGGGATATTGGTGTCCCCGTACCAGTCCATGATGCAGCCGGTCAGTGCACTTTCCACCATACCTCTAAAGAAATGTGTGGGAATGGGGCCCAAGGGTGTTCAAAGTGATTGTGGGAAGTTGGTCCCAGGATGTCTGTAACAATTCAATCCTGACGATTTTTGAAATGGGCATAGGAATGTGGCCCAAGTGTGTTTAAAGAGAACGTGAACAGGGCTCTGGTGAATTCTGAGTGAGTCTGGGAACAGGGCCCTTGTGAATTTAAAGGGAGCATGGAATCGGGTCCCTGATGAGCCACTGGGATTTGTGAACAATAGGATAATCACTTGGAATTTCATATTAACAACAGAACACAAGAAATTGGAGCAGGAGTCGACCACCCGGACCGTCGAGCCTGCTCCACCATTTAATGAGATCATGATTGATCTGATGATACGTTCACCTGCCTTTTCCCCATGTCTCTTACTTCCCCCTACTCTGTAAAAATCTATCCAACCTCGTCTTAAATATATTTACTGGCGTCGCCTCCACTGCTTCAACGGGCAGCGAATTCCACAGATTCACCGCCCTCTGGAAAAGCAGTTCCCCCTCATCTCTGTCCTAAATCTACTGCCCTTGGATCTTGAGGCTTTGTTCCCTAATTTCACTGCAAATACCATACAAAATAATGGAAATGTTTCCAAGATTGTAAATATTTAGATACCACAAAGCCCCAGACCAGAAGGAAAAGTTAATTCTACCACCTTGAAGCAACATATTTAGCTTGTCCATGAAGAAGTGCTTCTGGCACTCTCCTTGGATAGTCTTATTCAAGTAATACGTTCATTCCTTTGGACATCTTCTGCCCCATCCTAGAAGGAATCGTTTCTTCCCATCATCCTGTTAGATTCCCCCAAATCTCCTATGGATGAGGGAGTTCAAACTTAGTCCATGCAATCGAATTCAATTGTCTGTCAGGTGACCTTAGGTGTATGCTCATGGTTTGCACCGCACAACTTAAGGCACAAAACGCAGAGTAGCTGGGACTCAACGCTGCGGGGAGCTGAGGAGCAGAAGGCCGTCACAAGTGAATCAAACTAACAATATGCAGTTTTATTTGCAAACTTAAATGCAAGAAACATGCCAATCTTTACAGTATATCATCATTAATCAAAGATTACAGTTAGATACCTGTCAATGCACGCCAAGGTGTTAAGGTTAAGGTGCTCACACTTTAAACGCCACCATTTCTACATGATGTCACCCATCCAATTCCTCACCAATCTGCTGCTTTTTCCTGACAGATGAGTACATTTGCAGTCCCAGGCCTAAAACAAAGTTCTTAGAGTCAATGAACCAGAGCCACAAAACTGTATTTACAATTTACTGATTGATCTGTTCCCAGAGAGCAGAAACTATCCTCCATTTCATAGCTATGAGTGGGCAAGGATAACAAACAAAAAATTTTGCTGTTAAAATTGCTGTGGTTACATCCTGTCCGCTGTGAGCCCCTGACTAGATTACTATAATTGGGCCATCTGGCTATACCTACTGGTGGAGAAGCAATATTGTGTTTGATTGAGGGAAGGATGAGCTCTTCAAAGCAATACGAGATATCAAAGGGCTTGCAGGCAGTTTACTTTCCCTGCTGGTTATCTGGTGCAGTGATCTGTCTGAGAGTTATGCAGACTTCAGACACCTGGCTTCTCAGCCTTTTCCTCCATTTCTCTCTCTACCTCCTGGTCCTCTCTCTTCTCCTCTGGAGCTGAGGCCGGTGTGTCTTTGGCCCTGCTGTCTATCAAAGCGTGTTCCTTCTTTACGATTTCTTCAAGCTCTTCCTGCAGAGAGATAAACACACAGACCAGATGCAGGGACAAAGCATCTGATGAAATCCACTACCTTCTACATTACAAAACCCGACGAGATAACCATTAAAGATTACTCTTTTTGAATATCTTTTTCGCAATGTCAGAAGAAATTTGTACTTAATTAGAATCCCCATGAGAAGTGACAATGCAAGTTATGCTACAACTGTACGAAGAACTGGTGAGGCCGCATCTGGAGAACAGTACAGTTCTGGTCTCCTTACTTGAGGAAGGATGTACTGGCTTTGGAGGTGGTGCAAAGGGGGTTCACCAGGTTGATTCCAGAGATGAGGGGGGAGCATTTACTCAGATACAGGAGGGAGAAACTATTTTCCAGCTGAGTTGTCCTGATTTTGAAGCTCCCGTGCCTCCTTCCTGATGGCAGTGGATCAAAGATCCTGTGTGCTGGATGGAAGGGCTTTCTATGATGCCTAGCTCTCGGTAAATGTTGTCAATAGAGAAAAGGGAACCCCCCCCACTGATTGTCTTGGCCAATTTGATGATCTTCTGTATTGTATGGAGCAATTAAACTCCTGGATAACCAAAAACAATGGAACTGGAGGAGATCACCACCTTCGGAAGCGACTGCACGGAAGTGACTGCCTGATTTGGAGAAGAGAATGCTACTCATTAAGCCAACAGCTTTTAATTACTCCACACTGCGGCAATGAATGGTCCCTCTGAATGTGAACCTTATGTGGTTGCCACATCCAATCAGTAAAATTACCGTATATGTTGGTGTATAAGGCGACCTTCAGATAAGTCGTCCCCAATTTCAGACTGAATTTTATGGTTTTATCATATATCGGGGTACAAGACGACCCTGCCAAAAAATACGTGTTGACTGAGCCGGTGTCACATTGACTGAGCTGTTGGGTGTGGCCGGAAGGTGGGTGTTATCATGGAGCAGCAAAATGACAAAGCGGATGGCGATTCATCAAATTCAGACTGGGGGCCATATGAAGAGCGTGTAAACAGTGAGAATCCGGATGTGCTTGCCAAGTTCTTTGCCTCAGACGATGATAATGATTTTGAAGGATTTTAGATGTGTTTTTTTTTATAATAAAAATTTCTTTCTAATAACCCTGGAGGGTTATGGAATGGGAGCGGGTCAGGGGGACCTGGGAGATGATGGTCAGCACAGACTAGAGGGGCTGAATGGCTTAAAAATTTGTTGGGTCTGGGAGGGTCATGGAACCAAATGAGTGATATTTTGAGTGGAATTTTAAGGGATATTATGTTGAAGTTGTTTAAGACATTGGTGAGGCCAGTTCTGGTCGCCTAACTACAGGAAGGAGATCAGTAAGATTGAAAGAGTGCAGAGAATTTATTTAAATGGTTGACGTGTTCTTTTTTGTTATTTTGTTTTGTGGGGGAGTGGGGATAAAACTCAGCAGAAGAAATTTAAATCATAAATAAAATATTTTTAAAAAAAAGAATGCAGGAGAAGATGTGGCCGGGTCTTCTGGAGTTGAGTTCCAGGGAAAGATTAAACAGGTTAGGACTTTATTCCTTGGAGCAAAGAAGAATGAGGGGAGATTTGATGGAGGTTTACAAGATTATGAGAGATACAGACAGAGTGGATGTGAATAGGCTTTTTCCACTTAGATCGGAGGAGATAAATATGAGTAGGTTTAGGGGGAACATTAGGGGGAAGTTCTTCACTCAGAGAGTGGGGGGGAGTGTGGAACGAGCTGCCAGCTGATGTGGTGAATGCGGACTCGATCGTGTGTTTTAAGGGTTAGGTACATGGATGGGAGAGGCCTGGAGGGTTATGGAATTGGAGCAGGTCAGGGGGACCTGGGAGTTGATGGTCAGCACAGACTAGAGGGGCCGAATGGCCTGTTTTCTGTACTATAGCATTCTATGGTCATGCTCTTGTAACCGGCCTGTAAGACGACCCCTGTTTTTTGGGTGCTTCGGGTCATCTTATACGCCGAAATAAACAGTATATATTTCCTTCCATGGATGACATCTCGGGTTGAAAACCAGATTCAGGATGTTTTAAACTGAAACATCACTGTTCGTTTCTCTCCATCGATGTTGCCTGACCTATTGGGCCCCCCCAGGAATTTGTTTTTTGCTCAAGATTGCACCATCTGCGGCCTCTTGAACCTCTCTATTTTCCCTGAACCATATTCTCTTGCCCGGAAAGAAGAATGCACAAACCCATTTATAACATCTGCTATTTTCTCAAATACAAGTAACCAACTTACGATGGGGTGGCATTCCAGCAACCCCATTGTAAGTCGAGAAAGTATTCCACACCTGAAGAACCCACAGGCTGTTGGTAACTCGAATTGAAGAATCCACACAGGCTGCGGGCGACTGCGGTCAAAGGACCCAACTCCAGGCTGCGGACAGCTGGAGACTGGCTGCAGGGGTACCAGGTATTGGAACAGGGAGGCGAGAGGGCGCCGAGGGCGCTGAAGTCTTCCTGATTACGCTAGATCTGGAGCATGGTTACTGATGGTTTGGACTGAATTCTGGGTGGCTCTGGAGGCTGCGGGAGCGCTGGAGGTGAATCCACAGACACAGTGACCCTGGGGGACTCTCTGGCTTCTCTTTCTCTGACTGTAAGAGGCACCCGGCAATTTCTGCAGATGGCAAATCTTAGAGCAAATTTTATGTGATATTGAGTATAGATATTGGCATAGAGGTTAGTGCAATGCTGTTACAGCGCCAGCAATAGGGACCAGGCGGTGGAAACCCCTGTTGCCTATAAGGAGTTTGTTCATTTTCCCTGTCTCTGCGTGGGTTTCCTAGTTTCCTTCCACCCTTCCAAAATATACCGGGGTTGTAGGACAATTGGGTGGCATGGACTTGTGGGCCAAAAGGGCCGGTTACTGCGCTGTATGTCTAAATTTTAAAAAATAAAATTACCCCTATTTTACTACATGGCAATAAAGGAATCTTGAATATTGGTTTTAAATGTAATTAATTAGTCTGCTAAACAGTCCTGTAGCTTTCAACTGAGTGCCTTATTTTGCAACAATATTGATCAATGATGGGGTGGGTGAGACAATGGAAAGGGAAATATTACTGTACCTTCCAGCCTAGTAATTCAGCAAGAGCCAGGCATCCATCATCACATGAACCCACGAAAGCTACATCCCTGCTGAGACAAAAAATGCCCACGTCAGGAGAGAGATGGAACACGGGGAAGATGCCAGCAAAGTAAAACGAGCACGTGCCACCCGGCTCATAGGATCTGGAGTGCGGGTTACAACGAAGGGGGCCCGATTATGGCAAGATCCACGCCAATCTCCTTCTCAAAGAACAACGTGAAGAGACTAAATAAATAATGAAGAGGATACAGAAAACTACCAAATATATAGTGTAAAACCCCTGGTATCCGGCACCTATGGGTATTGCCAGATGGTGGATTAGTGAATTTTTTCGGTTGCTTGAGACTGTGATTAGTGAACTAACCAAGTTTAAATTTTCTTTTTTTTTTAACCTATTTATTTTCAGTGACTTTTTTTTCTGCTGGTTGCTCGAGGCTGCTGTTTGCTTGAATTCCAGATAACAGGGGTTTTACAGTGGTCCGTAAGAGCTGTATACAAAAAGGAAGAGGGCATCTAAAGTAAATGTGATTCTCTTATAAAATAAAACTGGAGAATTAATATTGAAAAGTTTAAAAATGGGAGAACCAAAAATAATTAATTTGGATTATTACTCAGTCGAATTAAAGACATCCCAAAAATAATGTTCTTAATTAGCCAGGGCCCCAAAGGTTATGGAAAGAAGGCCAGGTACTGGGGCTGAGTGGAGAAAAGGGATCAACTCGTGACTGACTGGCGGGGCAGACTTGATGGGCTAAATACTCTATAATAACAAGTAATCAAAGGGCATTGGGGAGAGGAACTTGCCCCAGGTCTGGATAGGCTCCGTTTTGTGACCTTAAAGGAAATGGTTGCAAATATATTGGAAGTGTTGGTTGTAATAGTTGGCCAACTCTCATGACATTCCAATTCCATTATGATGGAGGAATAATTCTGGAATTACATACCAAGAAAGGATGTACAGGATGAATGGTAGGCCACTGAGGGGTGCGACAGACAGAGGGATCTGAGAATACATATACATAATTCTCTGAAAGTGGCATCACAGGTGGATAGGGCTGTAAAGAGAGCTTTTAGTATATTGGCTTTCAGAAATCAAAGTATTGAGTATCAGAGTTGGGATGTCATGGTAAAGTTGTTTAAGACATTGGTGAGGCCAAATCTGTGCAGTTTTGGTCACCTAACTGCAGGAAAGATATCAATAAGATTGAAAGAGTGAGAGGAGAGTTACTAGGATGTTGCCTGGACTTTAGGAACTGAGTTACAGGCAAAAGGTTAAACAGGTTAGGACTATATTCCCTGGAGCGGAGAAGAATGATGGGAGAATTTACAAAGGGATTTAAAATTATAAGGTGGATAGTCAGAGACTATCGTACATAGGCTTTTTCCATTGAGGGTAGGTGAGATACAAACCAGAGGACGTGGGTTAAGTTTGAAAGAGGAAATATAAGGTGGAACTTCCTCACACGGAGAGTGGTGGGAGTGTGGGATGAGCTGAAAGTTAAAGTGGTGAATGTGAGTTCAATTTTAACATTTAAGAAGAATTTGGACAGGTACATGGATGGGAGGGGAATGGAGGGCTATTGGCTGGGTGGAACCAGGTCAGAAAAATGGTTCGGCACAAACTAGATGGGCCAAAGGGGCCTGTTTCTGTGCTGTAATGTTCTATGGTTATATGATTCTAATCAAGAATAAAGGGTGCATGCATGGAATATTGTGTTCCATTCTGGCCACCCCATTTCAGGAAGCTATGGAGAGGGTGTAGAGGAGATTTACCAGATGTTGCCTGGATTTGGAAAATATGTCTTATGAGGCATGGTTGTAGAGCTTTGGAATGAACAAGGATGAGAGGGGACTTAATAGAGGTCTACAAGATTATGAGAGGCATAGATAAGGTAGACAGCCAGCACATTTTCCCCAGGGCAAGAGTAGCAAACATGAGAGCACTAGAGGACATCTGTACAAAGTGAAGGGAGGGAAATTTAGGGGAGACATCAGGGGTAAGTTTTTTTTATACACAAGAGAGTTGTGGGTGCCAGGGATGGTGGTGGAAGCTGGAACAACAAGGGCATTTAAGAGACTCTTAGTCAGGCACATGGATGAAAGGAAAATAGAAGGTTATGAGGTAGGGAGGGTTTAGTTCTTTTTGTAGGCATATATGGGTTAGCACAATATCATGGGCCGAAGGGCCTGTACCGTGCTATAATGTTCTATGTTCGATAGAATGAAGCTGATGGTCCGAAGAACTAGAAGTGTCGCTGCCAAGGTTAGTCTGTAGGGCAGATTCGACTGTGGTGTTCAGAAGGGAGCTCGATAGGTACATGGACGAGAAGGACTTGCAGGGCTGTTTGATGAAGAAGGGAGGAATGGAATGAACTGGACTGCTCTTCTATTGAGCTAGGATGGAGCCATGGGCCAAAGGGCTTTATTTGGCGGTGCATCCATTCTACAATCCTGAAACCTTCATCTGTTTCTCTGTTCGTGGACGGTACTCGTCCTGCTGAGTTTAGTCCAGATTTCCAGCAAACACAACATTTTGGTTTCAGGGGGTGGGGAGGGTGGGGGGAAAGGATTTTGATGCGTTCTTTTCCATCATTAAGGAATGACATGGGCACATTCTGCAAATGTCTCCCACTCCAAGAGTGCTGGAAGGTACGGAGCTGAAGGATTACTTGCCTGGAATCGAAGTCGAGTGAACTCCCAAGCCCCAACAGTCCCATCATGGAGTCACCCTGAAGGAAAGATAAGGAAAACCTTTAATTCAGCTGCTAGGATGCAATAATTTATGTTGGGAATAATTACTGCCTGGAAGGGTCCGCCCCATTCATGGCCGCATCTCAGGTCTGGTCTGCAGTCAGTACTGAGGAGTACAAAACCAGGAGAAGGCCTTGCTGCCTCTTCTTCCATTCAAAACTCAGACACTTTTTTTTTAAATCTAAAAAAATATCCAACCTGTAGTAAGACACAAAAACCTGCAGACACCGTGGTTTAAGTAAATATACAATTCTGGGGAAACTCAGCAGGTCAAGCAGTGTTCTTTATGTACCAAAGATAAAGATACAGAACCAACGTTTGGGGCTGGAGCCCCTTCATCAAAGTGTGAGCAAAATATAGACAGGCACCTGAACAAAATGATGGGGGGAGGGGCAGAGGGAGGAGCACAGTCCCACAACAGGAGGTCATAGGTAGATAAGGGAGGAAAGGCATGCCTGGGCATTCTCCAATCGGATGCCATTAACATCAACTTCTCCAGTTTCTATTAGTCCACTCCCCGTTCTCTCTCTCTTCCCCATCCCTCTGGCTCCTTTCCTCCACCCCTTCCCCCTCCATTCACAGAACCATCTCCCGTCCCCCCGTTTGCTGGTGTGCCCTCCCTCCATGACCTCCTGCCCGTTGGACTGTGCACCTCCCCCTCCCCCCCCCAACCAATTTGATCGGGCACCTTCCTACATTTTGCTCTTACCTCGAAGGGTAAATGTTGGTTCTGCATCTTTATCTTTTGCTGCACAAAGGACATTGTTTGACCTGTTGAGTTTCTCCAGCGTCGTGTTTTAAAAATATTTGACCTGTCTCGGTTTTAGCTTTTTTTTGGCCTTCAAAAACAGTTATTTGGAGCGGGGGGGGGGAGAGAAAAGAAGTAAATTCTTTTTGCATGGGATGTGCGCCCTGGAATCAGAGCTTATGTTCTCAAAAATCTCGAGCAGGAAGACATACGTTCAGGTTCCTGCATGTGGACGGCTAAATGCATGCATATGTGAATGGTGGGATTTTCTCGCTACATTTGGATTGGCTCAGAGATGTGCCGATCAACAGTCACGGAACAATAGCACACAGGAGGCTGTTCAGCTCACTGGGCTTCTGCAAGCTCTTCCAGAGAGCTCTCCAATTAATCATATTCCTGCTGCCCTCTCCCCACACCCCTGCACTTTTCCCTTTGAAATATACAGGCCTTTTGATCGTCTGGCCCCTGCTGTCGTCCGTCCTCCACTGATACCTCCTTCCACCGTTACTTATCTAAATATGAATCCAATACAAATCTGCTTCTACCACCTTTTCAATCAGTGGAATCCAGATCACAGCAATGTGCTGTGTAAAATATGGTCCCCCCTTCCCCTCTGTCCACATGGCTAGTTACTCTATAGCCATATTCCTGATTGCTGACATGTCACTGGAGAAAATTTCTCCATAATTTAACACACAATGCAGGACGTACAATCAAACAGGCTGATGTTCTACATCAATTCTTATGCTACACAAAAGCACTTCCAACCAAATGCATCTCACCCCACCAGTCTTCCTTTCTATTTCTGTATACAGGTGCTCCCCTCCTTTCGATGGTCCGACTTACGCTTTTTCAAAGTTACGATTCGAATCCGCACTTTCAATTTCAAATTCCAATCTGATCCCACGCTTGCTTTATGCGGTACGCTACTCTCTCGTGATGCTGGGCAACGGCAGGATCGCGCGAGAGTATCATACAACATTCTTCACGCCCAATGTGCTTTCAGCTGCGTACGTTAATGGGTTTTTTTTTTCAGTGTGGAATAAGGCCATTCAAAATTTAATTCTTAAAAAATGGTAGGTGCGGTATTCTTTCTCGACACGACTTTTCCGGAATGTGACCCATCATAAGTTGAGAAGCACCTGTACACGGATCAGACTCTTAAAGAAAATGCCCGGGGAATGGCCGGCATAGTTAGTGTTGCGGTTAGAACAATGCTGCTACAACAACCTGGGTTAAAATCCGGTGCTCTCTGTAAGGAGTTTCTATATTATTCATTCAATGCTAAATATTATAGAACTCAAAGTTCAGATTTATTATCAGAATGTACATGACATCACATACAACAGTACTTCATGGTTAGTGCACGGTGTTACAGCGCCAGGAACTGGGACCTGGGTTCAAATCCTGCACTGTCTGCAAGGAGTTTGTACGTCCTCCCCGTGTCGGCGTGGGTTTCCTCTGGGCACTCTGGTTTCCTCCCACCCTTCAAAATGTACCGGGGACTGCAGGCCAATTGTGGGTTATTGGGCGGCACGGGGTGGTGGGCCGAAAGGGCCTATCACCGTGTTGTATGTGTACACTTACAAGGTGATCCAATTGTTGGTCAAAGTGGAGGCTTGAACAATAACCAGGAACATGCTCTTGCCATGAAAGTGCAAGTGGGTCATAACCTCACTTGTGATTGGAAATGTCGAATTCAAGACCAATGCAGAGACGAGAGAACAAACAATTCATATCTAGCACCAAGGATGTGCTCCAGGAGGAGGTCCTGTTAGCTCTCTCAGGGAGATAAAAAAAGATCCCATAGTGACTATTTCGGGAAAGTAGGGCAGCTCTGATCAATATTTTTATCTTTATTTTTAAAAGTTAACATGCAGCAAGTCCTTACGACTCACTCATTTTAAAGGATGGGAGGGAACCAGAGAACCCAGAACAACCCCACGCAGAAACGGGTAGAATGTAAAAACGCCTTACAGATAGTGCCAGATTCGAACCTGGGATGCTGGTACTGTAATAGCATTGCACTAACTGCTATACTAATGGTGCCACGCCAAAAAAAAATCTATCAATATTATTTAAAAACAAATATCATCTGATTATTTTGCTGTGCAGAATAATTGCTGAAATTCCACATTGAAATGGTGCTCCTGACAGCACTGTGTTGGTCCCTACACTGATCCCACTGCCCCGCTTTCTCCCCGCAGCCCCGTGTTGGTCCCCACTTTGATCCCACTGTCCCACTCTCTCCCCACAGCACCATGTTGGTCCCCACACTGATCCCACTGTCCCGCTCTCTCCCCACAGCCCTGTGTGAGTCCCCATACTGATCCCACTGTCGTTCTCTCACGACGGCCCCTTGTCACTCCCGACACTGATCCCACTGCCCTGCCCTCTCCCCACAGCCCCTTGTCATTCCCCACATAGATCCCACTGTCCTGCTCGCTCCCCACAGCCCCATGTCAGTCCCCATGCAGATACAACTATACTGCTCTCTCCCCACAGCACTGTGTCAGTCCCCACACTGATGCCATTGTCCCACTCTATACCCACAGCCCCGTGTCGGTCCCAACACTGATCCCACTCTCCCGTGTTAGAGATAGAGAATTTAGGTTAAAATGGCTTAAGTTAAAATGTGATGATTAATCATAAAAAGGGAAGCCAGAACGGACAGGGAGCTTACTAGCAGCCAAGGACAAAAAGTTCAGCTGGATATGTTTTTTTAAACATATCTTTTCATGGTCATAGTGAGAGACATGCAGGAGACAAAAGATTGATAAGAAGGGTGAGAAACAGAATTTAGTGTATGTAGAGTTCGCAGCGTACGTAACGAACGTGATAATTAAAAATGCAGTTGTACTTAGAATGCTTTTTCAATACTAACCAATTAAAACAGTATTAATAAGAAGGGGAAGGGCAAACAACAAGGGTATAAAAATCAATGCACTGTATGTATCGGGGCTTAACTGGTGAGAAGCCAGTTGAGTCCAACTCTGCAGACTTGTAAATAAAGCTTGTCGTGTCATCAGTTTTAAAGAGACTCATGTGTGAGAAGTTTTATTTCTGACATCCCGCTCTCTCACCACAGTCCCGTGTCGATCCCAACACTGATCCCACTGTCCCGCTCTCTCCCCACAGACCTGTGTCAGGCCCCACACTGATCCCACTGCCCTGCTCTCTCCCCATGGCCCTGTGTTGATTTACGATGGGAGCGCCAGAGTGTAACCCCATCGTTAGTTGAGGACTACCTCTATTGTAGGGGCACTATCCATGGAAGTTCCTCTCTTAGAATTTCTCTTTTCACGTTCTTTGCCATGGGCATCTCTCTCTCTCTCTCTCTCTCTGTCTATACCTACCATAAGATAGAAGAGGAGCAGAACAAGGCCACTTGTCCCATCATGTCCACTCCACCATTGTACCATGAGCTGATCCATTTCCCCACTCAGCCGCAAGCCCCTCCCTTCTCCCCATAACCTATGATATCCTGACTATTCAGATTCTTATCAGTCTCTGCCTTAAATGCACCCAACAACCCGGCCTCTACAGCCACCCGTGGTGGAAAATTTCAGAATTCGCAACTCTTTGGATTGTGTATTGACCTATGTGATGTATGGTTTTTTTGTTAAAAAGTGACAAGTTTGCCTTTGAGAGCCAAGGTGAAGGAGGAGTGCTGAGAGTGAGAGAGTGGGAAACAGACTGGACATGTGCATCTCTGGACTTGGAAGACAAGCCACAGCTGGGTGTGCCTGTGGAGTGGAAGAAGGCCTCAGCAGAGTCATTGTCTGGGAGGCAGTTTGGAATGATGGGCATTTTAAAAGGGATGAACATTCCAAAGGCAGCCAGAAGGATACGGACCAAGCCAGTTTTTCCTCTCTCTGCAAGCAACACAAGAATTTTGTGCTCTCTCTCTCAAAGATCCTTTGGTTTCAGTTTACCAAACAAACTGAATTTTGTTTACGATCTTTACTTTGATTGTAATCAAAGTTTTGTGAGTCTTATGTGTTTTGTGTTTGTTTTGTGTCTAAGTTTTTTTCTGTGGGCTGGTTGGAAATATAACTTAGACTTTGATTACATATGTTATACTTAGGCTGGGGAATTTATTAGTTTTACACTGTTACAGAAATATGTATATTAATCAGCGGGCATTGTTATAAAAGGGGGGGAGAATTTTGAATTAAAGTTTGAAGGTGGAATTTTGTTAATAAAGTAATTGTTCATCTTTACCCCTGTGTGATATGCCTTCTTTGTGGTTGCTGGTTTGATCTTGTAACAGGATAAAGAAGCTCCTCCGTATCTCTGTTTTAAATGGGTGCCCTTCAATTCTGAAGTTGTGTCCTCTTGATCTTGACTCCTCTGCCAACTATACAACAGCTACAAAACTACGGGCTGACCGTTGGAGGTGAGGTGGTGAAGAAAATGGGCAATAAGAAATTTCCAGGGCTTCTACGCACCTGATGCGTGACCTCCTTGTTAATGAGTAGCCTCGGCGTGGACTTGGGCACTCTGTGCGAGAGAAGGAAGAGAGCATCATTACCACCAATTCTCATGTGAACTACCGCACCCCGTAAAGCCTTAGCCTCTTGTAATGATCAGCCATTTAGAGTCCAAGCAAATCTATTTCTGCAATCTTTAATTTAATGTTAAACTATATTTATTTTATAAAAGCGTCTTAGTAAATTATAAAGTTAAAATATTGTATCTGTATTCTTAGTAAGTCTTGAACAGAGTTAATGGATTTCAAGTGGGTCTTAATTATTCAAGAACTGCTGAAGGAAGCCATCTGTTTTTAATCAAAGCCTCTTGAACAGAGATGAGGTCAGAGGTTGCTATGGATATGGAGTGGTTTTGAAAAAGGAACAGAATTTTGATAGAAATAAAACTGATGGTCATGTGGTTTCCAAGAACTGTGACTCATCTCGGTGATGATGTAATGGGCACATGATTTGGAGAAATATATTAGCAAATTCAGACATTTTGATTTCAGTTTGGAGAGGACAGAAGTCAAAACACCTGTGACACAGGGGTTGAAACCTTGTGGAAGACAAGATTGAGTTACAGGAGCCAGAATTGGCGCTGTTGTTGTGTGTTACTCCTGGGGAAAGGGGAACACAGAATCAGTGGCTTTTGAAATAAGGAAGACCATTTTGGAAAAGAGGATAGATTTCTACTGGGTCTATTTTTGTGTTTGGCCATTTCGTTTAACCCTTGTCTGGGTTTGTGAATTCATCATGGAAGAAAATAGCCACATTGTAAGTAAAGAGGCTTGGTGATATAATATTTAAAAGTGCTTTACAATTATTTCTGAACTGCGAATTTAAGACCTTCAAGCAAGAGTAAAATGATGTTGGACTTTTAAAGATTGACTTTTCAGAGGGGAACTTTAATCATACACACATACATTTATATCTGCGCATAGTGGGGTTAAATTTAGAGTTAAGTTTAGAGCTAAGTAAGAAATGTTATGGTATTGATCATTTAATAAAAACTATTATTTTGAATTCACCATTGCCTGGTGAATTTTCCATTGCTGTTCCTGTGATAGTACTAACAAGATCCCTTTAGTCCCAAATAAAATTTAAAAGTGTTGTTTGTTCGTAACAGGGAGCATCTCATATGTCTACACATCCCTCGTCAGAAAGGTGCAGAAGTTCGATGTAAAGCAAGCAGGCACAAAGCCTCTGGGCTTCAGTCCTTTGAATTGGTGCATCAGCTGATCTTACTTTGTCGGTGGTTTCTCTCTGAACACTGGGACTGAACATTGCTGCTGCTTCCTGCCCCTTCAATGGTTGCTCTAGGAGGAGGAGAGGTGATTCTGCTTGACTGGCAAAACACCACTTACAGAGCTGTGATACTACATACGCAGCTTGAGAATGTCTTGAAGGAGGAGAGACTGGCAGGGAGAGAGCTGTTGGGGGGGGGCAAGCAATTGCACTGCACAGCTTCCCGCTCCATCCAAGGGCATCTAATACCGTATAGCAGGATCTGTCCTGGAGCCTCCATGAAGAAGGCTCGCCAGTGGCGATACTTAGTGAGGAGTTTGAGGAGATTCGGTAGGTCACTGAAGACTCTCGAAAACTTCTACAGGTGTAGTGTGGAGAGCATTCTGACTGGCTGTGGCAGTGCTGACGCTCAGGACAGGAAAAACTCCAGAGGGTTGTTAACTCGGCCTGCAACATCACAGCCACTAGTCTCCCCTCCATCGAGGACATCTACAAGAGGCGGTGTCTTAAGAAAGCAGCCTCTATCCTCAAAGACTCCCCACCACCCAGGCCATGCTTTTTTCACTCTGCTACCATTGGGAAAAGGTACAGGAGACAGGAGCCTGAAGATGAGCACTCAGCGGCACAAGGACAGCTTCTTCCCCTCCGCTATCAGATTCCTGAATGAACAATGAACCACGGACACTGCCTTACTTTGACTTTTCTCTTTTTCTTGCACAATTTTTATTTATTTTGTAAAGTGGATTATATAATGTTTGCACTGTAATCTGCCGCAAAACGATGAATTTTGTGACATGTTCTGATTCAGATGCAGATCAAAACACCTCCATGCTTCAGAGGGCTGTCAGTGGGGTGAAGACATCAGCTAGTTTAGCAGCTGCTCGTAGTAAGTGTATCTCTCAGGATTATGGGGACCTTATGGATCAGTCCTGCCCCTGATTCTTTCATGCTGGAAACCACAAGTTGACTGTGATTGTAATGCAGTGCACACAAGTGCTAGAGGAACTCAGCAGGTCACAATTCCTGGCTGTCCTGTCCATTATCTACTTTTTCCCAGGGCACGACTAGCAAACACCAGAAGACATCTGGATAAAGTGAAGGGAGGAAGGTTTATGGGGTGATATGGGGTGACATCAGGTGTACGTTTTTTTTTTTTTTACGCAGAGAGTTGTGGGTGCCTGGAATATATTGCCAGGGGAGGTGGTGAAGGCTGGAACAATAGGGGCACTTAAGAGACCCTTAGACAGGCACATAGTGGGTTATGAGGTAGGGTTTAGTTTCTTTTCAGTAGGTACATTGTGGGCTGAAAGGTCCCTACTGTGCTGTAATGTAATAAATTATTTTATTTCTGTATTATTACATGACAATAAAAGAATCTTGAATTTTGAACAATCTAGACCTCCAATTCATAATGAAAAGTGATTCCTGAGGTGGGAGTGGAAATATTTTGAATCACAGGCAGCAGAAAGAGTATTTCCCTCACTTGCTCACGGCAAATCTGTGCAAGTGGAAGCAAGTTGGAGAAGGGTGGTAAAGCAGACAGGCATCTGATTTCATTGAGCACGGGCAGTGCAGTACAAATCAAAACTAAACACTGCAGTTGAAATGTGAAATCACAGCATTATGAAGAAGGGGAAATTTAATGTAGGAAGCAGGATCAGAATTGACTGCAAAGAAGAAAAAGAGGCTTAGAATTTGAGTGGGAAATCTTTCTTTTCTTTGGCTTGGCTTCGCGGATGAAGATTTATGGAGGGGTATGTCCACGTCTGCTGCAGGCTCGTTGGTGACTGACAAGTCCGATGCGGGACAGGCAGGCACGGTTGCAGGGGAAAATAGGTTGGTTGGGGTTGGGTGTTGGGTTTTTCCTCCTTTGTCTTTTGTCAGTGAGGTGGGCTCTGCGGTCTTCTTCAAAGGAGGTTGCTGCCCGCCGAACTGTGAGGCGCCAAGATGCACAGTTGGAGGCAAGATCAGCCCACTGGCGGTGGTCAATGGGGAAGGCACCAAGAGATTTCTTTAAGCAGTCCTTGTACCTCTTCTTTGGTGCATCTCTGTCTCGGTGGCCAGTGAAGAGCTTGCCATAGAACACGATCTTGGGAAGGCGATGGTCCTCCATTCTGGAGACGTGACCCACCCAGCGCAGTTGGGTCTTCAGCAGTGGGAAATCTATATGCAAGTCTAATAGCCTGAATATGCCTGAGGTTGCCTGATCTCTGAAGCTAAGCAGGCTCAGGCCTTGTCAGTACTTGGAGGGGAGACTGCCTAGGAACACAAGGTGCTGTTGGTTTCTGTAAGGGGCGCTGGAAAAAGTGACGATTCTATCTGCCTTACGGAAGACAAAAGTTATAGAATTTCATGAATGTTACATTCCTAATGTCGTATTACGTTCCAATAAGGGAACCTTTACTTTATTCAACAGCAGGAGTGGCCACAAACCCCACCGCCTCTGGATTTTGTATAAAAACATCTCTGGGAAATATTGAACTACTGCAAGAAGCTTCTTTACAGGATTTGGTGGCCCAGTGAAAACTTTGAAATGTGATGTCGTGGGTTAAGAGGAGAGTTTGGTCAACTTTAAATTTAATTTTAGAAAAACAGCATTTCAGTCCGCAAGCCCATACTGATCAATTACGCTCCAACCCCAGGTGTGTTTTGAAGGTTAGGAGGAAATTGGAGCACCTGAAGGAAACCCACACACATACAGGGAGAGTGGACAAATACCTTAGAGTCAGCGCCGGATATGAAAGCAGGTCGCTGGGACTGCAACAGCATTGCACTAATCGTTACACTAACCCTGTTGCCCATTATTTCCTTTCCAGCATGGAACTGTTGGCTTAGTTCAGTGATGGGAACTCTAGACAGAGTGAGCAGGAGGCTGGAATTCCATCAACATAGAGGTTAATAATCAAGGGATCGATTTAGAGTCACATGTGAACGATAGCGGTACCTGAAACTCGCTGCTTAAAGGGTAATAATAGTGGCTGAAACCCTCTCCACAGTGCACGGGTTCAAGCTCACAGGTGCAGTCCTGACTTCCGGTTGCCTGAGTGGAGTTTTCATGCTCCCCCTATGATCTGTGTGGGTTTCCTCCTGGTGTTTCAGTTTCCTCCCACAGTGATGCAGATGGGGAGGTTCACTGTGTGATGGAATATTTGGGAATGTTTTTAGGAGATAAATTGGTAACATTAGAGAAGGTTACATACATACACACACTTTAAAACAGATCTTATTTGAATTCATTCAGTGACTTCACAGAAACTATGGAGAATGCTATGCACATTTCACAAGTAGGTGTTAATTGAAATGATGTCATGATATGAATGAACTACTGCCTTGGAAGAGCCAGGTTGTCTGTTTTGGACCTTTTTGCAAGGCTTTTGACCTCTCTGCAAAGTGCTCACTCAGAGGTCATTAAGAGTTCTTGTTGACCTTAAACAACAGATGGGAGCAGAAGACTAACTCCTGTTGTTTGCTGGAGAAGGTCGGGGGTTTTGCGAGAGAAGGACATGCTGCTGGCAGTTTTGAATCTCAGATGGAGAGAGAGACAGATGTAACAAGCCAGAAGAAAAAAAAAGAAAAAAAAAAAGAAAAAAAAAGAGCTTGTTGGAAACTGAAACAGAAACTCCAAAGTGGTGGATGGCTGGAAGTGCTATCTGTCTGATGTTTCTCTTGGAATAAACAGAACAGAAAGGAACTCTGTGGTAGCCTGAAAGGAAGAGGTTATCATCTGGAGAACCCTGATGGGGAAAGATTCATCAGCAACTGGTACCTCAGTTGTGGAAATCCTGGAACTACACATTTCTCTCTGCAAACCTACAAAGAACCTTCCTGAGCAGTAAACATTTACCTTTCGAGCACCAAAGCCTGGTGAACTTTATACATGTTAAATTCTGTGCACAGTGTAAGAATTGCCTGTAACCAGTGAACTTGGAAGAACGAGAAGTGAAATTGAACTGTGAACCAAAGAACTTTTCTTAATTTTACACACGCATTACATGCACGTGCACTTAGAATTAAAAGGGGGTTAAGTTGGGTTGGTTAAGTTAATAGTGATAAGTTAAAGTTTGATTCTGTTTTCATGTTTAAAGATAATTAAAAACAACTTTTGTTTGAGTAACCATTTGTCATGGTGAATATCTATTGCTGCTGGGTTCTGGGGTCCTCTGGGCTCGTAACAATTGCCAACTTTAACTTACCCCATGTGTGCAGCTGGTTAGAAGAACTAAGCAGAGGGGGTGCTGGTTAATGAGAATGCTAGGGGAATAAAATAAAATGAGCGCAAGGGTGGTTGATAGTTGATGTGTACTTGATGGGTCTGTTTCTGTGCCTTATGTCTCTTATGTAAAAGGATGTGAATGATCCAAGTACATAAAACCCCTGTGATCCAGAATTGAAGCAAGTGGCAAAAATAATTCAGGAAAATAAATAAATACTACAATAAAAAAAAATGTATATAAAAGTTTAAAATTGTCAAAGTAAATATTCTCTGAAGTAACACCTAAACCTTTGGTGATGATGGGAGCAAATATTCAGCCAGCGGAGGGAGGGCCTTGGTCGGGCTTTGATCGTAGTAGCTGTTTGAATAAAGTTGTGTGAAACAGCAATGATGTCGCCCAGGATGAAGAGCTGGTTGATACCACTCGCTGTTGGGGTGACTCTCTCAAAGGGTCTCCTTATCCCAGCTTAGCAAGAGTCTTTGTCTTTATTAGTATATTAATACTAGTAAGGCTTTATCTGAAAACTTGGGGGAAGTGGGTTAATTATGATGGTAGTACGGTTAGCGCAAGGCTGTTACAGCGCGAAGGACCAGGGCTTGAATTACCTGATACAAGTGAACTTTACATACCATTAAGTACTACAATACTGATTTTTTTTCCAAATTACTTTACAGTTTCCATTATCTTTTGTTTTTTAAATTGTTTATTCTTAATCCAGGCTCTGACAGCTTAGTGGTGAGAGCACTGGTCTTATAAACCAGGGGTCGCGAGTTTGTTCATCACCGAGGCCTCATTTCTGTGAGGGGCGCTGAACAAAGTGGCAACTTTCTGTCTTCTGTTACGAGCCCAGAAGATCCCAAAACCCAGCAGCAATAGACATTCATCAAGATAAGTTGTTTTTAATTAACTTTAAACATGAAAACAGAATCAAACTTTAATTTATCTCTATACTTAACTAACCCAAATTAACCCACTTCTAATTCTAAGTGCACGTGTATGTAATGTGTTTGTAAATTTAAGAAAAGTTCCTGAATATGAATTCTTCAGTATTTCAAATAAGATCTGTTTTAAAATGTGTGTAAGTATGTAACCCATTAATCTTACCAAATTCCTCCCAATATTTATCCATTACATTTCCTTAACGGTAGACAAAGTTAATGAATTTCATGTCTGTAACATTCTAAATGTAGTATGTTCCAATAATGGAACTTTTACCTTTTACCTTTAGTTAGGTATTGTAAGAGCAAGTCTCAGGAAACAGAAAAATTTGCATAGATACCAGATACAGGGTATTTTACTGTGTCACATTTTGTGCTTTATTACATGACAATAAAAAAAAATCACATCTTGAATCAGTTATGATTACTGGTATGTGAAAAGATGTGAATGATCCAAGTAGTATCCTAATCGACAGAGTTCTGGTCTGGGAACTGGGGAGTGGTGTTTACCAAATTTCCAATTTTAACTGCCATGAAAATCTACGATTCCTTCTTGACCATAACCTTTGTAGTGCATGTTACATTTAATTTGATACATGTCTCTCACCCTTCAAGATGAGTGCTACAGACCTGTTGATGAGCGATGCAAATGGCTGGACCTGCAGGGAGGTGCCCAAGATGATGAGAAGGTCACATTTTGGAAAATCCTAAATGACAAAAGACAAAATGCCACAGTCAGTGTTTTATGGCGTGAAGACTGGCACTTTGTCCAAACTTGTCCATGCCAAGCAGGTTGACTACTCAGGCTCATCCTATTTACCCATGCTCACCTCATATCTGTCTAAACCTTCCCTCTCCATGCACTTCAAGATAAAGATGGTTAACTGATGTTTTGGCTTGAGCCCTTCTTCAAAGTATAAGAAAAATATAGGCAGGTGTCCAAACAGCTTGTTCGGACGCCTGCCTATATTTTGTCTGTACCTCGATGAAGGCCTCAAGCTGAAATGTTGGTTCTGCATCTTTGTTTTTGCTGTATAAAGGACACCGTTTGACCTGCTGAGTTTCTCCAGCGCTGTGTTTTTACTTCAACCACAGTGTCTGCAGACTTCTGTGTTTGACAAATGTCTGTTCAACATTGTTATTTGTATCTCCATCTATCACTTTTTTCTGGCCGCTCACTCCACATGTGCACCATCCTGTGTAAAGTACCCCTCAGGTCATAAGACATACAAGCAGAAAAAGGCCATTCAGTCTCCCTTGCCCATTGTTCATGAGCTGATGTATTTTCCCACTGAGTCCCGCTGCCCGGCCTTCTCCCCATGACCTTACATGCCCTGGCTAATCAAGAACCTATCAATCTCTGCCTTAAATACACCCAAATGAACTGGCCTCCACAAATGAAATGAGATGTCCTCCCCACCACCATCTCCTTTCTCCTAAATTCCAGTAAATGCAGGGCAAGAATTGTCAGGTGCTCCTCATATGAAAACCCTTTCATTCTCCAAATCATCCCACTGAACTTCCTTTGAATACTCTCCAACGTCAGCTCATCTCTTCTTCAATGTGGAGACCAAAACTGCTAACAATCCTCCAAATGAGGTTCCGCCAGTGTCTGACAAGCCTTCTAGTTTTAGATACCTGAGAGAAAGACTACCACTATTTATCTTATCTATGGCCTTCATGATTTTATAATCCATTGTAAGATTCGCCATTAGCCTCCTGTGCTCCAGGGAGAAAGGTCCGATCCTATCCAGCCTCTCATCATAATTCTAATCTGCTTCTGACTGTAGGAGTGGGGAAGTTATGGTAAATTTGTATAAGGCATTGGTGAAGCCAAAGTTGGAGCATCATCCGCAGTTTTGGTCACCTCACTAGAGGAAAGACATCAAGACTGAAAGAGCGCAGATATTTACTAGGATGTTGCCGGGACTTCAGGAACTGAGTTACAGGGAGAAATTAAACAGGTTAGGGCTTTATTCCCTGGAGCGTAGAAGAATGAGGGGAGATTTGATAGAGGCATTTAAAATTATGAAAGGTATAGACAGAGTGAATACAAATAGACATTTTGCATTGAGGTTTGGTGAGAAACAAATCAAAGGAGATGGGTTAAGGGTGAAAGGGGAAAAGTTTTGAGATAACAGGGGGATCTTCTTAGCACAGACAGTGGAGGGAGTGTGGAACGAGTTGTCAGTTGAAATGGTGAAAGTGGGCTCAATTTTAACATTTAAGGAAAATTTAGACAGGTACATGGATGGGAGAGGTATGGAGAGATATGAACTGGGTGCAGGTCAGTGGACCTAGGCAGATTAATAGCTTGGCACAGACGAGAGGGCTGAAGGGCTTTTTCACTGTGTTGTAATGTTCTGTGGTTATATGCTAGACACATCTACATGAATCTCGTCTGCATTCCTGCTTCATGACATTTCCCATACCCGAGTGGCCAGAAGGATGCACAGTACTCCAAGTGTGGTCTCACCAATACCTTGCACATTTGTAACAGCTTGAGGCCCTCGCTGGTGAAGGCTTCTTCACTCACCACCTTCTACCTACATCCCAACTTTCATGACATTATGTTCTTGCACCCAAAATCTCTGTGTTCTACAAAACTCTCTGGTATCCTGATACAGACGTAGCAGCAGGAAAAGGCCATTCATGAGCGGATCCATTTCCTCACTCAGCCCCACTGCCCGGCCTTCACCCCATAACCTTTGATGCCCTGCCTAATCAAGAACCTATCAATCTCTGCCTTAAATTCACCCAATGACCCGGCCTCCACAACTGCCTGTGGCAACAAATCCCATAGATTTACCACCCTCTGGCTGAAGAAATTCCTCCGCATCTCTGTTCTAAGCGGATGCTCTTTAATTCTGAAGTTGTGCTCTCTTATCCTAAACTTTTATCCTAGACCATGGGAAACAACCTTTCACCATCTACTCTGTCCACACCTTTCAACATTCAAAATGTTTCAATGAGATCCCCCCCTCGTTCTCCTGAATTCCAACGAGTACAGACCAAGAGCTGTCAAATATTTCTCATATGATAACCCTTTCATTCCCGGAATCATCCTAGTGAACCTCCTCTGAACCCTCTCCAACGTCAGCACATCCTTTCTTAAATGAGGGGCCCAAAACTGTTCACAGTACTCCCTGAGGTCTCACCAGTGCCTTATAAAGCCTCAACATCACATCCCTGCTCTTATATTCTATTCCTCTTGAAATGAATGGCATGTTCATTAAAAGGGAGGAGAGAATATAATTTATTAAATTATATTAGTTTCTTGGTCATTAGACGGTTTCTAAAAATGTTAGGAAACACAAACAATGCACAATAATTAGTGAGTAAAGGTGTTCAACTTGGGGTCTGTCTAATCAGATCAATTGTGTGTAGAATTACCCAGCGAAATGTATAAGTTGCCACTGACAAACAAGCATGTTACAGGCAAGAGACAATATAAATAGTGCTGGGCTTTCACAGGTATCAAGGTGATGTGTTCATTCCATCAGCTCGAAATCAACCCTTTTCCTAGAGGTGTTCTCTTTGGTCCATGGAAAATAACAGCGAGGTTCTACTGAGGAGCTCAAAATGGAGGGATTTGTTACAACAGACAAACTTGTTCCTGTGGCAGATGGATTTGCATTCCTGAGGAAAATTTGGGAACTGCCTGTGAGTTTGGAATTCACTGCCTCCCCTAACTACTCAAGAAAATATGTTTCACCCAGGATGCCGACTTGTTTCAGAGAGAACCCTTTGTTGTGAGTCTGATGGAAGAAGATACAGTCGTCGTTTTAAGAGGCATCTTTAACAGACACGTGAACGTGCAGAGGATAACGTGCAGGCAGGTTTCGTTTAATTTGGCATTGTGTTTGATGATGACATCGTGCTGCACCATTCTGTATTCTATGGAGAAGTACAGATTGCGCCCACATAATGACGGCACACTTACTTCCCTGAGGGGCATTGAATAAATTGTCTCTGGTGTACCATTCTGATGGTTTGCATTGCAGAGACTCTTTAATTCTAGCATTTAGTTTATCAGCTATTGCTGTATCTTTCGATCATTAGTCTCTCTCGACCTTTAGTCTAATAATTTAACAGCAACTATATAATAACATAATTGCCAATATTTTCTGTTACAAAGGTCCAAAGAACACAAATGACATTGAGCTGTTAACGTCCAGGCTGTGGGTTATGTCCAGCAAGCTGGACCACTTGAACAGAAAAGTTCAGCTAAAACTGTCTGTAAGGAGTTTGTATGTTCTCCCCGTATGTCTGCATACGTCCAGGTGCTCCGGTTTCCTCCCACCGTTCAAAACGCGTACAGGTCAATTGGGTGTAATTGGGTGTCACACTGGGAAGAGCATGAGCTCGTGGGCCTGTTACCGTGAAGTATGTCTAAATTTAATTTAATAGCCAGTTCTGACAGAGTGAGTGAGTGACCTAAAAGTTGGAGATTCACGTTGAAGCTGAAAGGCTGCAACACACTCAGGCTGAGGATGAGGTGTGCCTCCTTGTTATAGTGCAGGAGGCTGTGAACTGAAAGGTGGGCCTAGGTGAGGGAGGGTGAATTAAAGTGGCAGACAACCAGAAGCTCAGGGTTGCAGCTGCAGAAGATAATCCACTGAACCTAATGGCTTCAATTCAGAGCTCATTGAATTATACTCACTGACTCCATGGTGGCGAAGAATCGATGGGGGAGACTTTCACCGAAAAGCACAATGTCTATTTAATGGAAGGAAATGAGGTTTAAACACAATACACAGTGCTCACATTCCCAACACTATGCACAGATTGTAAACACAGTCAACAGGGTGTCAATCATTTCCCAGCCTCCTGAAGATGCGGAGGAGGACCACAGAAGGAAGAGCAGGTACCATTGAATCTCAGCTCCTAACTCCCTGCTTGCAAAAATGCACCCGTTCCCACAGCCAGAAAGGGCGGCACAGTTAGCACAACGCTATTACAGCACAGGTGATCAGGGTTCAAAAGCGCTGTCTATAAGGAGTTTGTACGTTCTCGCGGTGTCAGCGTGGGCTTCCTTTGAGCACTTCAAAAAGTACCAGGAGTTGTAGGTTAATTAGGGGAATTTGGGTAGCATGGGCTCGTGGGCTGGAAGGGCCTGTTACCGTGGAATATGTCAAGATTTTTTAATTTTTAAAAAGAACTAGAGTAAAGCACAAAAGTTTGCAGACACCGTGATTGTAGTAAAAACGCAATGTTGGTGAAACTCTGCAGATCAAACAGGGTATTTTATACAGCAAAGATAAAGATCCATAACCAAAGTTTCAGGCTTGAGCCTTTCATCAAGGGGGGAACAAAATGTAGGTAGGTGCCCAAACAAAGTAATTGGTGGGGGTGGGTGGGTGAGGAGCACAGTCCCACAGGCAGGAGGTAAGGGATGGATAAGGGAGGGAGGGTAAACGAGCAGGGTAATGTTAAAAAGCCAGTAATCTGTTCCTGAATATGCTACAATTATCCAAAAGGGAATGAGTGACCCAGAGGGAGGTAGGACATGGGACAAATTGAGGAAGTCGGGCAGGCAGTCCTAAAGTCAAAGGGCAGAGCAAGAGCTGCAGCAGGCGGATCCAGTATCCTATCATCCAGTACTGTGTGGTTACACAGACTCCCCGTGATCACCTGGGTTCCCTCCTACATCCCAAAGACGTGGAGGTTGTAAATGTAAATGGTTTAAATCCTCCAAGACACTGCCCCTGGTGAAATTGAGGGAACGATGGAGAGAAGAACTTCCTCCTCAACTCTATCCTAAACGAGTGGCCCCTATGTCTCATAGTTATAAATTCTCCCACCAAACAAAAAGTCCTTCCAATCCTTGATGTTCAATTAAAAGCAGAGTGGAAATCTGGAATTCTCTCTCCCAAGAAGCTGGGGAACGAATGCTAATATCAAAGCTAAAGAAATAGGAATGGTTATGCAACCTAACTCAAACATAATGGAGTTAATGGTGCAGAGAATTGGAATGGAGGTCAATCCACAGGAGTGGCAGAGAGGATCACTGGAGTCTCCCTCCCTTCCCCCATCGAAGTGATCTACTGGGTTTGTTGTCTGAAGGTGTGCAAAATCATCCCACACACAGCATCTTTTGGCTGCTCCCATCGGGGGAAGAGATATAGGAGGATCAGAGCCAGCACCACCAGGTTTAGGAGCCGCTTCTTCCCACGGGCAGTGAGAATGCTGAACGACCCAAAGGAACGGCTCATACTGACCCTCTGAGACTCTCACATTCACAAATCAAAATCCATTTATTTATTTATTTGTATAGGTGAATACTTATCCTGCATGTGTATTGTTTGTCAGAATCCGTGTTATATCTGGTTGCATCCCTGCGTGTTTTGCACTGAGGACCAGTGACGCTGTTTCGTCGGGAACTCGTGCAATCAGATGATAATAAACTTGACTTAAGTGCAGGTGCTCCCCTACTTACGACAGCCCAAATTACGGTTTTTCAAGTTACAATGGTTTAAATCTGTACTTTCAATTTAGAATTCCAATCTGTTCCTGCGCTTGCGATATGCGGTACGCCACTCTCTTGCTGACTCAACCATGCTCACAGTTAATGGGTTTTTTTTTCAGTGTGGAATAAAGATACTCAAAATTCAATTACAAAAAAATGGTAGGTGCAGTATTCTTTTTTGAAGAATAATTTTTTTCGACTTATGGTGGGCTTCCCGGAACATAACCCCATCGTAAGTTGAGGAGCACCTGTGTCAAGAAGAAGAGAGAAACACAAAGGCTGCAAGATGCTGCAATCTTGAGCAAGGAATAACTGCTGGAGGAACCATCCGGGGATGCCAGTCAGCGTCTCAGGTTGGGAAACTTTACCAAGGACTTCAGGTGTGGATTGGCCACATTCTCATTGAATTTTAGAGCAAGCTTAAGGTCCTGAATACCTCCTCGTGTTCTCACACTCCTGATCATATTACCCATCACAAACTCTGCCAAAGGAACTCTTTGGACTCACCAGGTTTCACGACGGAGTCACACTGCTCACATTTGGGGAGTGGCTTTGTGAAGATCTGTGCTGTTTGAGGAAGGAAAAGGAAAGGGAAAAGGAAATTAGCAAACACAACATAACCACAAAGCTGAAACCCAGAGGACTGTGCTGTTGAAAGGACACAGAGGTTTTGAGAAATACAAGACAAAGGTTCCCAGTGGAAATCAGCGAACAGATTGACCCCACCCCACTCTCAACCTGTTCCATTCTCTTGACTTCCCTCTCATTCCTACCACCTTATCAGCAAAATACCTGCCTGCTTCTCATCACGATGCTTGACAGTGACCATTACATATCTCTGAATCACCACTCTGACCACTATGAGTGGCACATTGATGCAGCTAATAAGAGTTGTTGCTTCACAGGTTTGATCCTGACCTCTAGTGCTGTCTGTGTGGAGTTTGGAGGTTCTCCGTGACGACATTGGCTTCCTCCCACATCCTGAAGATGCGCAGGTCAGTCAGCTGATTAGCCACTGTAAATTCGCCCTGGTGTGCAGGTGAAGGGTACAATCTGGGAGGGGTTGATGCGAGTGAGGGAAGAATCCAACGGTAAAGAGATGCCTGGTGGCCGACGCAGAAGGTTGGCTGAAAGTCCTGCTTCCACACTTCTAGTGATTTGTACGCACAATGAAGGTTCATCCCTCAATGCACACATGAGGCAGCGTGGCACTAGTGGAGCCTTGTGCAAATCGTGGCCAACCGTGGCGTTGTAAAAATACTGAAGTGGTTTATTGTCATGTGAACCAAGATAGAGTAAAAATTTTATTTTGCCCGCTACCCAGGTAGATCAACATACAGCAAATAACAATATACAAGCAACTGTACAGAGAATATAGACCTTAAGACAAGAGCAGAAATAGGCCATTCAGCCCATCGAGTTTGCTCTGCCATTTAATCATGAGCTGATCCATTTCCCCACTCAGCCCCACTGCCCGGCCTTCTCCCCATAACCTTTGATGCTCTGGCTAATCAAGAATCTCTGCCTTAAATAATCTCAATGACTACACCACAACTACCTGTGGCAACAAATTCCATAGATTTACCACCCTCTGGCTGATGAAATTCCTCCGCATCCATCTCTGTTCCTCTTCTCAGCAGACCCTTTCTATCCTGAAGTTGAGGCCTCCTGTCCGAGACTTTCCCACCATAGGAAACAATCTTTCTACATCGACTCTTTCTATGCCGTTCAACATTTGAAATGTTTCAATGAGATCCCCCCCCCCCCCAATTCCCCCAAAATCCAACAAGTCCAGGCTAAGAGTGGTCAAACATTCCTCATATCTGAACCCTTTCAAATGTCAGCACATCCTTTCTTACAAGGAGCCCAAACCACTCATAATACTTCAAGTGAAGTCTCACCAGTGCCTTAGAAAGCCTCAACATCACATCCCTGCTCTTATATTCTATTCCTCTTGAAATGAACGCCAGCGTTGCATTTGCCTTCTTCACCACCAACTCAACCTGCAAGTTTATCTTCAGGCAAGAGGACTCCCAGGTCCCTTTGCATCTGGGTATGTTCCATTTCCTGTTATATTTTCTTTCAAAATTTCCAACATTGCATCTAACTTGCCACTTCTCTGACTAGAGTTACAATAAAGTCAAATAGTGTAGAGAAAAGGATTATATTAGGATTGCATCATGCAGACTTACTTTTCATCCAGTCTAAGTTGTATTGCTTCCTGCATTCACTTTTGGTACAGTGGGAGGTATAAAATGTCCCGTGAGCCTCTATCAAGTCATCGTCTGTCAACCCCACTACTCTCTCGAGAGTGTCAATGTTCTGGTGCACCGAATGAGGAAAAACAACAGGAAAAGAGTATCAGCGAGAATTCCTGGTCTCAGAGGCAGAGTGCCCAAAGTCCACAACTCAGCAATCACTGTAAATCCTCGCTGGGAAGGTGGACAAGGGAAAGTCGACCACCTCATAGGTCCTGTGACTTGGGTTCAATCCTGACCTGCTGACGCTGCAATGTGGAGTTTGAGCATTCAGTCTGTGACAGGGTAGATGTTTCCTCCCACCCCTCGTGCTGTGGCTTTCTCCCACATCCCAAAAACGCGTGGTACGGTTGGCCTTTACAGCACCAGCGATTGGTACCTGGGTTTGAATCCCGCACTGTCTGTAAGGAGTACGTTCGTTCTTCCCGTGTATGCGAGGGTTTTCCCTGGGGGCTCTGGTTTCCTCCCACCATTCGAAACGTGCCATGGGTTGCAGGTTAATTGGGTGTAAATTTGGCGGCATGGGCTCGTGGGCCAAAATGGCCTGTTACCGTACTGCATGCCTAAAGATTTTTTTGAAAATTAAAGAAAGCCTGCAGACACTGTGATTATAGTTGGAGAAACTCAGCAGGTCAAGCAGCGAACATATTAAGCAAAGATATATGATTAACGTTTCAGGCCCGAGCCCTTCGTCAAGGCATCTTTGTTTCCTGTGGATGCTGTGTGACCTGCTGAGTTTCTCCAGCAATGTTGGCGTATTATAATAAAGAGAATGCATCTCTTATCACAATTTGATTTGCTGGAGGCAAATCAAAATCATTCACCAGATTTCTGAACAGACAATGAACCACAGACACTACCTCACTTTTTTTTCTCTCTTTTGTGCTAATTTTTTTTAAAACTTTGGACAATTTTGGCACCTGTATGAATTTTTACATGCCATAATGCCGCTACAAAACATTTTGTTACACATGCTCGTGACACTAAACCTGATTCAAATCGAGGTCAGTGGCTTCCTTGCATGTCATTCCATTGAGAGGAAGATTGCAGTTACTTGCTAAGCCACTTGATGACAGTGATTGCATAGTTTCTGTCACTTAGAGTGGAAGTGTAACTAAGAACATTTACAGACTTTGGGCTCGGGGAAGGGGGCTGGTGGGTTCGTTAGGGAGTAGCAGTACATGAGGAAGCAGTAAAATAGGAATGAAGGAAAGAGACAATGGCAGAATTTACCTGTGTATAACAGTGTAGCAGCAGTCCCTTGTCTCTTAGCATCCGTATGAAGTAATGGGAAACTGTTGGCTGTAAAGGAGACACATTCCTAATTAAAGGGAATGAAATGTGAGGAAAATTTATGCAGCTCAAAGCCAAAACCGCGGACAGATCGAGAAACATGGCTCAAGGATGCTTAGCGTCGCAGCAGAAGAGCCGCGGAGAGATTCCTGTCAGGGTGCATCAATGCATGGAACAGGAACTTCCTTGCGCAAAATTGCAAGAAACTTCATAGTTGTGTGAAGGTGGCTCACACCATCCTCCCTTCCCTCCCTCTGACACCCTCTCATTGGGAAGTATGTTTGTGAGATCACACATCACAAGCGGCGTGTCACTGCATCACTCTCTGGCACGCAGGTGCCAAAACCCAGGACAAGAAAAAAAAAACTCCAGAGGGTTGTGAACTCGGCCTGCGACATCACGGGCACCAGTCTTCACTCCGTCGAGGATATCTACAAGAGGGGGTGCCTGAAGAAGCAGCCTCTATCCTCAAGGATCCCCCACCACCCTCTTCACTCTGCTGCCACTGAGGACAAAGTTACAGGAGCCTGCAGACGAGCAACTCAGCGGCACAAGGACACCTTCTTCCCCGCCGTCGCCATCAGATTTCTGAATGATCAGTGAACCCCAGACCCTGCCTCACTTTGTGATGGTGCTGCTTTTGATTCACCCGCACAAGGTTCATTGTCCCATCTATTGTCACGAGATGCACAAAAATCTTTCCTCTGTTCACCCCACTAAACTGACCCCACTATGAGAACACAGGTGTCACTTCACAGACATCGAGTGGCCCTGTATTTCGCTGGCCCCCTCCAATATCGCCCCCCCCCCCGTCAATTCCGCAGCCACATGGCCTGTTGCTCAGCGTTGATCCTGAGCCTGTATCTTGCCTCCATGACCCCTGGTTCCAGATCCCCATAATGTGAGCAACCTTCAATGCCCGAGGCCTTTCAGGAAGCCAGCCATCGCACCGTCGCGAACCCAGAAAGATTTGCTGGGTAGCATGCGAGACAAAACCTTCACTGGGCCTTACATATGACAATACATGTAAACTGGAAATGCGCCTCTCCTGAGCTCACAACCAATGAGAGCCTGGTCATTCGTGTTGGAGAAGCCGCGGCAAATTTACGCTCAGCAGCACCTCACACACTGCGAAGCAACCTTGTTTAATGGAGGGAACAACCTGCGCCCCACGATGGATGGGCAAACTCCCCCACCTCTCTTCAAAATAGCTTTAGGGGCTCTCTCCTTTCCACTCCTGATGGCAGAGCTGGGGCCTTGAGATCCACTGGCACAGCAGACTATCTTGTCTTAAACACAATCCGCTGGGAGGAACTCGGCAGGTCGAGCAACATCAGTGGGAGGAAAGGAGTGAGTTTGGTGCTCTTTTGCCTGTCCTGCTATATATCTTGCTTAAAAATAAAGGGCTTGAATATTCAATGAAGTGGGACAGTATGATTAGCATAGCGGTCAGCACAGCTCTATTACAGCGCCAACAAGCAGGGTTTGAATTCGGCGCTGTCTGTAAGGAGTTTGTACGTCCTCCCTGTTTCTGCATGGGTTTCCTCCGGGTGCTCCGGTTTCCTCCCACCCTCCAAAAACATACAGGGCTTGTAGGTTAATCGGAGTATTTGTAGGCCAGAAGGGCCTGTTACTGTGCTTATAAAGTCTAAATTTAAATAAACCTACATATGTCTCATTACACCATTAAAGTCTGCAGATTATGAAAGGGATGCTGTTGACGTGGAGGAAACACAGTCTCCCTGCCTGTCTGGAATGTGTGGATTGCGGGTGGTCATGTGTCCTCCCCATCTGAAACTTTTTATTTAAACTTTATTTAAAATTTTATGACATGAATAAAATAAAAATTACATTTAAAGAAATAAAAAATAAGATAATAAAAATTAGAATACTACATCATTAAACAAATTAACCCCCCCAATAATTATAACACAACATTAATCATCTAATTTAAAATTAGTCCAACCCTCCCCCCAAATAAAGAGTGAAGAATTAATTAACAATGTTGTAAATAAAATAGAAAAAACCCCACTTACAAAAAAAAGGATAAAACTTAACAACAAAAATAATTAATAACAAAAAAATATCAATACTAAAATAATACCCTTAAACATATATTTAAATCAAACATAATACATGTATTTAACAAATGAAATCCACTTTAAAACTAAATTCAAATATTAAAATCATATATCAACCACATATCTAATATACAAAAAATCATAATTAATAATACATAAATACAGAATTTCCATTAATACCGTTTCCTTTATAATTCATCGAGAGAACAAAAACATCCCTTAGAAAAACAATCAGATAAACTTTTTATTCCCTTCCCCTCCCCTTCCCATCTGAAACTTATTTGGAAGTCACATCACCTGTCAATCAAGGTTGGACTCCAGCCACTCATTAGTGCACGCCTGCCGTTGGCTAATTCACATCACCTCGGATCATTATTGGCTAGATGCCGAGATCAGAACTGTATAAAAAATTGATGCATAGCACATTCTTTCTCTCTGCCTCGTGGTCCAAGCCCTGGATATCAAGCCAGGTCACTGCTGTGGACATCACTGGAAGTGTCGTGGGTAAGGTGTACACTACACTGATCAATACTTGCAGAGAGCCACAACCCCGCTGGTCAGGGAACCGGTTGTATGTAAGAGTCCCTGATTGTAGTGCGTGAGTGGGTCGAGTATAGCTTTACCGTTGTCAGACTACAACCAAAGTCTGAGGTGAATGTCTATGTCATCACTTAAGTGAAATAGTGATCGAGTACCATTTAACATTCTCCCATTTGTTTCCTGTGTTCTAATAAAGAACATCGAGTCCACGCTGCTGAAGATCCAGCTGTGCTGGGTGGGTCACGTCTCCAGAATGGAGGACCATCGCCTTCCCAAGATCGTGTTATATGGCGAGCTCTCCACTGGCCACCGTGACAGAGGTGCACCAAAGAAAAGGTACAAGGACTGCCTAAAGAAATCTCTTGGTGCCTGCCACATTGACCACCGCCAGTGGGCTGATCTCGCCTCAAACCGTGCATCTTGGCGCCTCACAGTTTGGCGGGCAGCAACCTCCTTTGAAGAAGACCGCAGAGCCCACCTCACTGACAAAAGGCAAAGGAGGAAAAACCCAACACCCAACCCCAACCAACCAATTTTCCCCTGCAACCGTGTCTGCCTGTCCCGCATCGGACTTGTCAGCCACAAACGAGCCTGCAGCTGATGTGGACATTTACCCCCTCCATAAATCTTCGTCCGTGAAGCCAAGCCAAAGAAAGAACATCTGATTGTAACACGTGTCCAGGCTCGTCGCTCTGTGAACATACCAAACCAACATGACATATGCCTACCCTGAAGAAGTTCTCCTCCTCTCTCCAAAGGGCGTTCTGTGAGAGCCTCTGTTGCTGCGCCCACCCTTATCCCCGCTGCTCTCAAGCTCCATGGCCACGTGCTCACACAGGCTTGCTTCCAGACACCTGCCCTTCCTCATAATGACTGGTGATGCACCAGGGCCAGTTTGAGAGTTGAGGCCTGCCTCCATGTGGAATCTGAGGGAGTCCAAGGCATCCACCTTCCTCCAGGAAGGTAAACCTACTATTGCTTAGAACTCCCTGCCCATGCCATGAGACCTCATCTCCACTCCAACCAATGCTCCCTGACCCGCAGCCCACCCTTACCTGGATTTTAGCAGCAATGTTTGAGAGTCTGCAGACACGTGGTTGAAGTAAAAACACGACCCTGGAGTAGCTCAGTAGGTCAAACAGTGTTCTTTATATAGCAAAGATAAAGATGCAGAACCGACGTTTCAGGCCTGAGCCCTTCATCAAGGTATGACAGGAGCTGTTTTACCTTACCTTAAATTGACCTGGGTACAGTTCTTTTGCCAGTGCAAAAAATGGCTCAGGATTTTGCTGAAATTTAACAAGAGGATGTCAGTATTGTTAATGAATGATGTGGCAGTGACATCATTAGACAGTGGGCAATTGAGAGCCCAATTCATTGAGATGAGAACCTTAGTCTAGAGCAGCCATTCTCAAATCTTTTTTGCCCCCTTAGGCTCAAGGGCCCCCTTCCCAAGTTTAGATGGTGTCTTCCTTACCTCTCTCCTACTGACTACATTAAAAAAATTATGATTTCAGTCAGTTGGGCCCCCCCCCCTCACATTAAATAAGTTGTGCCCCCCCCCCCCAACCCAGGGATATGGTCCCCATTGAGAACGGCTGGTCTAGAGACAGAGTTCAGCAGCGCAACACTGAAACATGGGAATGCTCAGTTTCCACTCTTCTCTAGGAATAGGGGGCAACCTGGAACATCGTTCTATCAATCCCTCCGTAGCCATCAGAGAGACATACATGATGCAAAGTTGTAAACAGGCTGGCATAGGTTCGCCCTGTCGCATGAAAGTGTGTCTCCCCGAAAGCAAGCAGACTTAAATCCCGGTCCTCTCACAATGCAGTTGGAGGAAGGCCAATAATGGGGAGGGAATTCTGGGTAAAATATCTCATTCACGTGCAAAATAGACGGCACGCTGAGAAGCTGCAACAGGAAACTGTATGATGTAAACAGAGGATGCTATTAATAAGGTGTACGATACCCGAGCACATCACAAGCACATAAACAAATATGGATAAGAAACCTACAAATGGACGTGATATTTCAGCTCCTCTTTCTAATTGATGGAATCACACAGAATGGAAACAGGCTCTTCAAACCACGGAGTCTGGGTGACCCATCAAGCACCCATTGCTTCTCATTCCACGTTATCTTCTCCATAAACCCCGTCCCAAGATTCTACAGCTCACCTGCACATTTTGGGCAATTTCACAGCGGCAAATGAATCTACCAGCTCACACATCAAGTCAAGCTTATTGTCATCTGATTGCACAAGCACAACCCGATGAAATAGCGTTCTCCAAACTTTGATGCAAAACATGCAGAAACATACCCAGGCATGACACACATACAAACAATACATATGCATAAAGACAAATAAATAGCATTGTTTGGTGGATACGAGGGTTTCAGACGGTCAGTGCGAGCAGTTCATTTGGTCGTTCAGCATCCTCACCGTCCGAGGGAAGAAGCTGTTCCTCAGCCTGGTGGTGCTGGCTCTGATCCTCCTGGATCTCCTCCCCCATGGGAGCAGCTGTAAGATGCTGTGTGTGGGGTGGAAGGGGTTCAGATACTGATCCCGTGGTTCATGTCGATGTGGGGGGGGGGGGGGGGGACTGTGGTAGGAAACTGGAGCGCTGGGGTGGGGACCTCACGCAGTCACAGAGACAGCCTGCGAACTCTTTGTTAAGACCTGTCCACGGGAAAGGCAATGAAGAGGTGGGAAAATGAATCTGAACTCGTTCAAATTAGCCTTGATCCTGGAGACACGAGGAGCTGGAATCTGAAGCAGATTTATAAACATCACAAAGAGCAGGGGTCCTAGAACAGATCCTTGCGGTACTCCACTAGTCAATGACCTCCAGGCAGAAAACCTTCCTTCTGCTACTATTCTGTTTACTACCTGCAAGCCAATTTTTTTATCCACACACTGATCCCATCCCTCATGACTTTCTGAACAAGTCTCTCATGGGTGACCATCAAAATCATTACTAAAATCCATGTAGATCACATCCGCAGCCTTACCCTCATCAATTTATTTTGTTAACTCCTCAAAAAACTCAATTGGGCTCGTGAGGCACCACCTTCCCTTAATAAAGCCACGCTAACTCTCCATGAGTAGACATATAAATGCTTAAGAATCCTCTCCAACAGTTTGCACACCACTGACTCACCGGTCAATTATTTCCTATTACCTTTTTATAAACAAGAGGACCAAACGACAAGGCCACAAATTTCTTTACAAACCGATATTAGCATTTCACAGGAGCACAGTTGAGAGAACATCATTGTGAGGGACGGTAGCTGCAAAGCATCGGACCAGAAGTCAATGCAGAGGAACATCAAAAGGGCCGAGAAGATCACTGGGGTCTCCCTTTCCTCTGTTAATGACATTCACTGGGAGCATTGCTTAGAGCTCAAAGAAGTACTGAGGACCCCTAACATCCACAAAGGTTCTTTGACCTACTACCATCAGGAAGGAGGTACAGGAGCATCAAGATCAGGATTGCCAGGCTGGGAAATAGCTTTGTCCTGGAGGTTGTGGGATTGATGAATGGTGTACTGCAACCTTGGGCCTCTTGTAAATGAAACTGACATTAATCCAGAATATTTAATATATATTAATTTTATATTATATATTTCATGTGTGTTTCCGATTATTACGTGCTGTGTAATGCATGTTTGCGTGTGTGCTTTGCGGTCTGGAGAAAGGCTGTTTCATCTAGTTGAATACGTACAGTCGGATGACAATAAACCTGAGAGTGGAGCAAGTTTTAACAGTGATAAAGTAAGTACCATTTACCTGGAAATAGTCCATTTCAAAAATGGCTTCTGGGTATGGCAAGTCGTACTTTTGAAGGTTATGATAGAGACCCGTCCCTGGACTGCGGAAGTCAGGGATTCCTGCCGCTATTAAAAAGATAGACGTTATAGAGGAAGCAATTAGGAAAATGCTCACTATTAAGTGGGAGCTGATGTCAGTGACCTCTCACCGTTGAACTGTTTCCAAAGATAAAATTCAGATGGTACAGTTTGGTGAAATACAATTTCCTGCATCAACTATACCTCACACCACAAAATCACATAAATCAGAAATTTCGGAAATGTGCTTTGGATGTGGGGTGGAGATTAGAACCTTTATCCACTCAACTTGGCTGTGTACAAAGGTGAGATCCTTCTGGGAGGACCCGGGAGAACATTCTGAAAGAAAGCAAAGGTGGATTTTCCACAGCATCTGGAATTCTGGGGAACATTACGGTCGTGGGTTTTAAAACTGTCCAGATACCAAACTCAGCTTGTGAAGGTCGCCAGGAAGTGTATAGCGGTCACTTGGAAGTCCAACTCCAAACTCAATATTACACAATGGAATATGGAAATGCAGAGTTGTATCCCCCTGGAGAAAATCACGTACAACTTGAGGAGGAGATATGGCTGGCCCAGGGGCAACCCTGTCTGCAGCTCATAGGTAGGTGCGCAGATATAATTCTACCCCGTTCTGAATACAGGAGATGCAGCAAAACTTGTGCCAGTAGTGAAATGATCGAGATCAATGAGGTGAGTCGAGGCGCAGATGATGGGCTCTTGCATTTTGTTCCTATTTTGGGTTTTTCTTAAGTTCCCTTAAGGGTTTGTGACTTCACCGATACTTGGATCTTTGCATTGGTTTAATTTATATATTTTCTTTGTTGTATCAGGGCATGGGAGGGAGGGGAGAGGGGTAGAGGACAAATAGACTCTGTATGTTCTACACTATTGTTGAAAGATTTTTTTGTTTGTTTGGATCTGTACGAGACTTTGACAATCAAAAAATAAAATGATTTTTTTTTAAAAAAAGATAAACTGCAGATGCTGTAAATCTGAAATAAAATAGAAAATGCTGGACATACTCTGCAGGATGGGAAAGAAAACAGAGCAACATTTCAGGTTGAAGACCCTTCGTTGGAACTGTGTTCGGTACCAGTATGACAAATTGTTTTGGCTTAAAGTTTTTTCTTCCCCACCTGTCGAGATATTTCTACTATTTCCTCTTTTAATTCCCAGTTCAGGACCTGCTTTTATATGGAAAATCTTTTTTTCCCATCTGTGCTAAACAACATCATCTATTCGGACAAATTGATCACCTCCTTGTTTTCTAATCTCTCCACAATCTCACCACCAAACAATGCGCCCCCCCCCCCCACCCCCCCCGCCATATCAGCAACCAACCCCCCAGCCCTGTGATCTTCCCACTCCACATGTAGTCCTCCAATCCAGCCTCTCTCATTACTGTAGTTTTCTCCTGAATCTGCCGTGGCTCCACCAGACAGCTCTCTCTCATCTCAGAGACCCGTCCCACCCCAGAGCACAAAAATCCATTCTGACCTTAACAATGAGCTCTTGACATTACAGGGAAGTGAAAGACAGACAAACGGGGCAGAGGGCCTGATGCCCTTTGTCAGTGAGATACTGGAGGCCACTGGCCAGATAAAAAGAACTTTGAAGACACTGGTGGCGGGGCAGGGGGACATCAAAGAAAGGCTGGAAAATGTGATAGAAAGGGTATCTGAAATGGAAGAGAGAGTGGAAGAAAGATTGGATAAGAGAGAGAGCGAGAAATGGATGCATGGGAAAGGGATCGGGTAAATATGTGGGAGAAGGTAGATACCTTAGAAAACATCAGCAGGAGGAACACGGTTAAAATTGTCGGGGTGAAGGAGGGCAAGGAGGGGAGAGACATGGTGGAGTTCCTGAAAAAGTGGACCCCAGATACACTGGGGAGGGAACAAATTAGAAATAAACTAAGAATAGAATGGATCCACTGGTCTCTCGGCCCACGCCCAGGGCCAAACCAACGGTCATGCTCTACCCTGGTAAGGCTTCTTCACTACCAGGATAGAGAGAGGATTTTATAGGCGGCAGCAGTGGGTGAGAAGGCTGGGTGGGGAGAGGGGGGGGGTCCGGTGGAATATGAGGGAGTGGTTTTATTCTACCTGGACAGAAGCCCGGCACTATTGAAAAGCAGGAGGGAATTTGTCCCGGTTAAAAAGAACCTTAAGCAAAAAAGGAAGCAAGTTTACCCTCCTTCACCCAGCAATGCTAAACATAGTAAGGGTGGAAGGTGAAAGAAATTTTTTCAGGGATCGAAGGGAGACAATGGACTTTGCAAGAACCCGGCCACCGCTTTAGTATTAAATAAGGTGGAAAGAGGGTATCAGGAGAAAGAAGGACTGTAAATATTGTAATTGTGAAGAATACATCAGGGGATATGTGTTATTTTGCTATTGAGGTAATTTAATTGAGGGTATTTTTATTTGTACAAAGAAAGAGGGGTGGGATGGATAAACGCAGATGTTACACGAATGTTAAAAAAGATTATAAAGTTTGTTTGATGAGTTTATGAAAATTAAAATATTTTAAAAAACACTGCACTCTTGAAGGACCTGTACTGTTGAAGATGAGGGGATGTTGAACAGAGGCTATGCCTCCTCTTTCAGATGGATGTAAAATTCTAAAAACCATAGGAACAGAAATAGTTTATTCAGCCCATCGAGTCTGCCCTGCCACTTCATCATGAACTCATCCATTTTCCCTCTCAGGCCCACTGCCCGGCCTTCTCCCCATAACCTTTGATGCCCTGGCTAATCAAGAACCTATCAATCTCTGTCTTAAATACACCCAATGATCTGGCCTCCACAAGCGCCTGTGGCAACAAATTCCACAGATTCACCACCCTCTGGCTGAAGAAATTCCTATGCATTTCCTTCAATCCTGAAGTTGAGCCCTCTTGTCCAACTCTCTCACCATGGGAAACAACCTGCCAGAGAAATGCAAGTCTTCTGTTCTGCAAAAATCAAGCACAAACTTAATGCAAGAATAAATCCCGACGTGAAAATAATGGTTAGCTGATCAAACACTTACATGTTGATATACCTGCTCCAACCATACAGATTATCCTTTCACCTGAAAGAAAAATGAGGTATTTAGACATATGACAGGATGTACACCTTCCGACCCATGAGCCGGTGGTGCCCAATTATACTCCATTAACTAACCACCTGTCTTGGGTAAACTTATACCTCTCATTTTGTTCATTTTAGATTGGTCACAGTGTTTTAGCTACCGAAAGAAAATAGACACACACACCGAGAGCAGTTCAGTTTATACAAATGTTTATTACTAATTCAAAAGCTGATTTCACACTACAATATGCAAGCCCTTCCCAACTATACTTATCAACGCTTGGACTGGTCCCAACTGCCGAAGCGAGGCAACAACTGCACACTTGTAGTAGGTTGTCAGGGCGCTGGTAGCAGCTTCTCCACCTCCCCCGACCGGGACGTTGCTTGGACTCTGGCTGTTCTTCCTTCTTGACAAGGGGTGTTCCCACCCCTCGGAGAGTCTAAACTTCAGCAGCAGGACCACAGGCTTATATACCCCAAAAACAATTAATCATGCGCCTACTCCTTCTAATATTTGTCAGTCAAAATCAAAACTGAACATTACATTCTACAATTTAGAAGATTAATTATTCTGGAACCAGGATGTTATAACTTCCTGGTTTATCTCGTAGATACAAAGACTTATTAAAACTTCTCGAGCAAGACAGGTTGTGACCAATTCGTCAATTTCAGAGTGTTGCATTTGACAACTGCTTTCCCTGGGCCTCACAGTGGAATTCCATTTCAAAGTGTATCTTCAGATAAGTCCCCATGGCTGAGTTTAATTACATCTGCTAGTTCTGAAAGTAAGGTGACCTGCGTGTGGACCCAGTGTCGTCAGTTCCACATAAGCAAAAAGCATCTGAGTACATGGTTTTAATCCTCCATTACATTCCACCCCTTGGTCACAATCTGTCATTTGCGAGGCCTAACCAGTATTTGAGTACAGAGGGAGCGAAAAAAGAGAAATCAAAACAACAATTACAAAGATAAGCAATGACGCGAGCAACCAACGGAGGATAGTGTGGCCCACTCCCCCAAATGTAGCAGTTAGCCATGAGAAAGGATTCCAACCAAGGCTCAAATTATCCTTGTTGGCCACAATACCCAGGTACTGGAGCTCACGAACAGATTTTGAAACATGCTGAACAATAACATATTTATATAAGCTGCACTTGAGGCTGGTGACTGAGGACTTCCTTGGTGTAATGCATCGGACCGTGTTTCCCACGGGGAACTCCCTTGGAACGTCCTCGACATTACAAATCCAATTGCTGGCATCAAAGCAGCTGTTAAGCCAGATCACCAGGAGTGTAAAATGGAGAACCTGGAACAAAGAAGCCTGACACATGTCACTCACGATACCATAAGCGTTCAGTGTTTAAACAGACTAAATCATCCTGTCCCTCATTAGCTACCCACCGAGTGTTACCCTGGGCAGGTGTCACTATTTCCCCTTTTACAGGAGGGCCACTACCTGGTGGTGCCACCCATACCTTTTGTCCAACATTCTCTAGTTCGGGAATGGGGGGCAATGACTGTTTTTCCTCTGGAATAGGCTGTAATTCAGGAGCATGAAGAAGTCGGTGGAAAGGAGTACCTCCTTTTAAAGGGCGATGATTCAAATTGTCGACTGCCTGCTGCAGCACATGGCACCATCCCTTCTGGGTCCCCAGTGATGTTAACAAATGAATTTGTTCCTTCAGTAAGCTGTTCATTTGTTCAACTAACCCGGCAGCCTGCGGGTAATAAGGAATATGGTGGACCCATAAAATACCGTTGTCATTTGCCCAATCACAGATTGCTTTCCCGGAGAAGTGCGAGCCATTATCAGAGTGAATCTCCTCTGGAACATCATAACGATAAATCAAATGGTTTTGTCCTTGGATAGTGCTAGCTTGGTCAGCCGTCTTGGTGGGAAAAGTAAAAACCAGGCCCGAAAAGGTGTCAACCATTACTAGGACGTAATATTTACCCATGCAGTCTAGCATGGGGCCTATGTAATCAATTTGCCAGACCGCAGCTGAGTGAGCACCCCGTTTTATTCGGCCATGCGGACCAGGTGGAACGGTATGGAACTTCACAAGCTGACATTCTGGGCATGTACATATGACCATGCGGACATCATCCTTATGGATGGATAAAGCATGTGTACGGGACCACATAGCTGATCCCTTCTCCCCCAAATGACCACTCTGTTCATGTGCCCATCGAGCCAGGGGGACGGTATCAGCACAGCTGATAGTGGCAAGCTGATCTGCTACTGCATTATGTTGAGCCATGTTAGTCGCCATATTGGTATGGGCATCAACGTGATAAACGGTTATCTCACGATGGTGGGAAGCATCCCACAACAGCTGCCACAACTCTTTGCCCCATACTGGGCGGTCATGTATCATCCAGTTGTTCTTTTGCAAATCAGGCATCCATACCACAAGTCCATTAGCCAAAGCCCAGGAATCAGTAAACAGGCGAAGAGGGTGATCATGGGGATCTAGTGGTAAAGTGACTGCCTTCAACTCAGCATACTGACTGGAGCCACCATCCCCCTCCTCCGATAACTGAGTTCCTGACCTGGGATGGTAAGCCACCTGTTCGTGTATGCGGCCCACCCCTTCAGGCCCTCTGGTCGCACGACTCTGAATATACCACTTCCATTTAACAATAGAAGACTGCTGAGCCCGCCGGATCTTTAGATTAGCATCATTAGCCAGGACCCAATTCATTATAGGAAGTGCAGGTCGCAATTGAACATCTGCATCACCTGTCATTCTTTCAGTCTCTAGCAGGGCCCAGTAACAGGCTAGTAACTGTTGTTCAAAAACAGAATAACGAGTGGCAGCCTCAGGCATGGTACGTGACCAGAATCCCAGTGGGACTCGGCGACCCTCTTGTTTCTGCCAGAGGCTCCAGGAGGCCACATCATCAATATAATGGTGAATTGAGAGGGAAGGCGATACTGGAAGGTGGGTGAAGGTATACTGGTGCCCCTTCCAGGTAAAGGCGAACTGATCCTGTGAGTCCTCAGCTATAAGAATACTGAAGAAGGCGTTAGCAAGATCAATGACAGCATACCATGTTCCTGAGTTCCCAGTAGCAATGTTTTCAATAAGAGTGACAATGTCCGGAACTGCTGAAGCAAGTGGTGGGGTATGTTTGTTCAAAAAACGATAATCAACTGTCATTCTCCAGGAGCCGTCCGGCTTCTGGACCGGCCAAACAGGGCTATTAAAGGGCGACGTTGCGGGCCTCACTACCCCTTCTTCTTGCAGAGCATCGATGGTGGCAGTAATCTCTTCCTGCCCCCCAGGGAGATGATATTGTGGAATGCACACTGGTTTCATGGGGGCTGGCACCATCACAGGATCCCACTTAGCCTGACCCACTACTAGTTTTTTTGTAATAGTTCGAATTCCAAATTCAAATCCCCCTTGGCTAGTATTAAGGGCCATACCGGCCAACATATTAATACCCAGGATACACTCGTCAGTAGCAGCCACCAGGGCATGTAACCAGACAGGGGAAGGGCTATCACCCACCATGGCACAGACTTTTATTTCCTTTGCCAGGATGACCGCTCCTCCCAACCCCTCTATTCGAAAGGCCGGTCCAGTCCAGAGGTCTGGATTACCAGGAATCACCGAGTGCTCTGCACCGGTGTCGACCAAAGCCAAGTATTGGCGATCATTACCCCCACCCCAGTGGATTGTTAACGGTATGTAGGGCCGCGGATCCCCGTGTGTGCGCCGTGTCTCGATGGAGTAGACACGGGAATCCTGCCCACACCTTCAGGCTTCAGAAGGGTTCGGGGGCTTCCAGGACCACATGCTATTGTTATCTTTAAGAGCCTGTTTAACCCATTGTTTTACCTCATCATGAGTAACTGGAGCAGGAGAAGCCAGCTCGATAGAAGCAGCAGTGGGAGCAGAAAGCACAGCTGGGCCAGGAGGACTCAGCAGCTGGGGATGATGTTCCCCTGCTTTTTGCCTAAATCGATCTCCAATGGCAGCCAGCTCTTTTACAGAGAAATCACGGATCATTGACTCCTTCCGACCCCTGTTCCCACTTTGGCTCACAGGGTCCTCCACCCAGTCTAGGGGAGGAGGTGGAGGCCATCCAACAGAGGGAGTAGGCCATAGAGCATAAGCAGGGGTTTGGGTATTTTCCCCTGGGTCCACATGGGAAACCGGGGTATCTATCCCTTCCATCTCTACCCTTACATCATCCCCCCTTCTGTCTGTTTGGGAAATCTGCTGCCTTATAGGGCGGGCATGAACAGCAGATGGAGAGGGTAGTATGTTAGACACATGCTGAGGAGTATCTGCATTATTACCATTGTCATTCCAGATATTCCCATCCCAATCCTCAATTACATCAGGATCGTCACCATTCCTTATCATGGCATGAATACGATATGGATCGGGTTCTACTCCATGCCTTTCCTTATCTGCACAGAGCTGCTGCCGGAGTTTAATATTACGGCAAATCATTTGGACATGCTTATCTTCCCATTCTTTGACTCTGTCCTGACTGGTACGAACAATCTCGCTCATCATGGAACAGCATTGTCGCAGGACTTCTAGCTCCTCCTCTAATTGCTTTCTTTTGCACTGAGATTCTACTTCTCTTTGAATTAATTCTGCTTCACGCTGAACGGAGTGGCGTAATGCTGTGGCCAGCAACCAAAAACCATTCGTCAGCATTCCCTTTTTATCAGGAAATTTACTTTCTCGAAGGAGAGTGGCAACCCGCTCTCCCAGAGGTGCACTTGATGAGTCTAACTTCTCATCCCAACTAATGGGTGGTCCCAACAAAGACAGGGTATTGGCCAACATGCCAAACCCATCGTCTTTGGAAGTCCATCCAGGAATCAAGAACTGCTCAGGGCTCACCTCTTTCTTTCGGCGAAACATCTTGAGACCAACCCTGCTCGCAGCGCCAATTGTCTTGGGTAAACTTATACCTCTCATTTTGTTCATTTTAGATTGGTCACAGTGTTTTAGCTACCGAAAGAAAATAGACACACACACCGAGAGCAGTTCAGTTTATACAAATGTTTATTACTAATTCAAAAGCTGATTTCACACTACAATATGCAAGCCCTTCCCAACTATACTTATCAACGCTTGGACTGGTCCCAACTGCCGAAGCGAGGCAACAACTGCACACTTGTAGTAGGTTGTCAGGGCGCTGGTAGCAGCTTCTCCACCTCCCCCGACCGGGACGTTGCTTGGACTCTGGCTGTTCTTCCTTCTTGACAAGGGGTGTTCCCACCCCTCGGAGAGTCTAAACTTCAGCAGCAGGACCACAGGCTTATATACCCCAAAAACAATTAATCATGCGCCTACTCCTTCTAATATTTGTCAGTCAAAATCAAAACTGAACATTACATTCTACAATTTAGAAGATTAATTATTCTGGAACCAGGATGTTATAACTTCCTGGTTTATCTCGTAGATACAAAGACTTATTAAAACTTCTCGAGCAAGACAGGTTGTGACCAATTCGTCAATTTCAGAGTGTTGCATTTGACAACTGCTTTCCCTGGGCCTCACAGTGGAATTCCATTTCAAAGTGTATCTTCAGATAAGTCCCCATGGCTGAGTTTAATTACATCTGCTAGTTCTGAAAGTAAGGTGACCTGCGTGTGGACCCAGTGTCGTCAGTTCCACATAAGCAAAAAGCATCTGAGTACATGGTTTTAATCCTCCATTACACCACCCCCCCCCCCCCGCCCCCACCGGTAAGTTGTTTTACAGGGTGGGAAGAAGAAACCCACACAGTCATGGGGAGAATGTACAAACTCCTTACAGACAGTGCCAAATTCGAACTTGGATCGCTGGTGCTGAATACAGCATTGCACTAACCAACTCACTAACCATTCTACCCTGTGGGGGGGGGGGGGGGGGGAAATGAATAAACTCAGCAGGTCACGCAGCATCTGTAGAAGGTAAAAGGCAGTCGATGATTCACGCCTGAGCCCTTCAACATCATATATCATTCTCTGCATGATTCAATGAAAAGTTTTTTGCTGATCCATTGCTTTGGTACAACAAGGGGGCTATGCTAATGCATGAAGATGTTGTTGTTCCATTTCGCTGGACAACAATTTTTTTTCAAAAGGTTTGCTTCTTTAAGAAGGAATTGGGGATTATGATGAACAACTTGAAGCTGAACACAGATAATTTCAGATTTGCTGTATCATGTAGGAAGTTGGAGAAACATTAAATTAACTTTTATTGAATTTAGGATTAAGTATTTACTTGCCACAAATATAACAGAATGTATCGCGGCAGTTGTAACAATGACACGACATTTCTGTTGTATTGAATCTTCTTGAAGACAATAAATGCTATTGCTCAGTACACTCACTCTGCTATTGCCTGAAGAACATGTGCATCAACATGCATTCAGTCTATGATCAATGTAATGCACAGCATTACTGCTTTTATAGCCTGTCTGCATCTATCTTGACTCAGCATGCCCAAGCCTAAGACTAAATTTGCATAGCACCTGCACTGAGTACCTGCCCAGGCACACTTAACAGCTTGCTGTGTGGGAAATGTGAGAATGCTCAATGACCAAAGGAACTGCATGCACTAACCATCCGAGACGCTCATATTCATGAATCATTATTTATTTATATAGATGAATACTTGTCCGACATACGTTTTGTTTGTCTGTTTGTGTGTCATGTCTGGGTGTGTGTCTGCGTGTTTTGCACCTAGGACCAGAGAACACGGTTTCATCGGGTTGTACTTGTACAATCAGATGACAATAAACTCGACCAATATACTAATGGTCTAAAAATATGACAGGAAACAATTTTTAAAAAGGTTATATCTAAAAAACAGTACGTGATAGGAAAATTTTAACGTGAATTTCATGATCAGCGGCCCAAAATCCATAAAATACACTCAAAAATGTTCAGGAAGCAAAATCTTCTTTGTCCAGTGTTTTCACCACGAACAATCCTTGTCCTTGTCTCAAGAAGAAAACACAAGCTTATTGATATTCTAAGTTTTCAGGAAGATGTAATTTATTGTGCCTTGGTTATTGTGGAAGATTGGAAACTTACATTTCTTGTTGAGGATATATTTGGCTATCCCCTGCAGACTCCGTTCTTCCAGTACCTGCTCAGCGTCTGACTGTTGCAAATCAAGAGAGCGCGAAAGCAGGTTTCTCAGGAAGTCCACTGTGGAGGGAAGTTCCAGGTGGTAAGCAAGTGATAATTCTGACAATGCAAGAGCAGGCCATTTGGCCCATTGTCCTTTTGCTGGCACTGTGAGGAAGCTCTCCAGTTAGTCTATTGCCCTGCAAAATTCCTCCATGTCAAATGTTTATCCAGTTTGCTTTTTTAAGTTATACCCAAACCTACTTCAACCCATGACCCACTGGATCATCAGATAAATGCTCTTCCTTCTTCCTCCATTCATTGAACCTGATATCCTATATCTGTGTAAAAAACACAATGCTGGAGAAACTTAGCATATCAAAGAGTGTACTCAATATAGCAAGAATAGATTTACTTGATAATGGCGTAGCGGTTAGCGCAACTCCTTCACAGTGCTAGCAATCAGGACTGGGGTTCGAATCCCACACTGTCTGTAAGGAGTTTGTATGTTCTCCCTGTGTCTGTGTGGGTTTTCCCCGGGCTCCAGTTTCCTCCCACCATTCGAAACGTACTGGGGGTGTAGGTTAATTGTGTGTAAATTTGTGGGCACGGACACGTGGGCCAAAATGGCCTGTTACCGCCAGCCCACGTTTTGTCCGTACCTTGATGAAGGGCTCATGCCCGAAACTTTGTGATGTATCTTTATCTTTGCTCTGTAAAGCACGTTGTTTGACCTGCTAAGTTTCTCCAGCATTGTGTATTTTACACAGATAGAGGATATCAGGTTCAACAAATGGAGGAAGAGGGAATCATGGTGTCTGTAGACTTTCCTGTTTTAATCTAATATCTGTGTCTTTCAATTTTCAAAGCACCTGCCAGTGGAAGTATTTTCCTCTTTGCCAGCAAATCTCTTCAGCCTACTAGATGATTCAACTTAAATATCCTTAAACAGTTCCTGCTCCACAGGAGAACAATTACATTTCTTTCTAACATCAAGATTGGCCCAATACTGGCTAATCTCTTCCTTCAGAAGTGGGCCACAGACATGGACTCAAAATGAATCTAGATAGTGAGAGATGGAAGAGCTCTGAGATGTGGGCAGCTCTGCATGTCCAAGTGTGTGAATTGCAATGGGCTAGTCAGTTAAATCCCTGGCATCCGGAATTCAAGAAACTGGCAGCCTCAAGCAACCGGCAAAAAAAAGGAAAATAAAATTTAAAAATTAAAATCAATAAATAGGTAAAAAATACATACGCTGAAAATTGTAAAGTAAATGTTCTCTGAAGTAAGACATAAACCTTTGGTGAAGATGGGAGTAAATATTTAGCCAGCGGAGAGCCTTGGTGTTGCTTTGCTCGTAGCAGTTGTTTGAATAACAGCAATGGCGTCACCCAAGATGAAGAGCTATTGATGCCGCAAACAAATGGGGTGACTCTCTTAAAGTAAGAGTCACCCCTTAGGGAGGGGGTTAATTATGTATAGTTATTGTTCGTCTTTTGGACGGCTCCGTGGAGGGGAGGAACCTGCAGATGCAGCGACGGTTAAATGTTTTCAAAGAATGTGACTGAAACGATTTTTGCATATTATCAATTAAAAATGTTTTTGAAAAAGAGACTGGGAGCAGATTTGAGACTCCCTAAACAAAGTCAATTTGAAGATATAAGAACAGATACATTTGTTGTTAAGAAATTTATTACTAATATATATATATAAAATTACAAGAGACTGTAAAGAAAAAAGATATATATAAATCAAAAATCTGATGGGAGAAAGATTTAAATATACAAATTCAGGAGGAGATTTGGTCAAAATTATATTATGAAAGTAGTAAATGTTAGATATCAAATTGTTCAATTTAATTTTCTTCATCAATTATATTATACTCCACATAAGTTAAATGGACAATCCTAATTATTCAAATAAGTGTTTTCGATGTGCAAAAGAAACTGAGACTTTTGTGCATTCAGTGCGGTCTTGTGAAAAACTGGAAATGAACTGAGTTTACTATTTGGGCAAATTCTGAGGATAAAGATACCAAAGGATCCAAAAATATTTTTACTTGGGAGATTTTGAAGAAAAGGATATAAAATTGAAATTGGACAAATACCAAGAAATTTTTTTAAGTCTTGCAATAGTAACTGCAAAGAAATGTCTAGCGATATCATGGAGAGATGACTGTGAAGTGTCATTCAGTAGAGGGTATAATGAGATGCAAAATTATATTCCTTTGGAAAAAAATTACGTATAGTTTAAGGAATCGAGTTGAAAATTTTTATAGTATTTGGAAACCATATGTAGATTTTATGGATAATTTTCCGTCCACCTCTTCTATCTTATCCACTCCTCTTAATTAGTCATTTTTAATAACAATTAATGATTGTCGATGCTAATATTATTGAAAATTAAATGATAGGTATTTCTTTCTCTTCTTACTTTTGGGTGGGCGGGGGGGATGGGGAGAAAAATATAAAAGTACTTCTTTTTGTATCAGTGGCTGTGGATATTTGATTAATGTTCTATTCATTTTTAACTGTAAAGAATGTGAAAATTACAGTATAGTATTTTAGTCTCTTGTCTTTTAAACTCTTTATTCTTAATGTAGATGTATTAGGGATTGTAAGAGTAAGTCTCAAACAACTGGAAAATACACTGATCCGGCATCTACTAATCCCCATAGATAACAGATACTGGGGTTTTACTGTAAATAGGTACACCTATGGAATGTCACTGTTCATTGCTGGTGGAACATCAATACAATAATAGATCATTGGTGGGGATTATTCTGGACTATCTCTCATTTTAGTCTTTTTTATTATACAGTAATCCAGCACCTACAGGGATTAGAAGATGCCGGATAAGTGAATTTTTTGGTTGCCTGAGATTGCGTGATTGATAATGTCAAGGCGCGCCAATTTTAAACTTCCGTATTTTGTTTACTTTATCAGTATTCATTTTCCCCGGTGTGGCCAGCTGCTTAAGGCTGCCGGTTGCTTGAATTCTGGATAACAGGGGTTTCACTATTACCATTGATCTTATTGCAGTAAACCCCCCCCCATAAGTATCTGGCAACCATGGAGATTGGTAGATGCTGGATAAGTGAATTTTCCGATTGCTTAAGATTACATATTGCGTGGATTGGCGAACTAACTGCTGTGAAAACTTGTGTATTTTTCAACCTATTTATTTTCTACAATTTTTTTGCCGGTTGCTTGAATCCCAGATAATAAAGACTTCACTATAAGTTGCAGAACTGGCTTGAGAAGCCAAGTGACCTGTTCCTGGTATTGATTCATTCCCATGTACATTTCTGTTTGGAACTGGCATTCCAACCCCAATGATTTGGAAACAATAGCAAGCTTCCAACAGCTTTGTTTTCACTGATGCAACTAATAAGAGTAGGGATGTGACACAAGACCTACACTTAGTAGACCACAACTTGAGTATGATACACAGTCCCAAGACAGGAAGGGTGCAATTGCACTGTGGAGGTGCAGAGGAGAGTTAAGAAATTGCTGCTCAAACCAGAAATTTCTGCATGCAGGAACATTGGTGAAACTAAAGTCGTGCTCTTTGTCTAGAGGTGGCTAAGGGGAACATAAGAAATTGGACCAGGAGTCGGCTATCCAGCCTGTCGAGCCTGCACTGCATTCAATGAGATCACGACTGATCTGATGTTCGGCTCATCTCCACCTACCCAACTTTTCCCCATATCTCTTAATTCCCCTACTATGTAAAAATCTAATACCTTGTCTTAAATGGGCAGCAAATTCCACAGATTCACCACCCTCTGGGAAAAGCAGCTCCTCCTCATCTCTATCCTAAATCTACTCCCCTGGATCTTAAGGCTGTGTCCCCTAGTTCTAGACTCCCCCACCAATGGAAACATTTTACCTACTTCCATCTTATCCATGCCTTTCACAATTTTATACATTTCCATAAGATCCCCTCTCATTCTTCTAGATTCAAGTGAGTTCCAGATGACTCAATGTCTCCCCATTGGCCAACCCCCCTCATCTATGGAATCAACCTGGTGAAACCCCTCTGCACCACCTCCAAAGCCAGTCCATCCTTCCTCAAGTAAGGAGACCAGAACCGCACTCAGTTCTCCAGACGCGGCCTCACCAGGGCCTTGTACAGTTGCAGCAGAACCTCCCTGCTCTTAAACTCCATTCCTCTCATGATGAAGGCCAACTTTAATTGAAATGTTTAATTATGACGTGTGTACAGATTGCCCGTTTTTGATTTGTTTTGGATTTATCTGAGAGAGAGATTGTACGGAACAATCACAAGCAAGAGCAGAAGCTGTTCAATTGATAAATAATGTGTGACACAATTCAAGAAAGCCTCTAAGCAGCTGCCATGGGAGATCTAAAAGGAAGCCAGTGATTTCAGAGGGAATAAAGAAGGGGGGAGAAATAAAATTAGAGATGTGAACAAACAACTCATTAAGTATCCGTGAAGAAACTTTACCTACTTTCAGAAACATCTAATCCCTCGCTTGCCTCCACTTGAGAATCCTGAAACAAAAGAAGAAACTGTTTTCAGTATTGATACAATTTCTCACCTGCCGATCCACTCAGATGATGATTGAATGGATGCATGGACAATGCTCCATATGCTGATTTGGAAGGGAGATGAAGTGAAATTGATTGGCATGTGTGGATCTGGATGGACCAGGGAATGGGAAAAGTGGTGGTAAATTGCAGGTGAAAGGTTCGGGGGGTGGGGGGGAGGTGGGCAGAATGCTGAGACCTGATCATGGGACCTGGTTGGACCATCTGTTGGAACCAGGCCACTCAGACCCAGGTGTGAGAGGGAAAAACTCCCCTCTCACATCAGTGCTAAGTGCTGCCCCATTCACTTCCCGGTCCTTACTGGCTGCTGAGAAAAGACAGCGCATGTTCTTTACATCAGCTCAGGACAACGATGTGAGGAGCAAAGTTCAGTATTCATATTTATTTTCAGAGTATATCACATAGAACCCTGAGATTCTTTATTTTGCAGTCCAGGCATAGCAATTTCTAAAAAGTTTCTTACAAAGTATTAAGCGTTTTGTATTATATACTGAATATCATGTTCAACATTTATACTGTATAAAGCTCCTTCCCTCCCTTGCAATGTTGATGATTTTTACAGGTTACAAACATTATAAGAAAGTCAATGTTACTATTCCACAGCATCTCCCATCATTCCAAATGAAACGTTGGGCTTCATCGCAAGAGGGATGGAATTTAGGAGCAGGGAGGTTCTGCTGTAACTGTACAAGGTCCTGGTGAGGCCACGTCTGGGGAACTGCGTGTGGTTCTGGTCTCCTTACTTGAAGAAGGATGGACTGGCTTTGGAAGTGGAGCAGAGGGGGTTCACCAGGTTGGTTCCAGAGATGAGGGGGGTTGGCCTATGGGGAGAGATTGAGTCGTCTGGGACTGTACTCACTGGAATTTAGAAGAATGAGAGGGGTTCTTATGGAAAAGGACAAAATTATGAAAGGCGTAGATAAGGGAGGTAAGTTGTTCCCATTGGTGGGGGAGACCAGAACTAGGGGACATAGCTTCAATATTCAGGGTAGATGATTTAGGACGGAGATGAGGAGGAACTGCTTTTCCCAGAGGGTGGTGAATTTGTGGAATTTGCTGCCCATTGAAGCAGTGGAGGCGACCTCAGTAAATATAGTTAAGACAAGGATGTTACAAAATTACAAAGTAGGGGAATTAAGGGATATGTGGAAAAGGCAGTTAGGTGGAGATGAGCCCATCATCAGATCAGCCATGACCACATTGACGGGCCGGATGACCGACTCCTGCTTCTCTTTCTTATGTTCTTGTGTTCCTATGTACCCCCACATCTGGTTCCACTTATCATCTATGTGGCCCCTTCTCACTCTTTTATACAGGTTACAGTGTGTCTCTCAGTCCTGGTGCAGGGTTGTGACCCAACACGTTGACTATCCTCTTGCCTCCACACATGCTGCTCACCTGTTCCTCCAGCAATTTGGGTTTTTTTTTTGCCTCCTGAATACAGCACAGTAATGGGCCCTTCTAGCCTGTGAGGCTGTGCCGCCGAAGTACACGAATTAACCTACAACCCCCTCCCCCACCCCATCTCTACGTTTCTGGAAGGTGGGAGGAAGCCCTCATGGACACAGCGAGAGAACACTCAAACTCCTTGCAGACAGCTCCAGATTCAAACCCGGGTCTTGTTTAACACCATCTCCTGTCACTTGAGTCTCCTCCATCCCCCTCCCCACTCCGTGGTCCTGCCACGCCATATGTCCTCTGACATTTTCTCCTTCACGGAACATGGCTGCCACACTTCCTGCCTCTGCCTGCTTGCCCCTGAACTTGATGGTGTGATCCTTTCCTGAATTTCTAACATCCTTCTGTTTAAATGCTTCCCACTGCTGTGGCAGAAGAGAGTTCCAGGGTTCGGACACCAAAAAATAAAATAACGAGTTATAGTTTTACGCCATTAAAACAGGCCCTTCAGCCCAACCTGCCTTTGCTGACCATGGTCTTTCCAAGCTATCCCCATTTGCCTAAATTTCAGCTCTAAATGATTCCCCTCCATACACTTATGTGCCTTTTGAAAATCCAATTGTATCCACCTCTTCCTCTGCCAGCTCATTTCACTACCCCCCCTCCCAACTTACTGTGTGAAATAGATGCCCCTCAAGTCTATTTAAAACCTTCCCCCCTCACCTTAAATCTATGCTCCTTAGTTTTAGATTCTCCTACCCTGGGAAAGAAATTAGTCTATTTACCTTATTGATGCCGCTCATGATTTTATAAACCTCTATGTCCTACATTCCAGAGAGAAAAGTCCTTTCCCATAACAACAACCTGTCCAGGGCAGAATGCCGTGTGAGTCACGGAGAATTTGGCTTTCCCCCCCCCACCCTTCTCTTGGGATGAGAGGTGTTATCAGAGCAGCCAAAATAACTGGCACTGTTACAACGGCAGCGACCGGGGCTCGAATCTGGTGAAGTTTGTACGCTCTCCCCGTGTCTGCGTGGGTTTCCTCCCACCGTTCAAACACGTACTGGGGTTGGAGGTTAATTGGGTGTAACTGGATGGCACCGACTCGTGGGCCAAAAGGGCATTATGTCTAAATTAAAAGCATACCTCATCCAAGATGGATAACTCCTGCAATCCCCCAGTATTACACTGTGAGATCAGCCTAGGTTATATCCTGAACTCTCTAAAATGGGCTTCAACCCTAAATCATTCGACCACGAGTTGTTTTACTGATAATTCTAGGTGTAGAAAAAAAATTGCATCCCTTTTTTCTGACTCGTCAATTATATCTTAGAATGTCTGCCTCAGACGTGAATCTCGCCTTACCAGATCTACAATGCAAGTACTATAATCATATTTATCTTCCTGGATCATAGCCCATCATTTGAATCGTACTGCAGACACAAAAAAAATTGAATAATTGTAATTCTTACAAGCTGAAAAATACATCTTACTTATTAATCAATAAAATTATTTTAATACCTCACTTTCAGAATCTGTACCAGTCTTCAGATCCGAAGCTGAAGAAGGAAAACAAATTTCTTTAATCAGGGAGTAGGATATTTTCCTGGAGAATATACCACAGTCATTAATCAGGGGGTTGAGTTAAGGAGTTATGAGGTGATATTGCAGCTCTATAAATCTCTGGTGAGACCACACTGAGAATATTGTGTTCCGCTCAGCTCTATAAGAAGGATGCGGAATCTATGGAGGGTGCAGATATTTACCAAGATGTTGTCTGGACTGGAAAATATGTCTTATGAGGGAAGGTTTCTCTTTGGAGTAAAGGAGGTCGAGAGGGGCATTAATAGAGGCCTACAATATCATCAGAGATGTCGATAAGGGAGACAGCCAGCGTCTTTTTCCCAGGGCGGGAGTCGCAAACACCAGAGGACATCTGTACAAAGTGAAGGGAGGAAAGTTTAGAGGAGATATCAGGGATATGTTTTTGTGGGTGCCTGGAATGTCTTGCCAGAGGTGGAGGTAGAAACTGGAATATTAGGGGCATTTAAGACAAGCATATGGATGAAGGAAAAATAGAGGGTTATGAGGTAGGGACGGGTTTTGTTGGTAGTCAGCACCACATCGTGGGGAGAAGGACCTACACTGTTATGGTCTGTGTTCTATCAAAGGCAATTTTAGCCTTGTTAGTGCAGAGGGGAAAGGAAGATGTTGCTACGTAAATACAAACTGTGGCTGTTGTTTGAGCAAATGAAAATAGATGTAGAAATTTAGATCAAAATATGTTAGAAGCACCCAGCTGTTCAGGGAACAAAACACAGCCAAAGTTTTGGGTCAAAATTGGAAAGGTTACATGCAGAGGCAAAGTTGAACAAGAGAGATGGAATATCTGTCACAGTTTGTAAATCAAAATCATTAAGGAAACGGTTACTTCAAAACATTGGCCGTTGGGGACAGTGAAGAAAATGAAACAAATGGAAGCTAATGAAGACAGAAATATTTGTGGAAAAAGGAAAAGATGTAGACATTTCCTAAAATTGTGAAATTCACTGGATGGTGGGCGTAGCAGTTAGCGCAATGCCTTTACAGCACCAGAAATTGGGACCAGACCTGGGTTTGAATCCTGCGCTGTAAGGAGTTTGTATGTCCTCCCTGAGTCTGCGCAGGTTTTCTCCAGGGTCTCTGGTTTCCTCCCACCCTTCAAAATCAGACAGAGGTGTAGGTTAATGGGGTGTAAATTGGGTGGCACAAACTTGTAAGGCCGAATTTTTTTAATGTAATTACATTAAAAAAAAATTAATAGAAGATGCTGTTCCTTGAGATTAGGTTGGGCATCGTTTGAACAGCATACCTGATAGCAGCACTGCCGGACCTGTTGTAACAACAGAGCTGCCGCTGATGCGGACCCGGCAGTGGAGAGCGGAGACACAGTGTTGCTCCAAAAGGTTCAACCACCCGATCCTACTGCCAGCAGCTCTACTCAGGCTTTAAATGGCCTGTTAAAGCTGGCGGTGTTTTTAAGTAAAATTCTGCCACCGTGAGGCCTGTGCCCAAGATAGCGGCCACAAGGGGCTGCAGGCTCCAGGGGTGCAATAGGAGCAGAAGAAATGGGGGGGGGGGCACCCCTCGTTGAGAAGCATGGGGGAATGACCCTAGAGGATGGAGACCATGGCAGCGTTCCAGTGAGGGGCTCAGCCACTGAAGGACCCACACACGCTGCGGGTGACTTACAGTCGGGGGGGGGGACGGGGGGGGGACGGGACCTGATGGGCTGCTGGAGATGGGCTCATGGGAACCAGGCATCCGTCCCAGGATTCAAGAGCAGGCTGAGGGCAAGAAGGGCTCCCAAAGACCCTCTGGTGCTGATCATGTCGGAGGCTTGGATCTGCAGCTCGGGTGGCCAATGGATTGAACTGGAGACTGTGCGGCTGCAAGAGCGCTGGAAACGAATCCGCAGAAACTCTGACGTACTCACTTTTGCTTCTCTTTCTCTCATACTAGAAGGGGTGCTGGGCAATACTAATAGTGACCCTTTGTCTGCCTTACAGCAGGCAAAAGTTACATTTTAATGTATTATTATGACAATATAAGGAGCCTTGTCCGTGAACTACCCTTTGCAGACGATGCCGCTTTAGTTACCCATTCAGAGCCAGCTCTTCAGCGCTTGACGTCCTGCTTTGCGGAAACTGCCAAAATGTTTGGCCTGGAAGTCAGCCTGAAGAAAACTGAGGTCCTCCATCAGCCAGCTCCCCACCATGACTACCAGCCCCCCCACATCTCCATCGGGCACACAAAACTCAAAACGGTCAACCAGTTTACCTATCTCGGCTGCACCATTTCATCAGATGCAAGGATCGACAACGAGATAGACAACAGACTCGCCAAGGCAAATAGCGCCTTTGGAAGACTACACAAAAGAGTCTGGAAAAACAACCAACTGAAAAACCTCACAAAGATAAGCGTATACAGAGCCGTTGTCATACCCACACTCCTGTTCGGCTCCGAATCATGGGTCCTCTACCAGCACCATCTACGGCTCCTAGAACGCTTCCACCAGCGTTGTCTCCGCTCCATCCTCAACATCCATTGGAGCGCTTTCATCCCTAACGTCGAAGTACTCGAGATGGCAGAGGTCGACAGCATCGAGTCCACGCTGCTGAAGATCCAGCTGCGCTGGATGGGTCACGTCTCCAGAATGGAGGACCATCGCCTTCCCAAGATCATGTTATATGGCGAGCTCTCCACTGGCCACCGTGACAGAGGTGCACCAAAGAAAAGGTACAAGGACTGCCTAAAGAAATCTCTTGGTGCCTGCCACATTGACCACCGCCAGTGGGCTGATAACGCCTCAAACCGTGCATCTTGGCGCCTCACAGTTTGGCGGGCAGCAACCTCCTTTGAAGAAGACCGCAGAGCCCACCTCACTGACAAAAGGCAAAGGAGGAAAAACCCAACACCCAACCCCAACCAACCAATTTTCCCCTGCAACCGTTGCAACCGTGTCTGCCTGTCCCGCATCGGACTTGTCAGCCACAAACGAGCCTGCAGCTGACGTGGACTTTTTACCCCTCCATAAATCTTCGTCCGCGAAGCCAAGCCAAAGAGATAAGGAGCCTTGACCAAAGGCAGAGGTCTCAGTGTGACCAAAAGTGAAAAGGAGACTTAAAACTCAAGAGGATCAAACAGAGGTGCTCTGCAAAGCCGCTGGCCCATCTGCATTTGGGAATGAGGTGAGCACCAACTGTAGCATCTTCAACCTTCAGCTTCATCAGTAGGTCACTCCTTCACCTGCCGAAACTGTTTGTGTGAAACATGGAAGTCTGCAGACGCCGAGACTGTAGTTAAAAACACACAGTAAGTGCTCAGCCGGTCTTGCAGTGTCCACAGGAGGTAAAGATATATCACGGGCATTTTAGGTCTGAGCCCTTCTTCAAAGTATAAGCAAAAAAGCAGGCAGGCGTCCCAAAAAAGCCTGAGAAGAATGGGACTCCAGACCAACAAACAAAAGGTGTTAATTGTATAGGAGAAAAGGTGAGAATTGATTTTGGCTCTGTGAAAGGAGTGTGACAGAGTATCTAGATATGTTTTTGGGAGATAAATTGGGAAAGGTTTGTTGGAGTAGGTCACGTACAAACACTTTAAAACAGATCTTATTTGAAATACTGGAGCTCTGCTAATGCTAGACAGCGGGGCCTCACAGCTTTTGCAAGAGCTTTGAAGAGTGCTCAAGAGACTTTACTAATGGACTGTTGTTGACAAAGGCAACAGATGAAAGAGCATTTCGGAGCTGCTTCTGTCTGGAAGAGAGCTTGCTGTTCTGAGAGGGTCATGTGGTTTTGCGAGCAGAGAGTCAAAGAGGCTTTCTCTCTGAGACACACACAGAGATCAGTGGTACAGAGTTACAGGCAGCAGAGAGCAGGTGGGACTGGAACAGGACAAGTTGGCAAGCTTATGGAAAGCCCATTTGGAAGACAGCCTGGTCAAAGCCCTTGTGGTTTATGCAAGAGGAGAGGACTGGCTGTCTAATGTTTCACTTGGAATAAGAGAAAAAAAAAGGAACTCTGTGGGGACCTGAAAGAAAAAGGCGATCATGTGGAGAACTCTAAAGGGGCCAAGTTTCTTCGGCAAGACACTGGAGTGGCTGATGGAAGTACATCAGTTGTGGATATCCTGGAACAACACAACTCTCTCTAAAAACCGACAAGAACCTTCCTGAGCAGTAACCATTTACCTTTCGAGCACCAAAGCCTGGTGAACTTTATAAATGTTAAATTCTGTGCACAGTATAAGAATGGCCTGCATCCAGTGAACTTGGAGGAATGAGAAGTGAGATTGGATTGTGAACCAAAGACCTTTTCTGAACTTACACTCACATTACATACACGTGTGCTTAGAATTAGAAGGGGGTTTAGTTAGGTTAAGAAAGTCAATAGTGATAAGTTTGATTCTATTTTCATGTTTAAAGATAATTAAAAGTAACCTTTGTTTAAGTAACCATTTATCTTGGTGAATATCTACTGCTGCTGGGTTTTGGGCTCCTCTGGTCTTGTAACAGGAGACAGAGGGGAAAGGGAAGAGAGGAGTCAGAGGAGGACGTGGGGGGGGGGGGGGCGTTTAACGGAAACTGGAGAAGTCGAGGTTCACGTCATCCAGGTGGTTCCTCCATCAATTTGCGGGTGGTCTCAGTCTTGGCAGTGCACGAGACCGTGGACAGACACGTCGGCAGGGGGTATGGGCTGGAGAGCTGAAAAGGGCGGCCACTGGGAGACCCGGGCCGTCGCGGTGGACGGCGCCGGGGTCCTCGGCGAAGCGATCTCCCGGTTTGCGCGCTGTCGAGGCCGCAGCGGGTGACTGGAATGGAACAGCCGAAAAGTGTTAGCCTGAAAGGAAATGTTTGCTGAGGGCAAGGGATCAGATTTAGGGTTTCCTTTCAACTTGAAAACCCGGCTCTTTAAAAAAAAAGACCCATCCCTCCATGACTCTGATTGGCTCCCCACGTTCCCCAGCTCTGGCTTCTCATTGGTCATCGCCACGTCCATCACGACAGACCCCGGAAAGGTTCGCTCACGCCTATTTTCAGCCCGGGCGGACGTTCGACGACGGGGCGGGTTTATGAAATGATTATAAAGGGAGGTTTCGGGCAGCAGCGGCGGTCCCTTCGCAAAGCGCCATCCCGCCTTTCACCTTCCGTCCGCGACCTTGGGCGGGTTCACCTCGGCCCGCGCTCCGGTCCGTCTGCCCCGTCCAGCCTGGAACGACGTCCGGCGCAACAACTGGGGGCGCGGACGCAGGTTCCGCGCGACGTTTCGGTCCCCGTGGATCTGAGCAACGCGTTCAGTTTCGAGAGAGGGAGGGATCCGGTGGAATCGCGTGGTTGTGCGCGGGTCAAGGTGCAAAAGTTCATGTAAATTGCAATTTCTTGAATGCAAGATTTAAAAACTAAATAAGTAGTGGACAAAATTCCCGACAGGATCAGATTTTTTTAAAAGTTGCAATCCGTTCCAAAGCACTAAAATATTAAGCGCTCCAAGGTTTTTAATTTGCAAGCTCTCTTCCAGACAGAAGCGGCTCTGACATGCTCTTTCACCTGTTGCCTTTGTCAACAACAGTCCATTAGTGAAGTCTCTTGAGCACTCTTCAAAGCTCTTGCAAAAGCTGTGTCGAGCATTAGCAGAGCTCCAGTATTTCAAATAAGGTCTGTTTTAAAGTGTTTGTACGTGATCTACTCTAACAATTCGCATTCCAGATTTTATTCAAAGTTATTTGCATACATTTTGGTTGGACCATATTGAAATGACGGCACTCTTTATACATATTCCCTGCATTTCAGGGCACTGTAATATTTCGGACAAGGCAATAATAAAGTAGTAAAAAAGCAACACTGGAGAAACTCAGCAGGTCAAACGGTGCACTTTATATAGCAAAGGTAAAGATACATCGCTGACGTTTCGGGCTTGAGCCCTTCATCGAGGGATGGAAAAATATCGGCAGGCGTCCAAACAAAAAGATAAGGGGAGGAGCACCGTCCCAAAGGCGGGAGGTAGTAAGGAACCGGTGGAGAAAGGGAGGGAGGGCAACCGGGGGGGGGGGGGGGGGGGGGAGGAGGGATGGCTCCGTGAATAGAAAGGGAAGGGGGTGGAAAACTGAGGGAAAGAAGACAGGGGAAGGGAAGCGTGAGCGCTGCTGTGTGAATCATTCCGATCCAAAGTCCACAGACTGTACATCAGGCTTTAATTAGCTTAAACTTGTACACACCAGTTTCAGTACACTGCTGCCTCCACCTGTCTTCTGATTGTCCCCAAAAGCGCCAGTTTGAGTATTTATACATGCCGGTGATTGACAGCAGGCAGGTGGGGCCAGCCTCCCAGGTTGCCTACCTGCAGGTACAGTGGTGCCCCCTGCAGTAGGCCAGTAGGTATGTGGCCAGTGTAGTGGTTATATCACCACATTCACCCCCTTCTTAAAATGAGTCCTTGCTGGGGGGGGAGGTGGGTAGGGGTCACAGTGTTCTCAATACTGAGTAGTATCTACAAATTCAGGCAGTCCGGTTGTCATCTGTGCCTCTGGGACCATTGCAGGACGGGCTCCTGGTCAATGGTCAGTAGGGGTATGGCCGCCTGAGGGTTGACTGGGTCTGGGGTGGCCGACAGTGTGGGTGGGGTGGTGTCTGGCACAGTAGGGGTGTAGGCGTGAGGTGGTGCCACGGGGAGTGGGGCTCTCTGGAGAGACAGAGAGAGGATGTCGGCTCCCAGGGGATGAGCCAGAGGTGCCCTGGGTGAGAGGGCTGGGCCCCTGCTGGTGCCAGGCCCTGGTCGAGATGGTGTCCATTGAGGTACCTGACATAGACCTAGTTTGGGTTCGAATGGAGGAGGTGCGCCTGCTTGACCAGGGGGTTGGATTTTTGGGTCTTCATGTGTTTGCCGAGGAACACCAGTCCCGGAGACGTCAGTCATGCTGGCAGGGAGACGCCAGTCGCTGATTTCCTGGGGAATTAAAAAAGGCATTCGTGAAGGGTCTGATTGGTAGCCGTGCAGAAGAGTGACCATATGGCGTGAAGCGCCTCAGGGAGGGCCTCTTACCAACAGTTGCTGGACCATCCTTTCGACCTCAGAGCCAGGAGGACTGCATTCCAGATGACCCCAGTTTCGCGTTCAACTTGCCCATTGCCCCTGGGGTTGTGGCTAGTCATGCGACTAGATGCATTTCCTTGCACCATCAGGAACTGGTGCAGCTCCTCACTCATGAAAGTGGACCCCCGGTCGCTGTGGATGAATGCCAGGTATCTGAACATGGTGAAGATCTGCACCACCGCCTTGATAATAGAGGTGGTAGAGGTGTCAGGACAAGGGATGGCGAAGGGAAAATGGGAATATTTGTCTATGACCGAGAGGAAATAGACATTCTTCTTCGTGGAAGGCAGTGGTCCCTTGGTCGATACTGAGTCGCTCGAAGGACCAAGTGGCCTTCACCACGTGGGCCTGTGGTGGGTGGAAGAAGCGCGGTTTGCCTCTGCACAACCCTGCTGGACTCATTCATTGTCTGGATTTCTTGGACGGTGAAGGGGAGGTTCCAGCATTTAATGAAATGGTATAGGTGTGTGACGCCCAGGTGGCAAAGGGTGTCATGCAATGTCTGAAGCTGTTCGGACTGCGTACTGGCGAAGGTCTGGGATAGGGCATCGGGGAAGTCATTGAGGTCCCCTGTCCTATACTGGATGTTATAGCTGAACATGGCCAGCTTGATTCTCCAGCACAAGATCTTGTCGTTTTTGATCTTGTCCCTGTGGGTGATGCTGAACATGAAAGCCACTGCGCACTGGTCTGTGAGAAGGGTAAACCTCCTGCCTGCCAGGTAGTAGCACCAGTGGCGGACTGCTTTCGCCTGGACCTCCTTTTCAATGGCGGAGTGCACAAGCTCCCCAGTGGAGGGTCCTGGAGAAGGCCACAGATCCGCCCCCTTGATTGAGGGTGGCAGCGTGTCCTGTCTGATGTGGGCGAAGGCCACTTGCACCTCCACGGGGAGGGGAAAGGTGGTGGCCTGGGCCAGTGGGCAGACCTTGTCCAAGAAGCGGGGGACCCACTGGGAGGAATAAGAGAAGAGCCCTAGGCACCTGCAGAGGTCCTTGAGCATATGGGGGAGGGGCAGTTCCTTTCGAGGACGCATGCATTTGGGGTTAGGACTGGTGACACCATATTCCACGATGCAACCCAGGATGGCGAGGCAGGTGGTGCTGAACACACACTTCTCCCTGTTGTAGGTGAGGTTCAGTCCCCATTTTGAATTTTCAGCATCTGCATTTTTTTTGTTTCCATGGATAAATTGGAAGGATAAATTTACCAAAATGATACCTACCTACCCTCTGCTCCTCGGTAGATTTAGTGAGTCGTTTCTGAGTTTGTGACATCTGACCTGTAGGAAGAGACTGAGTAAAATTGGCCTGTACTGTTACGAGTCCAGAGGACCCCAAAACCCAGCAGCAATAGATATTCACCACGACCAATGGTTACTTAAACAAAAGTTGCTTTTAACATGAAAACAGAATCACATTTTAACTTTTCTCTATTAACTTACTTAACCCCCTTCTAATTCTAAGTGCATGTGTGTGTCAGTTCAGAAAGGTTCTTTGATTCACAGTCCAATCTCACTTCTCATTCCTCCAAGTTCACTGGTTGCAGGCAATTCTTAGTCTCTGCACAGAATGTAACATTTATAAAGTTCACCAGGCTTTGGTGCTTGAAAGGTAAATGGTTACTGCTCAGGAAGGTTCTTGTCGGTTTTCAGAGAGAGATTTGTTGTTCCAGGACACCCACCACTGATTCCTCTTGATCAGCCACTTCAGTGTCTTGCTGAAGAAACTTGGCCCCTTAGGGTTCTCCAGATGATAACCTCTTTCTTTCAGATCAACACAGAGTTCCTTTTTGTTTCACTTATTTCAAGTGAAACATTAGACAGCCAGTCCTCTCCTCTTGCATGAACCACAAGGGCTTTGACCAGGCTGACTAAGTACTCACAGCCCGACTTCCAAATGGGGTTTTCCACAAGCTTGCCAGTTTGTCCTTTTCCAGTCCCAGCTGCTGCTGTTGACTGTAACATATAGAACTGATCTCTGTGTCTCTCCCTCACACAGAGAGAAAACCCGTTTTACTCTCTCTGCTTGCAAAACCACATGATCCTCCTAGAACAGCAAGTTCTCCTCCAGACAGAACGTGGCTCCGACAAGCTCTTTCATCTGTTGCCTTTTTGTAAACAACAATCCATTCGTGGATTGGGCACTCTCCAAAGCTTTTGCAAAGGTTCTGAGGCCCTGACATGTCTAGCATTAGCAGAGCTCCAGTATTTTAAATAAGCTCTGTATTAAAGTGTTTGTATGTGACCTACACTAACAAACCCTGCCCCAATTTATCTCCCAAAAACAGAACATCTACAGATACCATGGTCAAAGTAGAGACACAGTGCGGAGAAACTCAGCAGGTCAAATCGTGTACTTTATATAGCAAAGATATTTAACCAACGTTTTGGGCTTCGGCCCTTCATCAAGCATGTAACATTGGTTATGTAAATTTATCTTTGCTGTATAAAGTGAAGAGAGTAAAGTTTAGGGGAGACATCAGGGGTAAGTTTTTTACATGGAGTTGTGGGTGCCTGGAATGCCTTGCCAGGGGTAGCGGTGGAGGCTGGAACAAAAGGGGCATTTACATTTTTGACCTGCTGAGTAGATACAGTATTGTGTTGTACACACTGGAGTTTGGATCAATGAAAGTGCCAACTATTTTAATTCTGCCATCCACTCCTGTGCTGACGTGTCTATCTGTGGCCTCATGCATTGCCAACCCCATAAATTGGAGGAGCAACATCTCATATTCTATCAGGGCACTGTCCAACTGAATGGCATTAACATCAACTTGTCTTCTTTCCTCTAGCTCTCCACCCCCTCTCCATTCGCAGAGCCATCTTCCCTCCCCCCCTCCCCCCGTTTGCTGCTGTGCCCTCCCTCCCTTATCCACCTATTACCTCCTGCCTGTGGGACTGTGCTCCTCCCTCCACCGTTTTTTTTTCAGACGCCTGCCAACATTTTGCTCATATCTTGATGAAGGCCTCAAGCCCTTAACGTCAGTTCTGTATCTTTATCTTTGCTACATAAAGGACACTGTTTGACCTGCTGAGTTTCTCCAGCATTGTGTTTGTACTCAATGGAGAATGCTTCACTGAGACACTTAAACATTTGACAGGATACTGATTCCTGAGACCATAAAACTGTGGGCCATTTTGCTGACCTGAGTGAGTTCCATTTGCCTGTGTTTGACCCATATCCCTCTCAATCTTTCCATGTACAAAATCTTTTAAACATTGTAATGGTGCCCATCTCTACCACTTCCTCTGGCAGCTCGTTCCACATAGAAAGGATGTGGAAGCTGTGGAGAGGGGGCAGAGGAGATTTACCAGGATGTGGCCTGGATTGGAAAATATGTCTCATGAGTAGCAGAGCTGGGCCTTTTCTCTTTGGAGTGTAGAGGAGATTTAATAGAGGTCTACAAGATTCTAAGAGGCAGAGCCAGCCAGCCCCTTTTTCCCAGGCTGGGAGAAGCAAACACCAGAAGACATCTGTACAGAGGGAAGGGAGAAAAGTTTTTACACGGAGAGTTGTGGGTGCCTGGAATGCCTTGTCTGGCGTGATGGTGGAGACTGGAACACTGGACTTTTAGACAGCAACATGGATGAAAACAAAATAGAGGGTTACGAGGTAGGGAAGGTTTAGTTTTTGTTTGGAAGAGCCTGTACTGTACTTGATATTCTTTTTTGAATATTTTATATCCATATAACAATTACAGTATGGAAACTATTGGTCTTCAGCATCTTGGCCTATGTACTAATGGACAAGAGTGCTTTAAACATGTAAGTTTCCTAGCATTTGCAGATCTATTCTGTTAGATGCTGAAGACCAGTAGTTTACATTTGCAACTTGCTTGCAAAGCAATGTTACTATCACTAATAATAAGTCCGCACCAATTTAAGTGAACTCCGCTAGTCCCACCTACCTGCTCCCACTCCGTAACCCACCAGTCCCCTCACATCCATGCACTCATCCAACCTCCTCTTAAATGACAGAATTGACCCTGCTGCATTCCACTCAGCCCCCACTCTCTGAGTGAAGATGCTTCCTCTTGTGTTACTTGTAAAGTTCTGCCCCCTAACCCTTAACCAATGACTCATCGTTCCAATCTCCCCTATCCTCAAGGAGAAGGGCCTATTCAAATCTACTCTGTCTATCCCCCTCATAATTTTAAATACCTCTATCAAATCCCCCCTCAACCTTCTATGCTCCAATGAATAAAGACCCAGTCTACTCAATCTTTCTGTGTATTCTAAATACTGCAATCCAGGCAACATTTTAGTAAATCTTTTCTGCACCCTCTCTACCTTATTGATATCCTTCCTGTAATTTGGGGACCAGAACGGCACACAATATTTATTTATGATTTTCCAGTCTTGAACTCAAACAGCATCAATGTTAACATGCCCAGCATTGACAATTTGCAATTTTCCAAATTATACAGTTTCTGTAGAGTTTATCTCCCTTCAATCCCAACTCCCATATTCAACACTGGATGTATAAGTAACCACAGTTATACAGGACACTAAAGACATTCACAACAAAGGGATGAAACATATGGCAGGATTTAGTGGGTCGTCACGGCACGGTGGTCAGAGCTCAAGATGTTTCATTTTCTTGACTTTACCTGGTCAGGATGAGTTGGACCCCCCCCACCCCATGCCCCCTCCTCCCAAGCAGTGGAGGGGTGAGCAGGCAAGGTGGAACGGAAAGACACGATGGTCTCTCGATAGTCGAGCACCCACAAAATTTAAATATGGCTGCCAAATTTTTTTGAAAGTGTCGTATTTTTTCCTTAAGTTGTAAGTGATTTTCTCCAGGGGAACACAGCTTTGCATTTCCGTGTTCCAGTGAATAACGCTCAGGCAGGAGTCAGATTTCCAGGTAACCGCTATGCACTTCCTGGCCACTGCCAACGTGATCATCACACATTGAATTTGGAATTTGGACAGATTCATTGTAGGTCCATTATGTTACCTTGCAGGAACAACTCAGGGTCCTGCAGGAATTTTTTACCTATGATTTTACCTAGGGCTTGGCCTAGCTCCGCCCAGAAGGGCCTCACCTTGGTACACATCCAGGTTGTGTGCACAAGGGTTCCTGTCTCAACGCCGCATCTAAAACATTGATCTGATTTCGATCTGTTCAATTTTCCCGGTGTCATGGAGAGCTGGTGCAGAGAATTGTCCTGTGCCAGCCTGTACTGCGCATTGATGGTTGGAGTCATGCTGGTCTGACACCAGCACCGCTCATCAATCACTGTTCCTAAGTCTGACTGCAACCTTTGTCTCGATTTATGAAGGCCCGGCTTGGGTCCTTCCGCCTGGAGCAAGAAAAATCAATCCAACTTTGTCTTAAATATATTTACTGAGATAATAAGTTTTAAAATATCCTTGTGTTAAACTACTGTATATACTCATGTAAAACTCATGATTTTTAGACCACTTTTTAACGTTAAATTAATGGGGTCAGCTATGACACGGATACTACTTTTGACTGCGGTATGTACCACACTGACAAAAGGCAAAGGAGGAAAAACCCAACACCCAACCCCAACCAACCGATTTTCCCCTGCAACCGCTGCAACCGTGTCTGCCTGTCCCGCATCGGACTTGTCAGCCACAAACGAGCCTGCAGCTGACGTGGACTTTTACCCCCTCCATAAATCTTCGTCCGCGAAGCCAAGCCAAAGAAAAAGAATGTACCACACTTGTGTTGTTTGATCCGATGGGTGGGTGGGCAGACGGGACCGGCTGCTAATTCCACGTTCCAGACTTCAGGAGCTCCAATGGGTGAACAACTGGGGTCGAGGCATCACGAGCTCCGATGGTGGGGGTCGACTTTTACACTAATATATACTGCTGAAGAGTGATCGCTCTCTGTTCAATTCTGCTCTTTTGATGGCGAATTTAGAGACTGACGTGACAGGTCTTTTATTGAGCCTCAGGTGCCGTGCTCTAAATCTTTCCCCTTCAATGCTAACCCCACCATGACACTTCTGGCTGATGAACTGTTCAAAGATCAGATTCTTAGTCAAAGAACATAGATGAGATCACATTCAATCCTAAGATTCTTTGTCCTTTAGGCTAGGCAGAATTTCTTCTTACTGGTAGCGCAAAAAGCTGTACTCCAGCAAAGATACACACATATAAGAGAGAAAACAAGAGGCAATTGCAAACAAACTGGTTGTGCAGTACAGAAAAAATAGATTCAGTCATAAATAATGTGCAAAGTAAGAATCTGTAAATGATTTTGAGTTTGTGATCGAGGAAGGAATCTGATGGTGAAGGGGGAGCAGCTGTTCCTGAACCTACTGCTGAGAGCTTTGTGGCACCGACACCTCTTTTCCTGATGGCAGCAGCGAGAACAGAGCGTGTCCTGGGTGGGGTGGATTCAATGGCAGCATTCCCTGTCGATGTTCTCGATGGTGGGGAGAGTTTTGCCTGTGATGTCCTGAGCTGCGTTCACTACCTTTTGCAAGGCTTTACACTCGGAGATATCGGTGCCCCCATACCGGGCCTGGATGCAGCACACTTTCCACCACACATCTGTAGAGGTTGGCCAAAGATTTGGATGACGTGCCAAACCACCTGAGGAAGTAGAGGTGCTGGCGGGCTTTCTTCATTTGTGTGTTGGGTCCGGAAAGATCCTCCAAGGTAATGACTCCCAGGAATTTAAATTTGCTCACCCTCTCCACCCCGATCCCCGATGATTACTGGATCGTATGCCTCTGGTTTCCCCCCTCCTAAAATCCACAAGGTTTTTGTGGGACTCAATAAAGTTTCCTACCTTGAGTACAGTTGGATACTGTGCACGGAGACAGGCTGGGCGGCGCTTTTCAGTTTGTCGACAATATACCGGATAAGGAAGAGGAGAATAACGAAAACTATCACTGAAATGGAGATCATGCCTGCTGCATCGAACAAAAAGATAATTGCAAACAATAGTACTGTATTAATAAAAATTGATGGCATGGCTTCTCTCCCCATCTGAGACCATCTTCATGCCTTTTCCTTTTAATATACCGTATATACACAGTGATACACAGGGATTAGTCAATCCCCCTATTTTTGGCCTCAGCCGCCCACCCACCAGAGCTCCCAACACCTCAACTGCAGACTCTCGCCCAGGCCACCCACCTATCCAGGCTCCCAACAGGACTTACCACCCTGCCCCGGGCAGGGTGCCCATCCGACTCCAGATGCCTCAAGCAATGCAGGAATTAACCACAGTCAAATGTAGCATGTATGTAATAGTCAGCCCCTTACACTTTACCCTAAAATTTGGCCCACAAAATTTGACTATTACACGCATACATGTCAGAAATAGAATTTATTGTCATAAAATTTGATATTTTGTGGTAGCGTCTTAGTTCAGGCATTTATATTATAACCACCTTACGACATTACTGTAAAAATAAGAATGCTCAAAAAATAAGGCAGTGTCTGTGGTTCATTGATTATTGAGGAATCTAAAGACTGAGGGGAAGAAGCTGTCCTTGTGCCACTGAGTGCTCATCTTTAGACTCCTGTACCTTTTCCCCGATGGTAGCAGAATGAAGAGGGCATGGCCTGAGTGCAGAGTGTGAAGGGGGCATGCCCTGGGTGCTGGGGGTCTTTGAGGGTAGAGGCGGCTTTTTTTAAGACACCGCATCAACAAGAGGACTGAAGTGGAGTCTGGTGCCTGTGATGTCGCAGGCCAAGTTATCAACCCTCTGGAGTTTATTCTTGTCCTGGGATTGGTGCCTCCGTATCAGGCAGTGATGCAACCAGCCAGAATGCTCTCTGTGGTCCACCTGCAGAAGTTTACGAGAACCTCATGAGAAAGTCATGGATCCAGGAAGTGGGGGGCGGGGTGGAAATCAGAGGCCTAGGGTTTGTAGCTTCTTGACCAGCTCTGAGGGAATGATGGTATTTAAGGCCAAGTTGTAGTCTATGAAAAAGGTGATCCAGAGCTGAGTGGAGAGCCAGTGATATTATATCTGCTGTGGAGCGATTGTGACAAGAGGGGAATTGCAGTGGGTCCATATTTTTGCTTAGATACGTGTTAATTCTGGCCATGACCAGCCTCTCGAACCAGTTCATCACAGAAGAAGTTAGTGCTACTGGGCTGTAGTCATTGAGGCTTCTCCCACTACTCTTTTTGGGTACAGGGATGATTGATGCCTTTTGTATCACTGTTCTCGCTAAGTTAGGTGCGGAGACGCACACAGTTTGCAACCAGTGCTCAAAGGGAATTAATGTGTGCACAAAAGGTATCTGGGAGACAATGCTTCGTGGAGTGACAAAGTTAAATCTTAATTAAATGCGTTGCTTCGTAGAATGCAATCATACCCGTATGATATTAAAACATGCCAATACAGTTTTATTAGCCAGGAGAGATCAGCTGGGCCAAAATGATCTTGAAACAATTTCAAGTTTACATTTACACAAGTATTCAGAGCACCCAGACTTTTGTCACGGTAAAAAAATTTGCACAACACAAGATTTTTGCGCACCCTGATTACTAAAAGTTAGACCAGTGATTCTCAATCTTTTACTTTCCACTCACATCCCACTTTAAGTAATCCTTATGCCATCGATACTCCGTGATCAGTAAGGGATTGCTTAAAGTGGGATATGAGTGGGAAGGGAAGGTTGAGAATCACTGCTCTAGACCCAATTGTTACTGAAATATTTGGCTTGAGAAAAATTGTCATTGGCCCATTTCCTTTGGAGTTCTGAAACCATGCACATAACGAGTCAATGAGGTACGATTAAAACAGTGGTTTTCAACCATTTTCTTTCCACCCACCTCCCACCTTAAGCAATCCCTTACTAATCACAGAGCACCTATGGCATAGGGAATACTTAAAGTGGTATGTGAGTGGAAAGAAAAAGGTTGAGAACCACTGAATTAGAGGGAACGTTGAAGGGGATGTGACATTACTGGCAAGGCTGGAGTTTATTGTCTTCCCCCAGTTGACACCTAAAGGAGGTGGTGACTAGCCTTCTTGATCCATTTCAGTTTAATGGTGGCAGGGCAAGATGGACCTGACGGGAAACCTAGCAGGGGAGATTACCACCCTTGTGCTTCTTGATAAAAACCATGGATTGGGATGTACAGTCAGAGCAGTTTCAGAGAGAAAAGGCAGGCCTGTTTGTAAATGGTTAGAATACAAAGTTTAAAGTTATTGTCAGTTATTGACGTCACACACAACCCTGAGATTCTTCTTCCTGTGGGCCAGGCAAAATTTCTAATTACTGGTAATTGTAAACTGCACTCGATAAAAAAGAAATGTATACAAAAGATAGACCGTAAAAAAACTACCTGTGCAAATATAGAAAAATAAATATTCAGTAATAACTCATAAGCAAAGTAAGAGTCCTAAATGAATGAATCTGTTGTTCAGGAGATTGATGGTTGAGGGATGGCATCTACATTAAAACCTCTGGTATCTGGCACCTACAGGGATTGGAAGATGCCAGATAAGCGATTCTTCCAGATGCTTGAAACTCATAATTACAATGCCTCTTAATACATCTGCTTCAGAGTAAACAGTTTAAAATACTAGACTGTACTTCCACTGAACAAACTTCACTTCCATAAAGTATTCTACTTTATTTTCAGTCACATTATTGAAAAACATTTAACCGTCGCTGCATCTGCAGGTTCCTCCGCTTCCACGGAGCCACCAGAAAGATAGATAATTAACTCTCCCTCCTCCCCCCCCCCAAGTTTACAGATAAAGCCTTGTTAATATACTTAATAATATACTATAAAATACTTATTAAGCAGGGATAAAGACGCACTTTAGAAGAGTCACCCCAATGGCAAGTGGCATCAACCAGCTCTTCATCTTGAGTTTATATTCAAACTCAACTTTATTCAAACTGCTGCTACAAGCAAAGAACCATAGAACACTACAGGACCGAAACAGGCCCCTTCGGCCCTTCTAGTCTGTGTCTAATCCCACTGACCCGCACCCTAGCCCTCCGTACCCCTCCCATCCATGTACCTGTCCAAATTCTTCTTAAATGATAACATTGAGCCCGCATTTGCCACTTCAGCTGGAAGCTCATTCCACACCCTCACCGCTCTCTGTGTGAAGAGGTTCCCCCTAAACTTTTCACTTTCACCCTTAACCCACGTCATCTGGTTTGTATCTCACCTCCCCTCAGAGGAAAAAGCCTATCTACATTTACTTTGTCTAACTCCTCATAATTTTAAATATCTCTATCAAATCTCCCCTCATTCTTCTAAACTCCAGGGAATAAAGTCCTAACCCAGTTAACCTTTCCCTGTAATTCAGTTCCTGAAGTCCAGGAAACATCCTAGTAAATCTTCTCTGCATTCTTTCTATCTTACTGATATCCTTCCTGTAGTTAGGTGACCAAAACTCCAAATTTGGCCACACCAATGCCTTATACAACTTAACCATTGTGATAGTACAGATCTATCACCAATGTACATAGTGTATATAGTTATTGTATCTAGACTGTGCTTACACCTATTGTCTGGGCCTTAAAGGGTTGTGTCCCTAGCCAGGTCGGATCATTCCGGACTGGTCGGCCACCTGTGAAGAGCTCCGGTCTTTTGCTAATAAAAGCCTTGGTTTGGATCAACAAGTCTTTGGTTCTTTCGACGAACTCTACAATTTTATTAGCAAAAGGCAATTCATTAGGAGTGAGGTGCGTAGATTAATCAAGTCCCTGGCTATCCAAATCATTGTCCATCCGATCTCTCAGAACACCTTCCAATAATTTACCTACTACTGATGTCAGGTTCACTGGCCTATAATTTCCAGGGTTACTTTTGGAGCCCTTTTTAAACAACGGAACAACGTGAGCTACCCTCCTATCCTCCAGCACCAAACCCATGGCTGAGGACATTTTAAATATTTCTGCCAGAGCCCCTGAAATTTCTACACTATCATCCTTCAAGGTCCGAGGGAATATCTTGTCAGGCCGGGGTGTTTATGCACCATTATTTGCTTTAAGACACCAAGCACTTCTTCCTCTTTAATCTGTTTAGGTTCCATGACCTCACTGCTTGTTTTCCCTACTTTTCCCACCACTCTGCACCAGTTTCCTGAGTGAATACTGATGCAAAAAAAGATTTAAGATCTCAACCAAGGCACGCTGCTAACTGAATATTTGCCTCCATCTTCACCAAAGGTTTATGTGTGACTTCTGAGAATTTTAAACTTTTATTTCAATTTTTATGTATTTTCATTTTTTAAATTTATTTATTTTGCTTGAATTCCAGATATCAGGGGTTTTACCAGATATCAGGGGTTTTATTGTATTCCTGAACCCAGATGTACGAGTCCTGTGACACCAACTCCTCTTTCCTGACGGCAGCAGTGAGAACAGAGCGCGTGCCGGGGTGGGGGTGGATCCTTGATGATCGCTGCTGCTCCTCTCCGTGGGCAGCGTTCCCCGAAGATGTTCTCGATGGTGAGGAGGGTTTTGCCTGTGATGTCCTGGGCTTTCCGCTCGGAGGTATCGGTTCCTCGTACCAGGCCATGATGCAGCCGGCCAACGCACTTTCCACCGTAGAGGTTTACCAGGGTTTCCGATGATGTATCACACCTCCACAGGCTCCTGAGGAAGTAGAGGCGCTGAAGTGCTTTCTTCACGATGACATTCGTGTGTTGGGTCCAAGAAACGACTTCTGAGATGACACCTCTCAACCAGCTGATCCATCTGCCTCCTGTACGCTTCCTCACTGCCATCTGTGATTCTGCTGACGACCATAGTGTCCACGGAAAATTTGTAGATGATATACTGGAGTATAGAAATAGGTTTGAAGGCAGATGTTAGAATTTAGGGCATAAAACAAACTTGTGGAGGAACTCAGCTGGTCAGACAGAATACATGAAGGCAAACAGGTCATCAACATTTCAAGCTGAAAGTGAGCAGAATCCCAGAGGGGGGAGGCATCAGTAAATGAAGTGGACCAAAGAGGGGTGAAGGATGACAGAGATGTGTGGGCCATGCATATGTACTTACACAGATACACACCAAAGTGGAAAAACGTGTCAGGTCCATGCACTAACTTGAAGCCAATCAATCAAGTGCGACTGGAATGGGAAAATCAGGACTTCAGAATATCACTTCCAAATCTCGAAAGGAAAAAAGAGCATGCAGTGGCCGACCAACATGGGGCAAGCATCTGGTGCCAGAAGGTTCTTCCATAGGAACTGTAGCAACAAAACACTGATACATCATAATCACCGAGAGTGATCACAATAAATCTTTTTTTTTGGTTGGCTGCTTCACAAATGGTTGCTTTGAAACCTCTCCTCGGTGATTGGTTACTCTTCACGTAAATGTCATATAGAGTGAGGGCATTACCACAGAATGGAAGAGTTGCTTTAGAACATATAGGCCCTTTGGATCTCAATGTTGCGCCAACCCATGTATTCCTTAAAAAAATGTACTAAACCCTTGGCAAGGCATTCCAGGCACCCACAACTCTCTGTGTAAAAAACTGACCCCCGACGTCTCCCCTAAACTTCCCTCCCTTCACTTTGTACAGATGTCCTCTGGTCTTTGCTATTCCTGCCCTGGGAAACAGGTGCTGGCTGTCCACCCTGTCTATGCCTCTCATAATCTCTATCAAGTGTCCTCTCATCCTTTTATGCTCCAAAGAGAAAAGTTGCAGCTCTGCTAAGCTTAACTCATGACTTGTTTCCCAATCCAGGCCACATCCTGGTCGATTTCCTCTGCATCCTCTCCATAGTTTCCACATCCTTCCTATAATGAGGTGACCAGAACTAAACACGTTATGCCAGGTGTGGTCTCACCAAAGATCTGTAGAGTTGTAACAGGACCTCACTACTCCTGAACTCAATCCCCCTATTAATGAAGCCCAGCATCCCATAGCCCAATCCAATCCCAAGCTCTAGATCTGAACCTCTGACACAATCAGGCATCCTTCGGCGCTCGCTCGCATCCCAGTTCCAATACCTGGTCTCCCTTCAGCCAAGTCTCAAGCTAGATTCCAGCAGTCCGCAACCCAGTGTGGGTGCCTCAACCACAGTTGGTGGCAGCCCACAACCTGTGTGGGTTCCTCACCTTGAGTTGCTAACAGCCCACCGCCTGTGGGTTCTTCAGGTGCAGAATCCCTCAATTGTCTCCGTCTCCTCTGCTTCTCCTTCTCAAATGGGGGGGGTGGTGGTGGAGGGGGTGTCTTCTCCCCGTTTTCTGGTGCCCTGCACCAGGCCTCTGCTTCCCCAGAGTTTGGAACTCCTCGTGGTCACTGCAGAACACAGGCACTGCCATCTTGGGCCCAGACCCCGCAGTCACAGAATTTTTAAATAAAACCACCGTCGGCTCCATTAACAAACTGTTGAAAGCTTGTGTGGAGCTGACAGCAGTCGGACTGGGCGGATGGACCCCGCGGGAATGCTCTGTCAATGCTCCCCCCCTCTCTGTGGGTCCACACCAGCGACAGCGCTGCCATTATAGTTGCTCCGCCAGTGCCGCCATTTTGTTTTGAGTTGCCGACCCTTGACATTAGACCCTATTTTTATTCTCCTATTCCCCTTCCAAATTCTACCACTCACTTACTCACTAAGGGGCAATTTACAGAGGTCAATCAACTTTCCAACCCAGAAATCAGAGTACTGAACAAGTCCACTGCATGTAAATAAGAACTACATTTCCCAGCATGCACTCTGCGCCATTGGCAGAACCCAGAAGTGACATTTGCCGGGGGTCTCGTGTGTTGTGGGTCAGAAGTCAGTTGAAGCAGCTCAAGGAAAATAAAGTCAGTTAAGTGTTAAACCCACGTAAAGTAATTCTTTGTGAAAAAACAATGGTCTTTTAGTGGGGTCGCTATGGTCATAGATCGAGGTGGAAAGAAGATTTGCACACCAAAGGAGTGTCACCGATACTGGCTTCATTGGGCTGCTGCTCTGCCTTTTATAGGCAGCCGACCGTGTCACCACTGGGGCGTGGCTTGCGCAGGGCCGGTGCTCATTGGTTGTCCCAGCTGCATAGGCCCGGATTGGACCTCCTGTGGTCCGCTGGCAGCGATTGGTCGACTCAACTGCTATTCCTGCGGCCTACAGGAGCTAGCGTCTCATCCCATGTGCTGCCTACCTGACCGTCATGTTTCGGCCGCTTGCTGTGTCAGCCCGTGGAGCGGGCTGTGGGCAAACGACAAAAGCACAGTGTCCAAAATTGAGGATGAACCCAGGTTTCTGCAGCTGTAAGGCACTGGCTCAGCTGGTGGAAGTCCTGATGAAGGGTTCAGGCCTGAAACTTTGGTTACATTTTACCTCCCACAGATGCTGCATGACCTGCTGAGCTTCCATTCCAACCCAGCATTTGCAGACTTTATTGGTTAACTAGAGACGGGTAGGAATTCAGCAAGTGAACATCTCTGCTGAGGACTGGGCTTCCAAAATTTATATTCCCGAGTAGAGACTGACGTCATTCCTGATTGCCCTCCCTTTCTATCCTTGACTTCACCCTGGTCCCTAATACCTATGTCCTAACTTGCATAAAATATGCATTCAAAGTTCACTGTCAAAGTTCAGATTTCTTGTCAGAGTCCATACATGACATCACATACAACCCTGAGATTCCTTTTCCAATGGGCCAGGCAGAATTCCTACTTGACAGCAGTGCAGAAAGATGGTACACAAGAAAATAGAGAAGTGTAAACAAAGAAAGAAATATAAGCAAACTGAATGTGTTCTATTCAGGGATTTTAAAAATGTGCAAAGAGTCCCTGATTGAGTTTGTCGTTGAGGAGTTTGATGGTGGAGAGGGTAGCAGCTGTTCCTGACCCCGGTGGGTGCGAGTCTTGTGGCACCGATACCTCTTTCCCGACGGTAGCAGCGAGAACAGAGTGTGCGCTGGGTGGGGTGGATCCACGATGATGGCTGCTGCTCTCTGATGGCAGCGTCCCCTGTAGATGTTCTCCATAGTGGGGAGGGTTTTGCCTGTGATGCCCACTATCTTTTGCAGAGCTTGACACTCAGGGGTATTGATGTTCCCCACACCAGACCGTGATGCAGCCGGTCAGTGCACTTTCCATGCACATCTGTGGAAGTTTGTCAGGCTTATGATGACATAACAATCCCTTTCATCCTCGCCCCTTGTGCTCTGGCAACACCCCAACCCTTTCAATTCACATTCTTGTTATCAAGCTGCTACATGTCTTTCCTCTCCGTCTTTACAACCTCCTCCAAACTCATAACCGACTGAGATCACTATGCCCCTCTGGGTAAAGCCTTTTGTGCCATCTTGAACATAAATAACTCCTCCATTGGCAGCCACGCCTCCCACCACCTGGGTTTCAATCTCTGGAGTTCCCTCTCTAAACCCCCCTTCTACAACATTTTCTCCACTTCTCTTGAAATCTAAAACAATTTTGGTCATCAGATCCGATATCTCTTTTGTTGACTCAATGTCAGGTTCCCTTCGCTACCAGTCGTGTACAACTCCTTGTGATATCTTCATGTTTTAAGGGAGGAGTTGTGTTACCAATACAGGTTTCTCCTGAAAGTCAGCAATGAATCTTCTGCCTCTGCTTCTCCGACAGCGCATTCCGGAAATTGATCATGGGTAGGGAAAAGTGTCTTGTCATCCTGCCTTGGACTCGTGCCAATATTCTTGAACCTGTGTCCTCTGCTCACCACCCCTCCTCCCAGGGGAAACATTTTCCTCCCTGCTTCTCCATCCACACACCATATGTTATTCCCCCCTCCCCCCGGAACCTGGATAAATGGTAAAAACATTAGGGTTAAGGCTGGAAAAGCTCAGCAGGTCAAACAGTTTATGTAGCAGAAGTAAAGATACATCCCCTTTGAGCCCATCATCAAGGTGTAAGCAAAATGTCAGCAGGTGCCAGAACATAGTGGTGTGGGGGTGGGGAAGGGGCAGGGGGTGGAGCGTTGTCTCAAATGCAGGAGGGAATAGGTGGATAAGGGAGGGAGGGCACAACAGCAACAGGGGGAAGGGGGGATGGCCCTGTGAATGGAGAGGGAAGGGGGTGGAGAACTGCTGGAAGGAAGACAGAGGGATGGAGAAGGGAGGGAGAACGGGGAGAGGTCTAGCAGAAAACAGAGAAGTCAATGTTAATGCCATCTGGTTGAAGATGAGGTTTTGCTCCTCCAATTTACGGGCAGTATTGGGAGGATAATACTTGAGGCCATGGTACTGGAATCAAGACCTGGCACAATCAGCTGTGATCATATTGGTGGTGGGAGGGGGGGGGGAGTGGCCTTCTCTTGCTCCTTGTTTTTTTGGTGTGTATGTACTGAATAAACACCACGGCCGAGGTCAAACGTTCTCATGCCGTGAACCTGTGCACGATACTGATCCAAATCTCCAGGTCGTCATACGCAGGGCCATTGGTCGATGCTGATTAAACGGGGTGAGGAAGACTTGCTTGTTCAAGGGCGTCCTTCTACCAGTTTGGGCAGCATGGTTAGCTCAATGCTGTTACAGCACCGGTGAGCCGGGTTCGGTTCCCACGCGGTCAGCAAGGGATTTGTGCGTTCTCCCCGTGTCTGTGTGGGTTTCTTCAGGGGGGGGGGGCTCCAGTTTCCTCCCACCCTCCAAAACCAGAGCCAATACTACTAGGCTAAGAAACAGCTTCTTCCCATGGACAGTAAGACTATTGAATGGACTGCTCGAACAATCCCTCCGAGAATCTACTATTATTTAATATTTATTTATTTTTATACATGGCAGACACTACATGAAATCACTTGTAAATATGTCATCTGGTCTACTTATTTGCATTTCTACGTTTTTACTCTGAGGACTGAAGAACACTGTTTCGTCCAGTTGTACTTTACAATTGTACGATAACAATAAACTTGAACGAAAACCTGTGGGGGGGTTATAAAAATTGGGCTGCGATACATGATCAATCACATAGGAGACTATTGCAGAGAAGCCAATAGGCTTTCAGTCAGTTGAGAGGAGGGCATACCTCTACTGTTCGGTTGTCCTCCGCTGAGCTGCGGGGGCTGTGGAACGGGAGCGTGTGGGGAGGGGCCATGGGTACAACTGGCCAATAGGTACGCTCGGCCAGATAATTGTACATTACAAGACTTGCTACTGTGCTGCATGTCGAAGTTTCACTTTAAATACACCCACTGCTTCTGTTCATCTTCTGCCCTCCCCTTTAAAATATCCCAAGGTCTTATGGTAAAATAATTTGGAAGGCACAAGAGGCCACAGCTACTGAATCAGCAGCCAGAAATCACACTGCTGGAGGAACTCAGTGGGGCCCAAAGGAAGGCTCGGCATTTTTAATTAAATTATATTTTGTTCCAGCACGATGGAAGCCAATTCTGGCCATTTAAACCCGTGCCGCCGAATTACACCCAGATTAACCTACAACGTCTTGAAGGGTGGGAGGAAACCCACACAGACTCGGGGTTTCCTTACAGACAGCGCTGAATTCAAACCTGGCGCTGTAACGGAGTTGCACTAACCAACGCCAACAGACGAAAGTCACTGTTCACGCGTGCCTCGGGTGGACTCCCTGCAATGCACTGCAACAGCAGTGAACAGACACAAACTTGAAGACTGTACAACAGTCTTTATTTGGCCGAAGGTCTCTGCTACAGTAGTGACTGTGATGGTGGCTCCTGAGTGACTGGCTCGGGAGAGGCCGGCTCAGGACTATATCCTGGTCAGCTGATTGACAGCCAGCCAAGTGTAGTCTGTTCTCCGGTGGTCTTCCTGCAGGTACAGAGATCGCTCCCTGCAGTAGGCTCATGGAGTGGAGTTAGCCCCCTAGGAATCTAATCGAGATGGCTGATTGACAGCCAGCCAGGTGTAGTCTGTCCTCCGGTGGTCTTCCTGCAGGTCAGAGATCGCCCCCTGCAGTAGGCTCGTGGTGTTTCACCACACTCCCAAAAACCCCAAAGCAGTGACTTCAATCAAGAACATTCCAAGCACTTCGGCAGCGTGGATAGTTAACAAATCTGGCACCGACTTTTAGGAGTTCGTATGTACGCCCCTTGTCGGCATGGGTTTCCTCCTTGTGCTCCGGTTTCTTCCCACATTCCAAAAACATAACGCGTTACCATGTTATATGTCTAAACAAAACCCCTCACCCCAAGAGAGAGTGAACGGATCGAATAGCTCCAACATGGTGCAACTTCCACTGATCCTCGTCCCCAAAATCCACTGTGAAGTGACCATTCCCTGTGTGATGTCCTGGTTTAATTCAGTTCTCGTGGCAACCTCCCATGAGGTCCTTGTCAATATAGACAGGAATAAGGTGAACTATTTTGCAAATGCGTAAGAATACACCCTTCTCACTGTGGTAACTGTGATGGTTATATTCAGTGATTTGCACCACTGTGGGGCGTAGTGAGTATGAACAGTTTCCTGAGATGGTGGAAGGCATCAGTAAGTAAAGTCTCTTCTTTTATTTGAATCTTGCCTCTTTATGTTATTTAAGATGTTTCCCAAGTAACATGGAGACATTTCAGTACTCACGAAGCATTCTCTTCCACAATGTGGAAGCCAAATGAAGATTGGATTACTTGCAGAACAGCTCTGTTCAATCAGGCCTGCACTTCTAGAGAGATGCCTGTCACTATTAGTTTTTGACCTCCTAAACTGCTCCAAGAAAAGCCAAAAATGGACAATGCACTAGTCCATTGGCTAACAAAATAAGCAAACTAAACCCCAGGATGTATTTTCAGAACTACAAAGTAGGAAGGTTATACTAAAACAGCCTCTGGCTGTTTTTGAGGGTAGTACAGTTGGTGTGGCAGTTAGCATAACACTGTTACGGCGCCAGCGATTGGGACCAGGGTTGAACCCCGCACTGCCTATGAGGAGTTTGTACGCTCTCACCATGCTGCGTGACTTTCCTCCGGGTGCTCCACCCACCGTTTGAAACATACTGGGGGTTGTAAGTTACCGATTGAGTGTGATTGGGTGGCACGGGCCCATGGGCTGGAAGGGCCTGTTACCGTGCTGTATGTCTAAAATTAAACAGCGTTTAAACCACACAACTCTGGTTGCCATCTTATAGACAGGATAAGGATATATTGCAGAAGATGCAAACAAGGTTTCCAAATACAGAACAGGCTGGTTCTCTTTTCTCTCGGGAAAAGGTGCTGGAGGGAGGGGTGGGGTGGGTAGCTGTGAAAGGTCTTTAAAATGATGAGTACATTTCTATTCCTGGTGAAGAACAGAGCCAGAGGCAATCAACCAGAAAATCCATAGGACATTTGGAAGAAACGCTCTTCCCCAGGGTAGTGAGAGCTCAATCCTGCAGAAAGTAGCTGAGACAAGTAGTCTCGTTGCATTTAAACAGAAGCGGAAGGAGTGTGAAGGAGGAGTGGAATGAGGATAATTCTCAGAGAGTGAAGCTTGACGTGAGTGATTAAGCCAATAATTATTTGTCATTATTGATGAGGAAAAACATGTTTTGACTGTAGTCACACCCAAGCCATGATATTTCAGTAAAAGATACTCATGCTTTTAATATAAAGCATGGTTTGACTGGAAAATAAATAAAAGTACGGAAACTGGGAAAGGTGGATTTTAGGAAGATTCTCCATGGGAAAATAGTGACTAGTGGTAAACTTCGGGGATCTGTATTGGGACCATTGTTGTTTGACGTATACAGGTACCCCCTCCGACTTACAGTTGTAATTGGGACCGTAGGATTGACTATATCTCTAAATGGATGCAGGTCAGAATTTTGCCTCCCCGTGTCCGAAGTCTTAAAGAGAACGTTTCGCTCAAATCTTTATTTCATCATAGATTTGTCGATAGCAGCTTAAAGCTTCCTGAACTTGTTGATCAACCTTGGTGAACCTTTCCACATTCTGGTCCATGCTTACCTTGTTGGTCGGCGTCCCACGGCCCCAGGGTCCGTAGGCTGGGCGCGAGCATCTTGATTCCTGTGTGCATGTGCGAGTCTTCGGTTGGCATGTGCATGGTGGGTTCTCATATTGGTGTTGGGTGGGGGCAAGCACGAGAGTTAGGTGCCCCTGGCAGGTGCATGCATTGCTGTGTACCTGCTCACTAACGGGGGCAGCAGGAGGCGACCCAAAGCTAGTAAGGGAATCCCGGGATCAGAAGGTAAAATCCCTGGGTAGACCGATTGGATCCCTATAGAGAGAAGATACATGGTCTCCATCCTGGAGGAATTGGGGTTTCTTTAGGCCAGAGGGAGTCGTGTGGGATATCCCTACTGGTATCACATCTGATTTAAGTAATCAAGGCACCCAGAAAGATCCATCATGGATGGTGCCAGGGTGTGTATCAGCAGCTTGGAGGCTAGTCAAAGTGTGGCAGCTTCAGGCGGCCTGCTGATCCGGCTGGCAGGTCCATCCTGAAAAATCAGAACCATCATCGTGGCCGGGGAAGAGAGTGGTCGGGAGAAGGGGATGCGTTGCTGGATGATGATGACTTTAAGGAGGCTGAGTCCGATTGCATGCATCCCCCCCACCACACATCCCGGAGACCTTGTGAAGACGGGTCAGTAATCACACAGTCTCAGGCGTGACAGAATTTTCATTATGCAGTCGTAACAAATACTCCACCAAGGAGTTGGCCGGGCTGGCAGACAGATATTTCCAGCAGTCGGGCAAGCATTTAGCTGCATGGCTACTCCAGTTGCGGGACAAGCGGGGGGTGGGGGGGGGGGGCTTTCCCATGTTTGCCTCTTTCGTTTAGAGGCCAATGCTCTTGGCTGTCTGTCCGCACAAAAGACAGACAATAAATTGTAATTCTCTGCAGATATTGCTTGAAGGGTTCAATGAGGGGTCCACTTTGTGGAATCAGGTGGTGACTGCAGTGTGGGCCACATTCCCTACACTCTTTGTATGCCAACCTCAGTTCTGCACAGTCAATGAGGGCAAGACAGTCATTAGGAAATGGCCCTTATTACTAGCCTCTACAGTGGGGTTCCCAGGCACAACCACCCTGAGGACGCCAAGGTAACCTCCGCCTTAACTTAGTTATCCTCAATTGCCCCAACCTCAGAGGGGTGGTCTTGCCCTTGATGGGATCAGCCAAACCATCCAGGAAGCCAATACCCTTCTAGAGGGACTAAAATATCTGGAACGGGGAGCACCCGCACAGGTTCGCCCTGTGGAAACAAGGCACGGTGGTGGCAAGAATGGTGAGGGTGGATTCCCCTTGTCCTGCAGGGACATGTACTAGACCTTGACACATAGGCCGTGCCTGTATGCATGGCATCCCTAGCCACGCCATGTTCACCTTGTGGTGAGTATCGTGGGAAGCCCCTGCCCACCGTGCCACCCACGTGCCTCCCACCACGCTGCCCACTGCGCCCCCACTGTATAGCCTTTTGTTCCTCCCCCGATGCCCTCAAGCAAGGTCGGCGACGCGGCCCCCCCAAATGCGTTATTGTGCCCACCCCCACCTGAACACAAAGGGCAGGAACATCTCCCGAAACTGCCGCACGAACAGCAGTTTGCGCCCTCCCACGGTTGCTCCTATTGGAATGAGCACCAATGCATTCTTCTCTATCCCCTTATATCCCGTCTCCCATGGTTAGTTTGTCTTCACACGTGGCACACAATACACCAGGGATAGCTCCATAGTCCCACTCTCTTCCAAGGGTTATTAGCCCACGATCCCCCTAAACATTGATGTAAGTCATTACATCAATGACATATTGATTCAGGGCCCCGCGAAGGAGACAGTGGTGCAAGAATGGGCTGCCCTCATCTTTCCGCTCTTTGCTCATGGGTGTTCAATTGAGGGAAAAAGAGTATAGGGTCCCAACCAGACGGTCCTCTTCCTGGGAATCCAGTGGCAGTTAGGCCAGAGGGATATTCTAATGCAGCATTAAATAAAATTTTAATCACTGCCCGCCAACAAAGCTGAGACACGGAGTTTCGTTGGCCTTCTAGGCTACACACCCCAGCTCACCAATCTGCTGCACCCACTGTGTGCCATCTCCAGGAAGAAAACCACATTTCACTGGGGCTCTGAAATAGCAGTTCGCGATTGAGACAAGCAGAACAAGCCATGAAGCAGGCACCGCCACTAGCCTCCCAACAAATAGGAAACCCCTTCGAACTCCAGGTCTCAGTCACCACCACAACAGCGGAGTGGAGCCTCAGGAAGAAAATGAATGGGCGCAGAGTTCCAGTCAGCTTCTGGACAAAGACCCTGGTTGAGCCCGCCTCCTGCTACACCCCCCCACCTTTCGAATGCCTGCTCCTGATGTGCCATTCGGCTCTCCTCAACATGGAGCACCCAATGTCCAATGAGGCCGTCATACTCCAGCCTGGCCTCCCCATTATGCGGTGGATTAAATCCTCTGATGTCACCCACAAAGAGGGACATTGTTAGGTGGTGGTGGTATATGGCTGGCCAGAAGGAGTCAGCAGGCCTGAACAAGAAAATCTTGTCCCTCCCTGAGAGTTACAATCCTCTTCCCCCACCGTCCATCCCTCCCCCATGTCCAGGGGTCAGCCATTCGACCCCCTCACCAAAGAGCAGGCGTGGTTCAAAGTCGATGGAAAAACAGGAAGCAGTTATGGCAAGTGGCGCCACTATACCCAGGCAGAGATAAGACCCTAACTAATGAAGGGGTGGGGAATACAGCCAGCTCATGATTAAATCAACAACGGGTCCTCTCCATATCTATTCAGACTCAAGGGCAGTGGTGAACAGGATGGCCCGACATGGGATGGGAGATCCCCAGTCGCCCACTATGGGGTCAGCAGCACTCGAGGTACATCTGGAAGCAGGCTGGGCAGAGGGCACTCACGGTCCACCATGCGGATGCCAACACCAATAGGGCAACAATGGAGGTCATCCACACAATGCTGCAATGGACTCAAATGCCCAGCATCGATCTGCTCCGTTAATGTAGATTCTGGTGGCCTGGCAATGTGGGCCCACAGGAAGAGTGATTTACTTGGGTCTGACAAAACATGACAGTGGGCCGAGGGCTTAACCCAAGATGGACGGTGGTAGACAAGTGCCCAATTGCCAGCAGGTTAAACCACGGGACTGGCTGACGGGGAGAGCGGGGCACATTCGGCGTGGCACGAGGGCTGAAATACCCCTCCTCCATTTATGGAGCACCAGGCGGGGTACAGTCCGATCAGGTCTCAAGTACAAAGGTGGGTGACAGAGGCTGGCATCTCGTGGCTGTTGCATATCCCCCACCACCCCCAAGCATCAGGTCGAAATGAAACCGGAGGGGACCATCTCTTAATTCACACCCCACCACTCGGGGGGGGGGGGGGTCCCGCTTTCTCGGTATTTGCCCACATCAGAACATCAGAAGGTACATGAGGTTGACCTTCAAGATGCCGAGGAATCCGGGAGGGTATGGATGCAGCCACAGTGTCAGCCCAGAAAGGAGGAGGGAGTTGTTTGTGGACTGGGAAGCACTCAGTGTGAGAAATGCCATTATCATGTTTCTACACTAACAAGTTCTTCAAGAGGAAGTGAAGAAAATTCCCATCCTGCAGGGTAAAGACGTCATTGAATACCACCCTTCTGGACAAATTCCACTTCAACACAACACACTACTGCAATTCCTCTTGTGGTGATATCTCATGTATCTTCGGATGTTCCGATGTGGCCAAATGCCGAGAAAGTGGGACTCCCCCCCCCCGAGTGGTGGGGACCTAATTATGAAGAGCCCACCACTTCTTGCAGCACACAGAGCCTCCCCTTGGGCACGTTGTCGGGCGTCAGCGTGTGCAGCTTTTGCTTTGAGGAGACCATTCATGCTTTCATTTTGACCTGATGCCTGAGGGTGATGGGGGATATGCAATAGCCACGAGATGCCAGCCTCTGTCACCCAACTTTGTACTTGAGCCCTGATCAGACTCTACCCCGCCTGGTGCTCCATAAATGGAGGAGGGGTATTTCACCACTAGGTCACCAGGGGCCATCCCGGTGACCTTATCTATAAAGCAGTCCAGAGCTACAGTCTAGCCTTCCAGGTTCGTCTCGCAGAGAGACAAGACCTCTTAGTGTACATATTAGTTTATTAAAGCTGTCTTATACTCGCACTGCTGGTGTGGTTATTGTCAGTACACCTCTCACTGATTTTTAGTCTTCCAGCCACCAGATTCACCAACATGAGCTGTTGTCACGATCAATGCAGAAAACTTAAAGCAGAAGGCAAGAGTGGGCACACTCTCACAGGACATCCCAGTTTAACGAAGTTCACAACAGGATGGGTTGGCATAGCGGTTAGCGCCTTTACAGCGCCAGCAATCAGGACCGGGGTTCGAATCCCGCGCTGTCTGTAAGGAGCTTATATGTTCTCCCCATGTCTGCGTGGGGGTTTCCCCCCGGGGGGCTCCGCTTTCCTCCCACTCTTTCAAATGTACTGAGGACGTAGGTTCAATTGATGTAAATTGGGCGGCACAGGCTCGTGGGGCGAAATGGCTTGTTGCCATGCTGTAGGTGTAGGTCTAAATTTTATTTAAATTTAAAATTTGTCACATGCTTACACCCTTTGTTATGGACTTTTTTAGTTAAACCCTGAGCTGTGGCATTTATCTTTCACTAAAGTCTTTTAGCTCAGTTAATTAGTATCACATTTCCTTGAGTTTTTTTTCTCTAATTACAGTACAATGTTGCAGATCAGGAACTGTTTCTATATATATTGTATCCACTTGGCAATGACATCCTCCCTGCATTCCTCCTCTAACAGATTTATGTAAAACCTACTAATCTGGCCAAGTTACAGTCCTGGCTCCTCTTAGCTGTCGTTATAGAGAACCAATAAGCATATATTGTACCTGCTTAAAAGAAACGCGTCCTGGGGTCTACTCCCACCTTTGCCTAGATTTATGAAGACCCAGCTTCGGGCTTTCCATTTGGAGTAAGAAACACATTCACGTGTTCCCCTTTTGAACCAGGACCTCCATGCCACTGCAATAGCTGGGCCTAATTTGTCCCTTAAAAAAGACTTTAACTGAAGATAGCAAAAAAATGTCCTGTTTGACAAACCATATTTATTTTTTAGCTGTTCAAATGACATGAGCTGCCCCCGCTCGTAACAGTCCTCGATACACCTGATCTCTTTCTGGCACCAGGTGTCCAGGATCTTGTTATCTATTGTCCAGGGTATTAAGCCTTTCTGAATCAGGGGTGTTTCTGAAGATACCCCTACTTTAAGTCCAATGCATTGATTAATCTTGTTTCAAGCATAAAGAATATGACTTAATAAGTGGGTGTCTTTGTTGCCAGATAACAATTTACATAAAGCCTTCTGCTATCTTCTCACCAGACCAATTTGTGCCCAGGATGGTATACTTCCTCCCTTAAAGAGTGAGGCGATGTACCTCGACTGTGCTGCCCAATAATATTTCTTAAAGTCTGGTAATCTCAGTTCCAAATAAACCTACTTACCTGTGAATTAATATTCTGGAAGAATCTCTGGGGCAATGCCATGGGCAAAGTCTGGAAGAAATACTGAAGTCTTGGCAACACATTCATCTTGATATCATTGACCCTGCCCACCAATGAGATGGGAAGGGTCATCCATCCATTTAAGTCCTCCTACATTTTTTTGAGCAAGGGGGTAAAATGTATAAATTATAAATTGATCTAAATTTTGTAGATTATTATCGGCCCTGACTCCCAGGTACTTGATCCCCTTTTGTGGCCACTTCAATTGACAGATTTCTTTAAAATGCATAAGTGGCATCTTCAGAGCAGAGTAAAGCTTGGTCAACGAACTTGCTGGGTCTGTCAGATATATCATCCGCAAATGGGTTGATTTTATGTTCTTCCCCGGCCCACTTTGAACCCCTTGACGTCGATCCCGTAGCATGGCTTCAGCCAGCGGATCTATAGGCAAAATGAATAGAGCTGGAGACAATGAGCACCTCTGTCACACAAGACTGCATGTGAAGTAGTTGAGTAGAGCCAAATTTAACAAAAGATGTGGAAATATTGGACTCTACATCTGAACCCATCTCATCCCAATTTGCCCAGGTGAATTGTTAGATCTCAATAGTGGGAAGGCTGGAGATATTTGCCCACTGGTCACAATTGTTTGCCTTGGGCATATGATACGCACCCTAATCCAATTTATAAAAGTTGGGCCTAGCCCCAATTTCTCCAATACCTTAAACAGGAAGTCCCATTCTAGCCATTCTAGCGCATCCAGGGCTACGGCTACATTTGCGTCATCCCTTAACTGAGCCAGATGTATGATGCTCAGCAGTCTGCTTATGTTTCAACAGCCTGTCTCTTTTGTACAAAGCCCTCTTGGTCTACATTTGTTAGCTTCAGCAAACACTTTGCCAGGACCTTCTCAAGTATCTGATAGTCCATATTCAGCATTGAAATAGGTCTATTAGAGGATGGTTTCAGAGGGTCTTTTTTAAGAATGGGATGGGGAATTGAAATAAGAATCACCATAATAATTGCCGTTGAAAAAGATTCTGGGATTGTGTGGATTTCAACCGCCTGATCCACTACCTCCATAAAGATGGGCATCAAGAGATCTTTGAATTCCCTGTAAAACTCAGGGGGAAACCCATCCTCTCCTGGAGACTTGCCAGCTTGTAACTGATTCAATTCTGTGAAGTGAGCACTCAATTCCTCCTGATCCTCCTGATCTAAATTTGGTAACTCCAATTTTGACAGGAACTCATCTATTTTCTCAGGCTTCCCCAATGATTCTGATTTACACAATTGTTCATAAAATTGTCTGAAGGTTTCATTTATCTCCTTTGGCTTATAGGGGATCCTGCCTGTCTGAACCGCATTAATCATTATTAAGATCTGCTCTGCCTTCAGCTGTCAGGAGAGGACTCTATGACATCCCCCCCCCCCCAGCTCAATATTTCTGCCTTCTCCATCGAATATGTTTGGAGTGTATTATATTTAATTTTTTTTATTTGTCAGAGCCTGATATTTTTCTTCTGAGCCCGAATTTTGAACATCTTTTTCTAAGTTCGCAAACTCTTGTTCAATTTCCTCTACCTCCCTTAAATATTCTCTTTTAACTGCTTTTGTAAAACCAATTATTTGACCTCTCAAGTATGCCTTAAGAGTGCCCCAAAGAAGGAATTTGTCCACAGTCTAGTTACAGTTGGCCTTACAGAATATATCTATCTGTGTTCTAATAAAGCTATAAAACTTTGGTTTCTTCAACAGCAATGGGTTAAGGTGCCATCTGTATGCCAACTCCTGTTTTCCTGGCATTGCAATTGCCAATGACAAAGGGGGAATGGACTGACAAAAGTCTCACTGTGTACTTGGTTTCTTTGATCTTTCCCTCTATTTGGGCTGACGCCAAGAATAAATCTATCCTGGTGTAGGAATCATGCTGTCTCAAATAAAAGGAATAATCTCTTTCCCTTGGATACTGTCTCCTCCATGCATCTATTAAATTCAGCTCTTTCATGAAGGTCTGGATAGTTTTAGCCACCCTGACCTTGGTTACCCTTCTCGATGACATCCAAGACCAGATCCAGACAAAATTTGAAATCCCCCTCAACCAGGATGATTTCTCTTCCCTCCTCCAATTTAAAAAAAAAATCTTGTATAAATATCTCATCATCCCAATGTAGGGCATATATGTTCAATAAGGTCCTGGATTCTGAATCTTTCTGACAATGCACCATCACAAACCTTCCTGCTATGTCTGTGATCACACTCTCCACCCTCACTGGAACACCTTTTCCTTCCAAAATCACCACTACCGACCCCCCACCTTAGAATTAAAGGATGATGCTATTAACTGGCCCACCCATTCTCTCTTCAGTTTTTGGTGTTCACATTCTATTCAATGTGTTTCCTGAAGGAAAGCTATATCCACTCCCAATCACTCTCACACCATTTCACAAGATTTTCCTCCTCTTCTTTGTCGTACGACTCATCATTGTTGCTGAAGAAGTCAACGACTGTTGCATCATCTGAAAACTCGATGGCACTGTTGAAGGTGGATCTGCCAATGCAATCATGGGTCAGTAGCGTGAACAGTAATGGGCTGAGCACACAGCCCTGAGGTGCGCCAGCGCTCAGTGTGATGGGGCTTGATATACTGACCCTGACAGACTGCGGGCTCTTTCCATTAGGAAGTCCAGGATCCAGTTACGGAGAGGAGTGTTGAGTCCCAGCTGGGACAGCTTCTCAGACAGCCTCTCGGGTATGATGGCGTAAAATGCCGAATTGAAGTCAATGAACAGCAACCTGCCTATGAGCAGGTGGGCCAAGATGGAGGGAAGCCACAAGGCAATAGAATCATCTGTGGCACAGTTTCTTCTAAATGGATCCAGTACCTCTGAGAGGTGGGTGTGCCTTGATGTATTCCATCACCAGACACTCAAAGCATTGCAGGGGTCATCGGCTGCATCCAGTGCTCCTGTTGTACATCGGAGAGACTGAGCTCAGACAGGGAGATTGCTTCATTGTGAACCTTCGTTCTGTCCGTAGCGATCCTGGATCTCACTGTGGCCACCCATTTCAATTCCCCATCCCATTCCCTCGCTGACATGTCTGTCCGTGGTCTTGTGCACGGCCAGACTGCGATCACCCCCAAATTGGAGGAACCAGTCTGGACACCCTCCAACTGGATGGCATTAAAATCAGCATCACTGGCTTTCATTAAATGTGCCCCCCCCCATCTTCTTCCCCCTGTTGCCTTCCCTCCAGCTCTGTCTGCCTATTCCCTTTTCCCTCTGCCTCCTTTCACAAGGCCAAAATCAATTCTCGCCTCGTCTTATCACAACCAATTTTTAACGCCTCTTGGCTGTTGATCTGGACTCCTCTCCTTCTCATTCTTCTGCTTCATCTCTTGGCCTTAGGCCCGAAACGTCGGTGATATATCTTTAACCCCAACGGACACGACGAGACCAGCTGAGTTCCTCCAGCATCTCTGTGCGATTTTAACCACAGTTTCACAAAACAAAGAAGATGGGGCGATTTCCCAGGAAGTGGCTGCGAACAACTGTTGGGTGCCTTGTGGACATGGGCTCAATCTGCTTCAGTGAACATGTTAGCCATGATAGGGGAGTTGAATGTGTGGCTATCTCAGTGTTATCTGTGTATTCCAGCTTGGCTGCTGACATTGGGTTCTGGGCAAAGGTCCATCCAAGTTTCAACACTTGTGTTTTATTTTTGCTCATTAACTTTTGTGCTGAGCAAGGCTGAGGGATTGAACGAAGCAGGGATCACCCTGTGGAAATCCGTGGAATTTCGATGATTACATTCAAGAGGTGTCAGGAAGTGGGGGGGTATGGGGATGAGCAGGGGATTCCGATGGACGTGGTCATCCGAATCGACACATGGGTCATAAGATATCCGAATCTTGCCCACTGTTGCAAATCTTAACCAGGACCGCGCCATTCATGAATGGGGGAGAATTGGATCAATGGCTCACGGAAATGTAGCCAATTTCATACATATCAATAAATAATTTGGCTCACTGAAGTGGAGTCACACTGATTTGGAGAGGTTTTGTCATGGTTAGGCAGTCAGGACACGCCCGGAACACCCCACCCCTCCCAGCGACAGCCTGGGCCACCTGCTTCTATAAATTGCAGCATTCGGTGGCAGCCTGGCTTAGTGCAAGGAAGGAAGGAAAGAAGGAAGGAAGGAAGGAAGGAAGGAGGAGGGAGGGTCCACCCGCAGCAGCTGATCGCTGGCCGTAACAATGGTTCTCCTGCTCGAGGTCCGATACTGGTAAGAGGTTGGGTAGAAACGCTGCGGGTCGAGATGCAGCAGTTCGCCCCCGCTCCGAGCACCGCACCCATCCACCCGTTTAAAACAACCCACCCCCACTTCTTTTTGTTTCCTGGGGAGGTCGGCGTCTCTCCTCCTGTTTGAAAGGCTCTCACATTTCTTCAACGGCAGCTTATTTTAGGTCGGCAGCTTGACGAAGTATCGGGCATCAAAGACTTTTTTTCCCCTCCCACTGACGTTTGACTTTTCTGTTCCGCTGGGTTAAGTAAACACCACTCTGAGTGTGTGGGGGGGGGGGGGTCTGAGTGTGTGGGGGGGGTCTGAGTGTGTGTGGGGGGTCTGAGAGTGTGTGGGGGGTCTGAGAGTGTGGGGGGGATCTGAGTGTGTGTGGGGGGTCTGAGAGTGTGGGGGGGATCTGAGTGTGTGTGTGGGGGGGATCTGAGTGTGTGTGTGGGGGGGATCTGAGTGTGTGTGTGGGGGGGATCTGAGTGTGTGTGTGGGGGGGATCTGAGTGTGTGTGTGGGGGGGATCTGAGTGTGTGTGTGGGGGGGTCTGAGTGTGTGTGGGGGGTCTGAGTGTGTGTGGGGGGTCTGAGTGTGTGTGGGGGGTCTGAGAGTGTGGGGGGGATCTGAGTGTGTGTGTGGGGGGGATCTGAGTGTGTGTGTGGGGGGGATCTGAGTGTGTGTGTGGGGGGGGATCTGAGTGTGTGTGTGGGGGGGATCTGAGTGTGTGTGTGTGTGGGGGGGGATCTGAGTGTGTGTGTGTGTGTGGGGGGGGATCTGAGTGTGTGTGTGTGTGTGGGGGGGATCTGAGTGTGTGTGTGTGTGGGGGGGGATCTGAGTGTGTGTGTGTGTGGGGGGATCTGAGTGTGTGTGTGTGTGGGGGGATCTGAGTGTGTGTGTGTGGGGGGGGATCTGAGTGTGTGTGTGTGGGGGGGATCTGAGTGTGTGTATGGGGGGGGATCTGTGTGTGTGTGTGGGGGGGGATCTGTGTGTGTGTGTGGGGGGGGATCTGTGTGTGTGTGTGGGGGGGGAATCTGTGTGTGTGTGTGGGGGGGGATCTGAGTGTGTGTGTGGGGGGTCGGGGAGTGGGCGGGCGGGAGTCGGGGCAGGCGGGCGGGGCTCGGGGCGGGGTGGGTATGCGCCGGTGGAGGGGTGGTTGTATGTGTGTGGGGATGCTATATCCACATACATACATACACACAGCATGACTAAATTAATATTCTTATCCAATGTTCGTTACACTGCGCAATGCTGCGTAGAGGTGAGAGATTCTCATACATTCAGCATTTAAATACAATGCGTGTTGCAGGATTTAAATTTGATGAACAACTTAGTTTTTAATTACATGAGGTTATGGAGATTTGATTAGGGGCTTTTAAAATTACGAGGGGTGAGGACATTAAATTTTAATGCGGCTCTGCAACAGGCCATTTCGGCCCATGAGTCAGCCCAGTTTTACACCCCATTAACCTATAACCCCTGGTTATATTTTTGGAGGGTGGGAGGAAACACGGGGGAACGTACAAACTCCTCACAGACAGTGTGGGATTTGTACAGCAGTTCAGTCGGCGCTGTCAAGGTGTTGCACTAACCGCTATGCCAACTGTGCTTCATGTACATTTTTTGGTAGGTCGGCTTTTTCCACTGAGGGTAGGTAAGATACAAACCAGAGGACGTGGGTTAAAGGGGAACGGCTTAGAGGGAACATTAGGTGGTGGGGGGTGTGGAACGAGCTGCCAGCTGAAGTGGTGAATGCGGGATCAATGTTTTTAAGATTGGACAGGTGCATGGATGGGAGGACTATGGTCGGCATACAGGTCAGTGGGACTAGGTAGAATAGTTTGGCACGGACTAGAAGGGCCAGTTTCTGTGCTGCATTTTTCCTATGGTACTAGAGGTCTCAGCCAGTGCACTGCCCTCAATGAACAACAGTTAAATCTTTTGACAGTCAATATCATAGATCAAGAAATTTAAAAACAAAAGACCCCAGGACTAGCTCCTAAGTGATAGCCAATCTGGAGCATTTGTGGGGAATGAAACAGCGTTTCTGCGTCGAGTGGCTTTGTGCAATGCAGTCGCAGTTTCTCTCCGCGGATGCTGCTCGACTTTCTGGGTGCTCTTTGCTTAAATGACTTGTTGCAAATCCAAAACTGGCAACTTATCACAATTTAAAGATGGCCACTTTGTAACAACAGCGCATTTCCACGAACCCTTTCTTGTTGCCCCCTCTGGTACCTTTTGCAAAAAAAAAGCGCAGTGCCATCAGAATTCCTATGGGGCAGGGAGGGTTGATGCCTTCAGAAGTTTCTGTTTGTGGTGCCCACCAGCCAACTGCAGGAAGGCTGCCTGGGAGGCTGACTCCACCCGGCTGGCTGTCATCACCTCCCGGGCCAGTCCCACGTGGAACCATCGGGAGGGACCACTAGTACAGTCTTTTCTGTGTTTTGTGGCTTGCTGCACCACAGTGTTGGAGATGTTTTTAAGTTTTGTGTTCAGCCTTTTGAGAATTATTGGGAAACTGCTGGTACTGCACTTTAAGGAAGGTTTACAACATCAATGAGCTTCTAAAGGGAGATCAGTTTTATTTTCTCCTTGCCTGTGCTAAGTTTTATTCCACCAACTGTCACAGTAATTGTATTCCACCTGATTCAAGACTTGAGCAAATTTTGTCCTGATTCTAAACCACTGGCTAAATTGTTTTTGGCTCCATTCTAGATTTTGTGTTTGCCCAAGTGATCGCTCATTAATCCTGAAACCTCTACCACCCCACTTTCTCCCAGCTGATTGCATTTATGACACTATTTCTGATCATTCCTTGGTCCAAACATTTTGAGTCTCCCTCTGGGGTGTGTACCCAGGAGCAAAAATGAGGATGGGATTGAACGATTATTAGGGTACTGGGGAGATGGCACTCCCTCCAAGAAGCAGGTCCAAAGCTCGGCGTAATTAGTGACCACCATTGAGGGTGGGGAGGCTTGTGCAACGGAGGGTATGACTGCAGCTTGCATGATATTGATGAGTGAAGCTGCAGGATCAAGGTTGGGTGCCAGCACTTGAATGCAGGCCATTCCATGTCCCATCATGGCCACTGAGTAGCTCCATTGCTTCTCCCTTGTAAGTACAGGGGATGGATAACTGGGCGCTTGATGCTTTGTGGGGGTACTGGCAGGGCTGGATTAAGGCCAAGTAATGCTCTAAGCACAGCCCAACAGTGGTTTTCCCCTCGACCCTTCCCTTATCTAACTGACATTGAGACTCAATAAATGCTGAATGTGAAATAATAGATCAAAAATGCAGTTTCTTCCAGGCTGGACCCCACAACCATATTAAGTACAACATGCATGTTATTTTCATTTATTGTGGGGTCCTATTTCAGCTGCATCATTGGGGAGGGGGGGGGGGAGAGAGGAAATTATGATGCTCTAAGCACGCGCTTCATGGTCAATCCAGGCCTGAGGCATCTTGTACTCACAAATAGAGTAGGGCTTTTAATTCCTGACATGGCAGGAAGGACAGAAGTGTAGGAGGGTCCTTATTCTAATTATAATAGGACCAATCTTCCTGCTTGCAGACAGAAATGTTTTTGCAGAGAATCAGATTGAGTGCTTGTAGTTAAGTAAAATGTCAAATTTGTTGGAATATACTAAATCCCTTTTATTTTCTCTATTGTCTCTAGTGATTCCTGAGGTTATTCATCGAAGGTAAACAAAAATATGTCCGTTAATATTGCCCCATCATCGGTGGTGGGGGGGGAGGGGGGGTGGGGGAGAGAAGAGTTGGTTAATTTGGGTGGCATGGGCCAGAAGGGCCTGTTACTGTACTGTATGTCTAAATTTATCTGGGGGTGGGGGGGAATCCCCAAGTCTGAATATCCCTCAAGTGAAGTGTTTTAGGCATTGTTGAGCCTTATGAAATGTGGCAGCCAATTTGCAGCATCCTTCCACAAAGTCGATGGATAATCTGTTGGGGGATAGATATTTGCCTCAACACACAGAAGGATTTCCCTTGCAGTTCTGCCAAAATATTACTACAGGAAGTTTTGGAGTCATTTGGGAAGGCAAGCAGATGCTCTGTTTAATATCTTGTTAAAGGACACCAGTGCTGGCATTTTCTCTGCTACATCTCGTCATTTCAGGTACAGCTGCCACCACCTCAGTAGCAATACAAATAGTTCACAGGATCCAAGACCAATGAAATGATGTTGAAGCTTTATAAGGCACTGGTGAGGTCTCACTTGGAGTCCAGTTTTGGTTTCCATATTTAAGAAAGGATTGTAGAGGGTTCAGAGAAGATTTGCACAAATGATTCCTGGAAGGTAGGGATATGAGGAAAGGTTTTGGCTCTTGGTCTGTACTCCTTGGAGTTCAGAAGAATGAGCGGGAACCTTCAAGGAGCATTTTGAATGTTGAGAGGCGTGGACAGAGTAGATGCCAAAGTTGTTTTCCAAGCTAGGGGGTCGGTCAAGGCAAGAGGGCACAACTTCAGGATTGAAGGCCCCATTTAAAACCGAGGCGAAGGAATTTTTTACGCCAGAGTGTTGAACCTCTGGAATTTGCTAGCAGCTGTGGAGGCCAGGTCAAAGGGTGTAATTATGGCATCCGAACAGACAAAGGTTCTGGGGAGAATGCAGGGGAGTGGGACTGAGGAGAATGGATCAGCTCGTGATGGAATAGCAGAACAAACTCGACAGGCTGAATGGCCTACTTCTGCTCCTTTATCTTATGGTCAACACAAGAGTAGATATTTGTGACTAGTTTTCCAACTTGTGTTGGGATCTGACACCTTTGTGTGTATTTTTGCAAATCTTTTAAAGCACGTGTGATTTTTGTATTGCATTGAGATTTAGACAGGTGAGGGAGAAATGAACACAAAACAATAATAAAACTGGACTTTTTTTGCAGTTTTCCAAATTCAAGGATAAACTTCTCCAGACATTTCCTGATGAACTAGAAATCGTAAGTGGGCACTTCTAAATGCTAGCAGATTATATTCTTAAATGAAATTGTGTTATTTGTTTTATCTTTCCAGTAGTTTGTAGTTTTTTGAAAAGCAGCACTTTCCATAGATCAAGCTGTAATGAACAGTAATGTTATTACCAGAAACTTATTTATTGCTGTTCATTAAAAGTTTAATATCAGGTATTGGACATTTAAAAAAAATAAAAATATTTTCAGTCTGCAAAGACTGTGTCCTCCCCATCAAGTGTAATTTGAATTGGGTGTGATTATTTTTTTTCTTCTTCTTTCTGATTGTACAGGAAGTGTTAGACCATGACAGCTCCTCTCTTCTCCCAGACAGGCCAGGTGCTGGTGCTTGTTAGTGAGTTCTGGGAAGAGGGCATTCTGTCAGATGACCTGGGCAGTCTGCTTGGGTACCACCTCCTGCTATCCACTGAGATCTTGCCCCTCTGTGCCTGCATGATATTCTGTGCTGACCACTGCCTGATGGACGTGGCCAAAGGTGGTCGTCTGGGGTGGGGGGGGGGGGAGAAAGACCTTTCCACTAAGGATAGGCTATGTGGGAATGTCTAGCTGCCTGGGACATCATGTAGCAATGGGGCTGGGCCCATCCATTGTAAAAACCTCAGCACAGAGCTGCATTTGGTGCCCCTGTACCTCTGTTCCATGGAGAGCCTGATGCAGTCGTACACAAAGGTGGTCACCAGGATGGGGGCCACGTGGGGTGTCTTTCCCTTCCTCCACCCCATTGCCACGTGGCTTGTACATGACTACCTGTAGGATCTGTTCAAGAGGTTAGGGTTAACCCTAACCCTCTATGTTGTGCTGACCGATGTATTTCTACAAAGAAAAATCTCTCCTGACCTCTGAACCCTCTATTTTTCTTTAATCCATGTCCCTGTCACAGAGTCTCTGAAATGTCCCTAATCTTTCAGCCTCTATCACCATCCTTTGAAATGCATTCCAAGCCCCAAAAGATCAGTCTAATAAATAAATAGATAGAAAGACTCCCGTTGCCTTGTATAGATGACCTCTGGTGTTTGTTATTCCTGCCCTGGGAAAAAGGTGTTGGCTATCTACCTTAGCAATACCTCTCAGAATCTTGTAGCCCTCTATTAAGTCATCTCTCAACCTACCTCTGCTAACCTTGCCTCATAAGATTTGTATTCCAATCCTGGCAAATCTTCTCTGCACCCTCTAAATCTTTCCTATAATGGATCCCCAGCTGAACTGGAATGTAGCTTAGGTGACCACTAGGGCAGAGGTGCCTGGGATTGGCTACATCTATAGCACATTCATCTCCTGATGACCAGGTTCTTTCATATTATTGAGAGTGAGCGTCATTCCCAATTCTAATTTCTGGCAGACCTTCACTATCTGCCTGTGGTTTCATCCCTCCGAACCAAATTCCCAACACCTTCAGGTGGTCAGATCAGAGGATGGTGAACCAATTGATGAACCTACTGGAGAGAATTTCCTCGTTCTTCTGGTTAACTCTACCTTCTGATACCATCTCAAACTGACAGGGTCTCCTCTTCCTACCACCTCATCTGCCTCAGCATTCAACATATTTTCCATAATTTTGGCACCTATAATAGGATCCCACTACCAGATGCATCTTCCCCCTCCCCCCCCCCTACTTTTCTAGCCATTGCTCCCTCCTTGACATCCCTTCCCAGCAATTGCCCTATTGGTATCTATCTCTGACCACTTGCTACTTCTCCTTCTCCATTTTTCAGGTCTCCAATTACTCCTTCCAAGTGAAGCCAAACTTTGCCCCTGAACCTGTTAGGAGTCATTTACTGCATTCAGTGCCAAAATGCAGCCCCTTTTACATTGGGGAGATTGGTTGCAGACTGAGTGATTGCTTTTTTAAGCATTTTGGCTCAGTCTGCTCCAACTGCAAGGCCAACCACTCCGAAGCCACACTGACTTGTCTGTCTGTGGCATCGTGCTCTGACGTGAGGTCACCTGCAAGCTGGAGGGACAGGTTGTGTTCTCTCCAAGCAGACAGCATCAGTCTCAACTTCTAATTTTATTTTGCCCCATTCTCTCTCTCCCCCCCCCCCCCCTTATGGGGTAATAAATGGATTGTAAATAGTTGAGATCTAGATCGAACAAGGACTGTGTTGACTGGCTAGTTCCCTTTGTTCAACTGTTCTTTTAAACATTTTAATTTTTTCAGGTTGGGATGCCGGTTGGCGGAAGCACCGGCTGCTTTGAGGTTATAATAAAGGACACTAACGTGTGTCTGCATTCCAAACAGGTTAGTGATCATTGTTTTTGGTCTCTGGAGCTTGCTCAAAAAACCTTGGGAGAATTGCCATGATATCATTCCAAATACCTGATTTCATTAACTATTCTGCCTTTGGATACACAAAATGTATCATGGACACTGCATGATCAAACCCTGTGGTCATGTTTCAATAACACTGCTCAACCAATTTTAAAAAAAGATTTGCTTCCTGAAAAAAAAAGTGGGGAATCTGAGAGATGACTTCAAGGTGAACACAAAGGTGATTTCAGATTTCCTGTATCATGTGGGAAGTTGGAGAAAATTAATTCTTATTTAATTTAGCATGTTTAATGATATAATGATGCAGACATATTGCATTAGTTCAACTGGCCTAAAAATGTTTTGCCATTGATTTTTGTTTTTACTCAACATCGGATACTTCTTGTGTCAATGTCCTCCAATAGCTGGTCAGCATTTATGGATTCCAGTTGCCCTGATATCGCTTTGCTATCAATGTCCTGGTGAAGCCTTTCACCATGGTTATCACTAGGCTCTTCAAATGGCCAGAATACCCCAATGTAAACCCACATATTCTATCCCTATGTGGCTGATGAGGTAGCCACCTGAATGAGCTGAACGCTCCTACAAGGTGCCGACACCAACCCTCCTCCAGGAACACCACCAGTCATAAATATGCAGCATAGCAATGGCCGTCTTCCCTACCCATAATCCCCCCCACAGGCGGAACCGCTCTGTTTCCCACACAGTTCTAGCTGTGTGGGGGTTTATGGGTAGGGAAGTGCCATTACTATGGTGCATCTTGAGCAACAGAGAGCGACCCAAGGCACCTGAATGTGCAGTCGCTATAAGCGGTTGCCTGGGGGTGGGCTGATAACTATCAGCCAACGACCCAACTCCCGGCTGCCCGTGCCCCAACGTTCCCCGCCGGCCTCCCCAGCGGGACGGGGGGAGGGTTGCTGTCGAGCAACGGGGCAGCCAGTGTGGGCTGTCACAGCCTGCTCCTACACTGGGGTCGCTCTCTGCTGCTCAAGATGTGGCATAGTAATGGCACTTCCCTACCCATAAACCCCCACGCAGCTGGAACTGTGTGGGAAACACAGAGTGGTTCTGCCTTTGTGGGGGATTATGGGTAGGGAAGACGGCCATTGCTATGCCGCATATTTATGACTGGTGGCACTGAGGCACCAGTCGTCACGTCTCCATCAGACACGGAGGCGCTTCAAGACAAGTGAGTTGCTGAGGAGATGAGGCAAGGTTTCAAGTTCTTGGATCACTGGAACCTTTTCTGGGGAAGGAGTGACCTGTATAAGTGGGACAGATTGCACCTGAACTTGAGGGAAACCAATATCCAGGCAGGGAGGCTTGTTAATGATGGGGTGGGGTGGGAAATAGGAGGTTTAAACTAGATTTTCAGGGGGGTGGGAACCAAAGTGAAGAGGCGGTTGGCACACAAGAAGGGACAGCTGCCATGGAGTTTGTGTGGAAGGACAAGCAGATAGGGCAAAAGTGCAATGTAACAGGTCAGTTTTTTTTTTAAAAGGTAACAAATACAGGGCTAAAGGTTTTGTATTTAAATACACATAGCATAAGTGGATGACCTTGTATAGCTGCAGATCGGCAAGTATGATCTTGTGGCCATCCAGAATCATGGATGTCAATTGGGAGCTGAATATCCAAGGATACACAATGTATTAAAAGATGGGCAGGTAAGCAGGGGGGGTGGCTCTATTGGTCAGGAATATAATTCCTGATAGAGATAGAATCACTATGGGTTGAGTGAAGAAATGGCAAGGGTAAACAGACACAGTTGGTAGTTATGTGCAGACCAGGATGTGGACAACAATTTGCAACAGGTCATGGAAAAGGTGCATCAGAAGGGCAGTGTTATGGCAGTCATGGGGGATTTCAACATGCAAGTGGATTGGGCAAACCAGGTTAGGACAGGATCTCAAGAGAGATGATTTGTAGAAATCCTACGAGATGGCTTTATGGAGCAGTTTGTTGATGAGCCCATGTACTAGAATGAGTGTTGCGCATTGCACAAGAAGTGATTAGAGAGCTCAGAGGAATGGAACTATTAGGGGGGCAATGACTACAAGATGACTGACTTCAATTTGAGATTTAACAAGGAGAAACTAAAATCAGAGGCGTCAGTATTTTAGTGGAGTAAAAGGATTTGTAGAGGCATGGGAGAGAGGAACTGGCCAAGGTAGATTGAGTGGGGCACTGGTAGGACAGGCAGCAGGGCAACAACCGATGTTGTTTCTGTAAGTAATGAGTAAGGTGCAAGATTAATACATACCAAAAAAGAGGAAATATTCTAATAGAAAGATGTCACAACCGTGGCTGACAAGGGAAGTCAAAGCCAATGTTAAAACAAAAGCAAGGCATACGAGGAAGCCAAAATTAGAGGTCTTTGAAAACTTGCAGAAGGAAACTTAACCTGAAAAAGTGAGGAGTGAAAAGATGAAGTTTGAAAATAGGTTAGCAAATAATATAATAATAAAGCTGCTTCAGGTCCAGTTTATATAGAGGGGGAAAGAGGACCACTAGAAAATGGCACTGGAGAAATAATAATGGGAGACAAGGAGATGGCAGAGGACGACACTAGCAGTGTGCCAGATGTTGAAGGGCATCAGGAAAGGGAAGTGACTATTTCAAGGGAGAAGGTGCTCAGAAAGCTGAATGGTCTTAGGGTGGATAGTCTTTCAGTCCAGATCGATTACACCCTCAGTTTCTGAAAGACATAGCGGTGGAGATTGTGTCGGCACTGATGATCTTTCAGGATTCACTAGATTCTGTTATGGTCCCAGAGGACTGGAAATTCACAAATGTCACCCCACTATTCAAGAAGGGAGGGAGGCCGCAGAAAAAAAACTTTGGGCCTAATGTCAACAGCTGGGAGTTTATTGTCAGGATGGGGTTATGGAGTATTGGGAGGCACATGACAAGATGAAGACAAAGCCAGCATGGTTTCCTTCAGGGAAAATCTTGCTTGACAAACCTATTGGGATTCTTTTGAAGAAGTGACAAGCCGGCTGGATAAAGGAGATGCAGTGGATGTTGTGTATTTGGATTTTCAGAAGGCCTATGTCAAGGTACTGCACGAGGCTACTTCACAAGAGACCATACTAGTCGGAAGTCTACTAGTGTGGGTAGAGCATTGGCTGATTGGCAGAAAGCAGGGTCAGAATACAGGATCCTATTCCGGTTGCTAATGGTGTTCCACAGGGGTCGATGTTGGGGCTGCTTAAGTTGTATATTAATAATTTAGACTGTGGAATGGATCACTTTGTGGCCAAGTCTGCAGATGATTCAAAGGTAAGTGGAGGAGCAGGAGGTGTTGAGGAAACAGAGAGGCTGCAGAAAGACTTGGACAGATCAGGAGAATGGGCAGAGAGGTGGCAAATGAAGTACAATGTAAGAAAGTGGACGGACATGCACTTTGGTAGAAAAAGTAAACCAGCTATTTTCTCAATGGGGAGAAAATTGAAAATGCCCAGATGTAAAGGAACCTGGGAGTCCTCATGCCTGTAGGTAAACTTGCAGGTTGAGTTGGCAGTGAAGGTGGCAAAAGCAATGCTGGCATTCATTTCAAGAGGAATAGAATACAAGAGTAGGGATGTGGCTTTGTAAGGCACTGGTGAGACCTCCCTTGGAGCGTTTTTGAGCTCCTCATTTAAGAAAGGACGTGCTGAAGTTGGAAAGGGTTCAGAGGAGGTTGACAAGGATGATTCTGGGAATGAAAGGGTTATCGCATGAGGAACATTTGACAGCTCTTAGCCTGTTGGAACTTAGGAAAATTGGGGGGGGGTGGGGAAGGAGAGAGGATCTCATTGAAACATTTTGAATGTTGAAAGGCAGAGAGTAGATTAGAAAGGTTGTTTCCCTTGGTGGGAGAATCTAGGACAAGAGGGCACAACTTCAGGACTGAAGGGTGGCCACAGAATAGATGTGGAGTAATTTCTTTAGCCAGAGGGTGGTAAATCTGTGGAATTTGTTGCCATAGGCCAGGTCATTGAGTATATTGAAAGGAGATTGATGTTTCTGATTAGCCAGAGCATCAAAGTGGAAAGACCAGGCAGTTGGGTGGAGTGGGGAAATGGATCAGCTCATGATTAAATGGCAGAGCAGACTCGATGTGCTGAATAGCTTAGCTCCTATGTCTTGTGGTCTATTCCATCTAATTGGATCCAGAGTCTTGGAAATGTTATTTTTAAACATTTTGACGGCACTGTTGCAGCTTCAGTGATCGGGACTGGGGTTTGAATCCAGTACATTCAAACAGTGTCTGCACAAGTTTCCTCTAGGGGCTCAGGTTTCTTCTCGCTGTTCAAAACATTGGTGGGGGGATGGATTGTAGGTTAATTGGGCAACATGGGCTCATGGGCTGAAAGGACCTGTTACTGGGCTGTGTTATGAGCCCCAAGGACCCCAAAACACAGCAGCAATAGAAATTCACTAAGACAAATGGTTACTTAAACAAAAGTTGCTTTTAATTATCTTTAAACATGAAAACAGAATCACACTTTAACTTATGACTATTAAATTAACCCCCTTCTAAGTGCACGTGTATGTAATGTGTAAGTTCAGAAAAGTTCTTTGATTCACAGTCAAATCTCACTTCTCATTCCTCCAAGTTCACTGGTTGCAGGCAATTCTTCTACTGTGCACAGAATTTAAGATTTATGAATTTCACCAGGCTTTGGTGCTTGAAAGGTAAATGGTTACCGCTCAGGAAGGTTCTTGTCAGTTTTCAGAGAGAGATTTGTTGCTCGCTGGACACCCACAACTGATTCCTTCTGAACAGCCACTTCAGTGTCTTGCTGAAGGAACTTGCCCCATCAGGGTTTTCCAGCTGATGACCTCTTTCTTTCAGGTCATCACGGAGTTTCTTTTTGTTTCCTTTATTTCAAGTGAAATAATGCAGCCAGTCCTCTCCTCTTGTATGGACCACAATGGCTTTGACCAGGCTGAACTAAGAACTCACAACCTGTCTTCAAAATGGGGTTTTTCCACAAGCTTGCCAACTTGTCCTGTCCCAGTCCCAGCTGCTGGAACTTTTTCAAAGTTTGTGCAAAGGCACTCTGAGCCTGAACTGTCTGGTTTGAGCAGAGCTCCAGTGTTTTAAATGAGATCTGTTTTGAAGTGTCTGTATAATGACCTAAACTTTAAAAACTGCCACAATTTATCTCCTTTAAAACATATCTATATAGAATATAAAATATAACAATCTGTCACAGCTATATATCTAAATTTTAAAAATTACTCTCACGACATGTATTGAAATTTACTACTAAGACTCTTTTTAAAAAAAAAATTCAAATAAAAGCCTCTCCCTCTGCAATATCTCCACAGATGCTGCCTGATTTACTGAGTATTTCCAATTTATGGTCTTCATTTCAGCAAAATCTGAAATATTTTGCTTTCCAACTGTGAATGCAGTCAGATGTTCTTATTAGCCATATGTTTGCAATGTGTTCTGGGGCACACTCTTGGACCAACAATCCACAGAACTGGTTCCAATTTGGCACTGGAATTTGATATTGAAAACTAGATCAGTGACCACAAAAGGGAAAGAAATCTGCATATTCTGGTCTGGCCTGACTCGTGCCTCAGACCATTTATTGCTGACTTGACTTTTTCATCCGTTGCCAAATGGAGGTAGTCCAATAAATATCTGGAGTCTTTTTAGTAATGCTTTCCAGTCTTTCTCAATTGCCTTAAGTTAACTGTCTCTTGTGCAAAATCTAGTTTGAACTGCATTTACTTCATTGCTCAGAAAGAATGAATGTGAACTATTGTGTCCATTCCCCATTCAACTCAATCAGTAGAAATATAAAATGGATTTCAGACAGGTTATCTGCAGTGGACTATCCAGATATCCTTGAAACTCAAGTGATAGTTTTTTTTATCCAATGAACTTAATTTTTTGGCAAAGTTTAAACATAAATATTAACTGACAATGTATTCATTTGTTCTCAGAATGGAGATGGACTTGTCAATGAGGAGAAGTTTCAGAAGATAGTTAATGGAATCAAAGTGGCCCTTCACACCGCAACTATGCAGAAGCAGTAATTCTCAGGTGAGATGTTATTGTTAATGGGAAAATTAGCCACATGAAACCTATGGATTTGGTAACCTATCTGTAGTGAGTTAACAACAGTGTATGTTTGCTGATCTACATCAGCTTCCCATAAGTAACTTTCTATAAATTCTCACAAGATTCAAGTTCCTAAATTTCTAGTTTCTTGGTAGCTCTCTGGGCCCCTAAAATGATTTTAACTTTAAAAAAAATTCACATACATGTACACCTTTTGCCAAACAGTCCAAAAGGATCTGTGCCGGAAAAGAGGTTAACTTTCCATTTGATATCCAACCCAAAATTAGAAATATAAAACACTTAATCAATCTGGGGATACAACAGGAAGAACCACTTACTCCTTATCACATGACACTCTTGGGACGGGAACCCAGCAGCAGATTTAAATTTTACTCCTCTGGCATCTGAAAGAAGAACGTTAAGAAATGGGACCATGAGTCTGATTTGCCCCTTTTGTCTGCTCCACTATTCAAAATTATGGCTGATCTGACTCTGGCCATGGCTGCTTTCCCCCCCCCCCCCCCCCCCTCATAACCCTTAATACCTCTAATATGCAAATGTCTATCTCTTATTTAATGAGTCTCTATTGCTTCCTTGAGCAGAAAATTCAACAGGTTTGCTACACTCTGGGATAAACAGTTCCTCAACTGTCTTGAATCTTCCCTCCCACAAATCTTGAGGTGATGTCGCATCTCATCTGTCAGGAATAGACTTTTGTTTCTCATTCTTCCAAATTCTAGCGTGCATCGTCCCAGGTAATTTAATCTCTCCTCGTTGATTAACCCCCTCTGGAATCAATCTGGTCATTTTTAAAATCTAAATTTTCACATTTCTGTAGGAAGTGAGTGGCTAGACAATGACGCAAGATGGCTTTGTGGCGCAACTATGCTTATCAATTGTAACAACTTAATAATTTTGTTGTATTCCAGTTAAACACATTTTTGTTCACTGTGGCTGAACACTTTATGACGGAGATGGCTGAAATGTCTTCAAAGGCACGGCTATTACCAGATGTTCATGTGAAATGCTCCAGCGACCAGATTTTATGGGGTTTAAATGAGAAAATTTTCAGCCAATGTTTTTTCTTTCCACTGCAACCAAGTAATTTCTTCCTGCATTATTGCAAGAACACTCAACTCTATCTGTGCAATATTCCTTTATGTAGCATGTACAAATTATTCCAAAAGCAAAATGGTGTAGGTATTGGGAAAAAAAATCTGAAAGTTAAAACTTTGAACTAGGCAGGTTTGACACCAGAGCAAAAACAGGGTTCTGATTCACCACCTGTGTTTAATGTACACCACCTGTGTTTAATGTACACCACCTGTGTTTAATGTACACCACCTGTGTTTAATGTACACCACCTGTGTTTAATGTACACCACCTGTGTTTAATGTACACCACCTGTGTTTAATGTACACCACCTGTGTTTAATGTACACCACCTGTGTTTAATGTACACCACCTGTGTTTAATGTACATAATGCTACCTGACTTGCAGATTTACTCATTCTGTCCTGGGTGCTGTTAAATGTATCAAATACTGAAATAAAATCAATGTCAAACTGCCTGGATTCTCCTCATTTTGAGAAATTGCGCTTGAAAATTTTAAATTCCTACGACATTTCTTGGCCCACTTTCAGAGTTTATTGAGATCCTATTATGAGAAGATCTTTAGGATTTATTGTCGTGAACAAATCATGAAATTCGGTGCTTTGTGGCAGCATCACAGAGCAAATATTCATATTATAACCATCTTACAACATTACAATGAAATAAGGCAGTGTCTTTGGTTCATTGATCATTCAGGAATCTGATGGCGGAGGGGAAGAAGCCGTCCTTGTGTCACCTTTAGGCTCCTTTTCCCTGATGGTAGTAGAGTGAAGAGGGCATGGCCACTATCCTCTTTGAGGATAGAGGCTGCTTTTTAAAAAAAGACACCGCCTCATGTAGATGTCCTCGATGGAGTGAAGAAGCCGTCCTTGTGTCACCTTTAGGCTCCTTTTCCCTGATGGTAGTAGAGTGAAGAGGGCATGGCCACTATCCTCTTTGAGGATAGAGGCTGCTTTTTAAAAAAAGACACCGCCTCATGTAGATGTCCTCGATGGAGTGAAGAAGCCGTCCTTGTGTCACCTTTAGGCTCCTTTTCCCTGATGGTAGTAGAGTGAAGAGGGCATGGCCACTATCCTCTTTGAGGATAGAGGCTGCTTTTTAAAAAAAGACACCGCCTCATGTAGATGTCCTTGATGGAGTGAAGTCTGGTGCCTGTGATGTCGCAGGCCGAGTTGACAACCCTCTGGAGTTCATTCATTTAAGCTTTCCTCCCCATTTTCCATTTATGCTAAACATATGTGAGAACTTTCATATTCTTGAGAAACCTTTTTAAATTAAATTGCTCTAAGGTTCACAGCAGATCGGTTAGATATTTTAGATTGAGAGGATCGATAGTGAAATGGTGCCAACAAATTCTCACGGTCTTGATCGTCAGCTTAATCAATTTAAGCTGACAGTTTGTGAATTAAACAGTAATTCATGGAAATTCTTGAGTCAGAATTTATGAAGGGAAGGTTTGTGAAGATTTTAGGAACATCTTGGGAGAAAATTGGTATTATTTCAGATGATCTGATGTTAAATGAAATGTAGTAACAAATTTTGATCTTTCCAATTTTAGTGCAGAAAATAGCCTACAGAAATTCCTTTTTCATTTAACCAGATAACCACCTGCTGCAAGGCTGACAAAGTGCCCCTTACAGTACCAAGAGAAAGAGACACAAAATAGAGTCACTGGCTGCAGACTCCTGTTCGATCCATTAGCAACCCAAGCTCCAGATTTAAACCTCCGACACACTCCGGAAGCCATCAGATTCCTCTTGAATCTGGGCTCAGATACTGGGTTCTCATGAGCCAGTCAATCACCCAGCAGGCCACATGGGTCCCCTGCCTGATCACCACCCTGTAGGGTGGTCTCCTCTGCTTAGGTGTTGCCATCTTGGGGGGGGGGGGGGTCAACCTTCAGTTGCAGGATTTTACGGTTTTAAAAGCAATGGTTTTTCCTCCCACCAAAATTGTGCAATTCTTAATACCCCAGGGCCATTCACCATTGATAATATTATTCTGCAAGATGGTATGATTTACACTCAACTGATCCAGAATTATTTTGGTCAGAAATAAAACACTCTACAGCAAAATCCCCATTATTTGGAATTCAGGCAACGTGCAGCCTCAAGCAACTGGAAAAAATACACATTTAAAATTGGCCCACCTCACTGTTAGTTCTCCATTCACACAGTCTCAAGCAACGCTGGATGCCAGGGATTTTAATGTATTTTGTTTGACTGGACAATACACATCTGCCACTTGTTCGGTGGCAGGAACTGATGTTTTACTAAAACCATTGGTGTGATTTTTAAAACTAACTCCTTTCTGCTCATCTGTTGAAATCTTCAAAAATAAGAACAGCATAATAGTTTGACATTGTAAATGTTCTCTGAAGCAAGAGATGGAAGCAAATATTCAGCCAGTGGAGTGCCTTGGTGGTGCTTTGCTCAAAGTAGTTGATTGAAACAGCAAAGGCGACACCCAGAATGAAGAGCTGGTTGATGGTGCTCGGTCTTGGAATGACTCTTAAAAGTTTCTCCGTATCCCTGCTTAGTAAGAGTCACCCCAACCAGAGTCTTTATCTGTAGGTTTGGGGGAGGAAGGGTATTGATTATTTATGTTATTGTTCTTCTTTCCGGCTACTCTGTGGAGGAACCTGCAGATGCAGCGGCTTGAAATCATTAATTATTGAAGCGATTAGGGCAGTTTATTACAGCCAAGTCACCCTTTGAACTTATTTCCAAAATTCTTTGTGCAATGTAAAGTATATCAGTGAGTCTCCAGTCTTAAATACTGGTCATTGGAATAGTATAGAAGAATGTGACCTGGGCTTGGATTATCCCCAGAATCAAGTTTTACAGTTCCACCTCTCCCTCGCCCAACAAAATAAATCTGAAAATACTTCATTTCACAGGCCACAACTGTAACATAGAACACTACAGCATAGAAGACAGGCTATTTAATCCCTCTAGTCTGTGCCAACCATCATCTCCCTAGCCCCACTGACCTGCTTCCATTCCATAACCCTCCTGGCCTCTTCAATTTATTCTTGAAACACACAATCGCCACATCAGACGGTAGCTCATTCCAAAAACAGAATCCAAAAATGTTGGAGTCAGTCAGGTCAGACAGCAATTATGGAAAGAGAATGAACTACATATTTTAGTCAACAACCATCACGTGACTTGCTGCTATTCTTACCACAACATGGGAGGCTGCCAATTGGTGTGAAGACAAGCCAGGTCCCAGCAATCTGGGAAAACCGACATGGTCAGAGGGAGTATGTACAAATTCAACACCCTTTGTTTATTCCTACTGATGTGAACTTCTCCAAATATTTCTGTCCCACGCTGTTACAGTGCCAGCGACCTGAGTTCACATCTGGTGCTGTCTGTAAGGAGTTGGTATGTTCTCCCCATGCCTGCATGGGTTTTCTCTGGATGCTCCAGTTTCCTCCCACCCTTGTAGGTCATTTGGGTATCATTGGGCTCATGGGCCTGAAGTGCCTGTTACCGTGCTGGATGCCTAAAAAACACTAGCAACATTCCTTTCTCCTGAGGACCTTTATTCAGGAGTAACAAACGAAAGTCGGCACCGTGACTGAAGTAAAAATAATGCTGGAGAAACTTTGCAAGATGAACAGTATACTTTATATCGCAAAGATAACTAACTTTTCAAGGTACAGTAAAACCTCGTGAGAACACACTAATTGAGGTCCAAGATTTGGAATTTGGAACTGGAACAGATTCAGGGGCAGCCGGCACGGGACGCTGGGGCAGCGGGAGGGAGGCTGTCAGGCACGGGGAGTTGGGTCGCCGGCTGATTGTCATCAGCCCGCTCCATTAGCAGTTTGGGGTCCACAGACACCTGCGCTATTAGCAATTCCGCAGATTAACGAATCATATCATTAAAGATGAAATAGTGAAACTTTTGGAACGTAAGGGTTCAATCAGGCAGATGCAGCATGGTTTTAGAAAGGGAAGATCTTGTTTGACAAACTTGTTAGGATTCTTTGAGGATATAATGGGTGCGGTGGATAGAGGGGAACAGGTTGATGTTGTCTATTTGGATTTCCAGAAAGCGTTTGATAAGGTGCCGCACAAGAGACTTCTCAGTAAGTTACAGGAAAGTGGAGTCCGGGGAAGTCTATTGGCCTGGATTGAAAATTGGTTGTCTGACAGGAGGCAGAGAGTCGGGATAAATGGGAGTTTTTCAGGTTGGCAGAGAGTGGTAAGTGGGGTGCCACAGGGGTCAGTGTTAGGCCCACAACTGTTCATCATTTACATTGATGACTTGGAGGAGGGGACAAAATGTGGTGTAGCCAAGTTTGCAGATGACACCAAATTGAGTGGAAGAGCAAATTGTAATGAGGATGTGGAGAGTTTGCAGAGGGATAGAGTTAAGCTGGATGAGTGGGCAAAGGTCTGGCAGATGGAGTACAATGTTAGTAAGTGTGAGGTGATCCACTTTGGCAAGAAAAATAAAAGAGCTGAATATTATTTAAAGGGTGAAAAACTACAGCATGCTGTTGTGCAGAGGGACTTGGGAGTGCTTGTGCATGAATCGCAAAAAGTTAGGTTGCAGGTGCAGCAGGTTATTAAGAAGGCAAATGGAATGTTGGCCTTCATCGCTAGAGGAATTGAATTCAGGAGTAGGGAGGTAATGTTGCAACTGTATAAGGTACTGGTGAGACCGCACCTGGAGTACTGTGTCCAGTTCTGGTCTCCATATTTGAGGAAGGATATTTGGAGACGGTCCAGAGGAGGTTTACTAGGTTGACCCCTGGGATGAAAGGGTTGACTTATGATGAAAGACTAAATCATCTAGGATTGTATTCGCTTGAGTTCAGAAGAATGAGAGATCTTATAGAAACATATAGGATTATGAAGGGTATGGATAGGATAGTTGTAGGAAGGTTTTTTGAGCTGGCTGGGGAAACTAAAACGAGAGGACACAGTCTCAAGATTCGGGGGAGTAGATTTAGGACAGAGATGAGGAAAAATAGTTTTTCCCAGAGAGTAGTGAATGTTTGGAATTCTCTAACCAGGGAAGTGGTTGGTTGAGGCTGCCTCATTAAACATATTTAAAATTCGGTTAGATAAATTTTCACATGATAGAGGAATTGGGGGATATGGGGAGAAGGCAGGTAGTTGGAGTTAGGTCATAAATTAGATCAGCCATGATCGTATTGAATGGCGGAGCGGCCATTTTTTGCCTCCTCCTGTTCCTACTTTCTATGTTCAAACAAGGTTTCACTGTATTTACTCTGTGCTGGTTACTATTCATGCATGTCTTTAGAGACGATTAATGCACACTAAATTTCAAGGTCTGGCCAGGAGTGTGCAGCAGATCATCTTTGGCCTTCAACAACTGCTGCCACCAGGGATCAATGGATACTGGTTGGACTTAGCCCTCCTTTCTATCTTCTTCAATGTTAACAATTTGCTCATTGCAACAGCATGGTGAAACAATGATGTTCAGAAAATTATGCTGATTCCCAAAGATCAGAAATCTCAAGGAGTAAGACGAACTCAAGTTTTCTCATGTCTGTGCTTTTGGGATATTATGTTTTTGAGGTACAAAGAATGGGGACCAATTATGTTTATATTAAAAGAATATTTGCTGAACAATTTTTACTTATCATGAATATTATACATTTCAGCATGGCATCCTGTAACTATATATTTTAACCAGCAGATGCATAGTCGTGCCTCCAATGGTACAAGTTATATCATGTCAATGAATATAAAAGCCGGGACACATCGGATCATTCTATGTTGTTTTTCTCTTGTGCACGTCCGGAAGTGGTGCAATTGTCTTATCGATGGCGGCTTTAATACACAATGTTGTTAAAGAAACCAGAATTTGTTACTTTTATTAAGGAACAGATTATTAATATTCTCACCCAAAAATAAAGCAAAGTAAGTAGGACTTTTGTATTATGGGATGCTTTGAAAGCAGATTTGTGTGGACAAATTATTAGTTATACTACGAAAGTTTTAAAAAAAATAATGTGGCGGAAAGCTTAACATTGGAGAAACAAATTACTGAGTTGGAAAAGGAATTTCAGAAAAATGTTACAGAAGATAAAAAGGCAGCTTTAGCGAAGTTGAAACTTATAATACACTACAAACCTATCAGTATGAACGCTTAATTAATCGATCTAAGCAACGTTATTATGAATTAGGTGAGAGGGCTCATAAGGTATTAGCATGGCAATTAAAAACAGAACAGACATTGCAAATTATTAATGCTGTTAAAAAGAATTCAATAGTTACCTATAAACCTCAAGAAATTAATGACCAGTTTTACTCATTTTATTAACAATTATATACTGCTGAGGGAAAGCAGGAAGCTGGTTCTATTGATTCTTATTTATCTAAATTAAATTTACCGGTTTTAGGAGGGGAGGAGGTTAGGGAATTAGAAACTCCATTTACAGATTTCGAGATTAAAGAAGCTATACAAGAGATGTCGAATGGGAAGTCACTGGGGGATGATGGATTTTCAGCTGAATTTTATAAAGTATTTTATGAAGATTTATCCTCAGTATTTGGAGATGTTCTACAGCAAATAACTGAGGATCAGGTGTTACCGGAATATTGTTCAAGTGCTATAATTACTGCGATTTTAAAGATAGGGATCCAATGAAAGTATCTTCATATGGGCCTATTTCTTTACTAAATGCAAATTATAAAATTATGGCAAAAGTATTAGCGAATAGACTTGCTAAATATTTATCTCAGTTAATACATGTATATCAAACAGGCTTTATTAAGAATAGAAATGCATCTGATAACATTCTTAGATTGATCACATTGGTCAATGCATCTAGACAGTAACCCAACCACCAATGGTGGTTGCACTGGATGCAGAAAAAGCTTTTGATAGGGTTGAATGGAACTTTTTTATTTAAGGTGTTAGAGAAGTTTAATTTTACTGGTTGGGTTAAAGCTTTATATAAAAACCCAATTGCTAGGGTGGTGACAAATGATCAAACTTCTTTACCATTTAAATTAACGCGATCGACTCGGCAAGGTTGTTCATTATCACCAGCCTCGTTTGCATTGGCTATTGAACCATTAGCTCAGACAATACGACAGAATGATAAGATTAAAGGGATGAGAATTGCAGATGATGAATATAAGATTAATTTATTTGCAGATAATGTGTTGGTCTATTTGACAGAACCGGAGAGGTCTTTGAAATATTTGCAAGATTGCTTGCTGAAATTTGGGGAGTTATCTGGATATAAGGTAAATTGGGATAAATTGGGCTCCGAATCATGGGTCCTTTACCAGCATCACCTACGGCTCCTAGAACGCTTCCACCAGCGTTGTCTCCGCTCCATCCTCAACATTCATTGGAGTGATTTCATCACCAACATCGAAGTACTCGAGATGGCAGAGGCCAACAGCATTGAATCCACGCTGCTGAAGATCAAACTGCGCTGGGTAGGTCACGTCTCCAGAATAGAGGGCCATCGCCTTCCAAAGATCGTGTTATATGGCGAGCTCTCCACTGGCCACCGAGACAGAGATACACCAAAGAAGAGGTACAAGGACTGCCTAAAGAAAGCTCTTGGTGCCTGCCACATTGACCACCGCCAGTGGGCTGATATCGCCTCAAACCGTGCATCTTGGTGCCTCACAGTTCGGCGGGCAGCAACCTCCTTTGAAGAAGACCGCAGAGCCCACCTCATTGTCAAAAGACAAAGGAGGAAAAACCCAACACCCAACCCACCAATTTTCCCTTGCAACCGTGTCTGCCTGTCCCGCATCAGACTTGTCAGCCACAAATGAGCCTGCAGCTGACGTGGACTTCACCCCTCCATAAATCTTCGTCCGCGAAGCCAAGCCAAAGATTTCAGTTCATATTTAAATGGAATATGAATTTATTGTGGGAATGTAATATGCCGGTATTAAAACACTTGTTAAAGATATGGGGTAAAAGAAATATGGTTTTAGGGTCAAAGGGTAAACTATCAATTCAAACTCCGTTATACCATAATCAACTTATTCCCTTTTCAATGTTTAATAATCATTTAAAGAGATAGAATTCTAAGGGTATAAATATAGTTCAGTATTGCTTTGAAGAAGGACAGTTTCTTCAATTTAATCAATATTTTTCCTGAAGATAAATGGGAGGTTATGTGTCAATACAGGGTAACTAAAATGATGAATATAAAATATGGAATGGTTAATTATAATTTTTTACATCAGTTATATTTGACTCCAGAGAAATTGAAAAAGTATGGGTTTAGTAATTCGGATTCTTGTTTTTGATGTGGACTGTGCCCTGGAACATTTTTACATGCTGTTTGGTCTTGTGTTAAAGTACAACCATTTTGGGAAGGAATTAGATTGCTCTTGGAAAAATTATTTAAGATTAAGTTACCATTAGACCCATCGATTTTTTTTGTTGGGTTTCTTTGAAGGGATTCAGGTTGGATAAATTTCAAATTGCATTTGTACATTTAGTGTTATCTTTAGCACAAAAATGTGTCGTTAGTACCTGGAAAGATAATGTGGAGATTAATATAGTACGTTGGGATAATGAATTAAGAGCTTGTATTCCATTGGAAATTATTACATGCAACTTGCATGATAAATATTCCTTCTGTTAATAATGTGGTCTTTTTATTTGGAATATATGAATTTGAAAATACTTTGAAATATTCTATATACTCTGTTTTGTTTTTGTATTTGGCTCCCCTTAAGGGATCGAGCTGAAGGCTGGGAGGGTTTTTCTTTATGTATCTAAAAATTTCTTGTTGTTATTTGATTGTATTTTGTTTTAAAAAAAACTTTTAAATAAAATTTGAAAAAAAAATTCAACGGGAGGTTCTCTTTTTAGACTTGTTCTTTCATCTGGAGTAAAAAATAATTACAAACTTGCAGCACGAATTAAGTTTTTGAACTAAGTTATTTGCCCAAAAGAGAAGTAATGGATTTACAAGATAAAATGTTCACCACAACATGAGGGGTGGGGTGAAAGGGATAAATTAAGGTAACCCTTTTATGAGAGTTACATTGGCAGGACATGAGCAGAACTTCAGGTGGGGTGGGGTGGGGGGGGGGGAGTGGATGATTAGTGAGTAGGAGACACAAAGGGGATGAACAAATTTAAAAATTTTACTGTTTAGTTTGTGGCAACTTTTAGCCAAGCTGGATAATTTATCACGTGCAAAATTGTGGGGGTGGGGGGTGGGGGGGGGGGGGAGGGAGGTGTCAGGTGGAGTTCAAGATACTAAGCCAACAGGTAAATTTAATCCATGAACTGGCAGTTGATGAAAGCTTACTCTAACAATAGTGAGGTAGATGTAAAGCCAAGTTGTGGTTAAAAAAGTAAAACAATTGATTTACATCTACTAATAAAAGTTCACAGTAATATTGGTACAATTTCCCATTTTATATTCAAAAATAGAAATTGTTTTAATCAGATGATGTACAAAATGCAATGCAAAAACTGAAATGGACACTATTTTGATAAAAGTAAAATACAAAAGTCTGCAGACACTGTGGGACATTGGAAAAACTCAGCAGGTTAAACTACTTTATAGAGCAAAAATGTTACCTGATGAAGGGCAGAAGCCTGAAATATTGGTTATGTATCTTTATCTTTGCTACATAAAGTAGAGTTTGATTTGTCGAGTTTCTCCAGCATGGTGCTTTTACTATTTTCAGATTCAGACGTGGATTTATTGTCAGAGTATGTACATGATATCACATACAACTGCAAGATTCTTTCTCCTGCGTGCAAAGCAGAATGATCACTTATTGGTAGTAAAAAGTTACTCAACGAACACATGTAAACAAATAAAGAAACGTAAACATCATTGCAATATGGAGAGACAGAGAAAAAATATCAAAAAGTGCACAAGTTCTTAAATGAGTCCCTGATTGAGTTTGTCATTGAGGAGTCTGATGGTGGAGGGGGAGGAGCTGTTCTTGAACCTGGTGGTGCGAGTCTTGTGGCCCCGATACCTCTTTCCTGATGGTAGCAGCGAGAACAGTGTGTGCGTGTGCGCTGGGTGGTGTGGATCTTTGATGATTGCTGCTGCTCTCCGACAGCAGTGTTCCCTATAGATGTTCTCAATAGTGAGGACAGTTTTACCAGTGATGCCTTGGGCTACCTTTTGCAGGGCTTGACACTCAGAGGGTGTTGGTTTCCCCATATTTTGATAAAGTTAGCAAAGTTAGGATAAATAAGTGCAACTTTTCTAGATTAATATTTAAATACATCTCAAAATCAGTACATCTTTCAAATTACAAGCAGGGAGAGAAATCAACTAATATGGATGAATAAGGACCAAAAAAGATAAGCAACCCAAATTTCTACAGATGTGTGGTGGAAAATGTGCTATCCGGCTGCATCATGGCCTGGTACCGGGTCACCAAAATCAACCCGAGCGCAAGGCCCTGCAAAAGGCAGTGGACACAGCCCAGGACATCACAGGCAAAACCCCTCCCCACCGTTGAGGTCACCCACAGGGAATACTGCCATCAAAATAATCAAGGATTCACACCATCCTGCACCCACTCTGTTCTCGCTGCTACCACCAACCGGGAAGATGCCACAAGACTCACACCACCAGATTCAGAAATTGCTGCTCCCCCTCCACCATCAGACTCAACAAAAAACTCCATCAGGGACTTATTTAAGGTCTCTTTTTTAAAAAAATTTTTAAGTTTTAAGAGAATACAGAATAGAGGACTCAATTCATACAATAATCATGCATTGCGTATAAAATCATTTAAAAAAATCATTCATAATGTCAAAAAAAAAAGCGACATCCCTCTTCTCCCAGTGCCTCTGCGATGATAGGTTTCCTCCATTTTATATAGTTATTGTTGACTCTATATGGAACTGACCCACCCAATACCCTATGACTCCTGCCCCCGTGGTCTTGGGCTATAAAGGTCGAGCCACCTCTCCCTTCCATTCCTATAACCGGATCCGGGCCAGCAAGGTTCTTCTGCATCTTAAAGCCTATCGTTCCCTCAGCCTAGTCTTGGTGGTTACTACAGACCCCATCCCCGGCTTTGAAAGGGGGCAGACAGCTGGGAAATCGATGGAAGACGGAAAAGCAAGGTACGACATCTCAGAATCACGTCATTTTACAAGTACTAAACTTCTAAACCTACGGCTCCTAGAACGCTTCCACCAGTGTTGTCTCCGCTCCATCCTCAACATTCATTGGAGCGCCTTCATCCTTAACATCGAAGTACTCGAGATGGCAGAGGCTGACAGCATTGAGTCCACACTGCTGAAGATCCAGCTGCGCTGGGTGGTTCACGTCTCCAGAATGGAGGACCATCGCCTTCCCAAGATCGTAATATACGGCGAGCTCTCCACTGGCCACCGTGACAGAGGTGCACCAAAGAAGAGGTACAAGGACTGCCTAAAGAAATCTCTTGGTGCCTGCCACATTGACCACCGCCAGTGGGCTGATCTCGCCTCAAACCGTGCATCTTGGCGCCTCACATTTCGGCGGGCAGCAACCTCCTTTGAAGAAAACCGCAGAGCCCACCTCACTGACAAAAGACAAAGGAGGAAAAACCCAACACCCAACTTTCCCCTGCAACTGCCTGTCTCGCTGCCTGTCCCGCATCGGACTCGTCAGCCACAAACGAGCCTGCAGCTGACGTGGACATTTACCCCCCCCCCCCCCCCATAAATCTTCGCCCGCGAAGCCAAGCCAAAGAGAAAGAAGAAAACTTCTAATAAGGACACTAATTGACAAACACCAAAGTAAATCACACCGTCCCAATAAGGTTGCCAAATTTCGACGCGGATATTACACCCCCTCCCAAGACAACGAGCCATCTCAAGGGGACGAGTGCGCGCGCGCTCCAGAATCCAGGTGACCGCTGTACATTTCCCGGGACTCTCACCTTCATTGTTTTATTTCTCCGCATTGCACATTGGAGGTTTCTACCCAAGCCCCCGGCCCGCAAGGAAAATAAAGGATCTCAGGGTTGTACGTGATGCCATGGATTAAATTTGAAGCAAGGTGATGAAATAGTGGCAGCACAGGATTTAAAGGAGGGGAAGAACTTTTTTTTTTAAACCCCCCCTCCCTCCAATTTGTGTGTGTGTGTGGGGTGGGGCAAGGGTCAACTTGGCCAAGGGTGCTCTTGCCTGGTGCTAACCCGGAGAGGGCGCGCGCGGTGCATTGTGGGGCCGTCGCCCCGCCGCCGCCGCCATTTTGTCCGTCCCGCACACCGACGGCCCTTTTGTCCGTGTCGGACCCCACTCCCTCGCTCGTCTTCGGGCTCTCTTCTCCCGACCGACTCAAGATTAGAAGAAGAAGGTGGTAAGCTCCTTCCAGCGGCCCCCCCCCCCCCCGGCGCCCCCCCCCCTCGGCCCCCCCTCCCCTTCCCCTCGGCTTACCTCTCCGCCCCCGCTTTTCAGGCTCCGACGTCGGCTCGGGAAGCGTCGATCATTTCTTTTTGGCCACCCATCTCCTCAGTCGCCTTCGTGGGGTTAGGGCTGGGGGGCGGGGGGCAACCACCCCGAATAGGCGCTCGTTAAATCCTCGGGCGCCTGAAGGCGCGCTCTTTTCCTGTGAGGAACCTGCAGTTGTTGGCGGGCCTGTGGGTTTTTATTCGCCTAGTCTCTCTCATCCTCTCTCTCTCCCCCCCCCCCTCCCCCTTCGCGGCGCCTTCATGTTTCTCGCCTGCGCGCCGGCCAACCGAACTTGAAGAGGAAAACAAGCCCCACCCCCCCCTCCTTCACGTGTCCCGCCCTCTTCGCTTTTCCCCATTGGGCTTCCGCTCCTCCCTCCGTGGCCGATTGGGCGGGGCGGCCTGTCCGTCAGCGGGCCCCTGGGGCGATTGGTGGATCTGCGCCGTCAATCAGGGCGGGGCGCGCCGGTGCGGCTTCCGCTGCGCACCACGGGAGTTGGAGTTGAGGTGGGCGGCCCGAGGAGCCCGTGCCGCGATGGACATTGGGAAGTGTAGTTTGCTCGCGTGCTCGGACCGTTTCCCAAATGCTCATTCGGACTACAAATCCCATTCGCATGGTTTGAGTGAGCTGTCATTGAACTAATATGGGATTATCCTCATTAGAATTGACAATAGAGATGAATTCAACCATGCAATCTATTATTTAACAGCATATAATTCAATGCCACAATTATGAAAAACTAATGTCCTTGCATTTTTCATTGCCGTGATTGTAATGTGTGCAATTGGATAAAGGTAAGAAGGGGAAAGACTTGCTTTTGCTTAAAACTGTGGGATTATTCGTCTTTTGCATTCGTGAGAATCATTGCTTTTTCCTGCTGACTGTTGTGCCGGAGAGGATTTCGGTTTACGTGCTCTTTCCTCTCAGTTTGGCAAGTTGTGCCTATTTGTAAATCACATGCAGCGCTAAGAACGAGGCCAAACCAAAAGAGTTGACATGAGATTTTGTGTGTGTCCCGTGCATAGAGTTCTCTGTGTTTGCACAATTCATTAGGGGGATATGGAGATGCATTTTAAAGGGGTATAGATAATTTGATTAATGCTAACAAATATTCAAATGTAAAAAGAGAGCCAAGATAGTTCATATTATCGTGTCAGTGAAAGACCACCTGTGCCCTTCAGGAGACCTGGTTTGGTTTTCTTTTCTGTTGGCTTGAAGGAGAGCGATGAACACTTTATTTTCTGAAGCTCCTTTAGTTTCCTGAACTAGAAGATTGTCCCAGTGCTTAAGTGTTGAACAAATTTGGCCTTAATTTCCATTTATTGTGTATTAAAATTGTTTGGTTACAAAAATTGCAATGATATTCATTTAATGAAATAATTCAGCTGCTTTTTCTGCATATAAAATTAGACTTGAAAAGCAGTCAGTACTTTTCAAGTCAACCTTATTGTCATCTGGTTGCACAAATACAACCCAACGAAGGATCAATTAAACAACAAAAAGACAAACTAAGCCAATGTTTATTCAAACAGTAAAAAGGACACACACACTGGGTAAATTATCTTTGCGAAGTTTGGCTCAACTTCGTAAATATTGAACAAACTAACCAGTGCCAATGAGGGCAGGCTGGTTTCATTCCAGGGGTCCAGAGCACCATCTTCCGGCAGCTTCATCAGTGACTGAAACTGGCATGATGCAAGTTTCGAGAGACTTGCAATTTTCCATTGAAGGTTTATTTCCTCCAATAATCAATCTTTAAAGCTGAGTTTAAGTTTCGTGTCAGTTCCACTTTCATGTCTCTTGTCTGCCGTCAGTTCTCTTTCAGAGCCAAGAACAGCTGTCCATGTTTAGGATAACTTGTACATTTGCCTTCCTCGTAGCATCTTGGTGTGAAAGCTCCTTGAAATGGCTCGTACAAAGCAGACAGCTCGTAAATCTACTGGAGGCAAGGCTCCTCGTAAGCAGCTTGCAACCAAAGCAGCCCGCAAGAGTGCGCCTTCCACTGGTGGAGTGAAGAAGCCACATCGTTACAGGCAGGTTTTATTTGGTGCTCTGTGGCAGTTGAGTGAATGTGGTGATCAGGAGGGAATGTGAACAAGATAATGGATCAGCTCGTTGGTACCTAGAGTAACTTTAGATCAACAACAGTAACTTTACACTTGGATGTTGAAGCACATTGATTGGTAGAATGCATTGCTTGAGATACATAGTCCATGTTTTTTTAGATGTTATGTGTTCCAATGAGCTTCTTCTGAATGGTAGGTCAACAAATTGATGCTATTCTTAATTTCCTTTAGTACAAGTTGAAGCCAGAGACATTCTGCATTGAGTCTTTTAGGAATGCTTTAGTTTTCAGTTTATTTTTCACAAAACATTATTGGTTACAATTCCAGGACACTTATTGTCTTCTGTCATTGATTGGCATCTTTGGCACTCCCCCATAGGTACGACTCGTGACGAATGTGCAGATTTCCTGCATTTTCTCTCTGGTTAACAGTAGGGATTCCTTGAATCCTTCATCTCTGCCTATTATGTCCCCAATTTGCTATTCTAACACAATGTTGGCCAGTTAATTTGATTTTCCTTCTATAAATGTGAGCTTGTCCAAAATTTTACTGCTTGTGATTCAAGGTACACCAAGTCACTTTCATCTAGTGCTCCCAGATGTGTGGATGTACACTGGCTCCCAGTTAAACATCATCCCACTTTTACATTTCTGATCCTTTTATTCACATCCCTCCAAGGACTTGCCTCTCGCTACTGCCGTAAATGAATCCACCTTCTCTGCTCCATCATGAGCTTCCCTCAATTTAATACCTACAGGATTTTTGATTGTGCTTTCAACTATCTAACTTTAAGCCATAAAATTCTTTATTGAAAGGAGGATGTGGTTAGATAGAAGGGATTGCAGAGGAGGTTCACTGAGATTTTACTAAGAGTGGAGGACCTTAGTTATGAGGAGAGACTGCATGGGCTGGTTTTGTTTTCCCTCGAGGAGGCTGAGGGTTGACCTGATAGAGGTAAATTATGAGACCTAGGTTAGATATAATCTTTTCCCCACGATAGGGATGTCTAAAACAGGAGGTGAGAGGAATAAATTTTAAAGGAGAACTGAGGGGAACATTTTTCAACAGAGAATGGTTGATCTCTGGAATGCATTGCCAGAGGAGGTGGTAGAGGCAGATACAATCACTATGTTTTCAGACATTTGAATAGACAGAAAGCAGAAGAATATAGCTCTGATATAAGCAAATGAGATTAGTGTAGATGGGCAAATAGGTTGGCATGGGTCGAAGGGTTTTTTCTGTGTTGTATGACTCAATCCTTCAAACAAACTACAGAAAATCCCCCGGTACGGCATCTATGGGGACCGTGTGTGGTGTGAATGCAGAACTAATGGCGAGGCGTGCCAGTTTTACGCTTCCGCATTTTTTACCCATTTATTTTCTGCAATTTTTTTTTGCCAGTTGCTTGAGGTTGCCTGTAGCTTGAATTCCAGATAATAGGATTTTTATTCTACCTGTCTGACCGAGATTTTGGCCATCTAACTTAAATTTTTTCATGTGCCTTGTCCTTTTTTTTTCAATGTCAGTCATTAAATTGTCATGGGTTGATTATGCCACATAACAATGTATGTTTAACATGAAGAAGAGCGTCCATCTAAACGAGTACTCCTCTTCGGTGAAAGACCAAGTCAGTAGTAAAACTGTCAGATTAATGATTACATTTTGATTTCTGCCACTAGAGGCCCTCAGTGTTTTGTTTTTAAAAAACTCAGGGATTCGCTCTTCTTTACTTCCTGACTGTATACCTACTTTCCTCATTATTTGAAAGGCATCCACTGTATTCTAAAATTTAAAAAGACCCAAAAATCATAATCTAGATCTTTATCACCCTTTATGCCAGCTCAAGAACTATTCAGACAAATTCCACTTTCCGGCTCTCAATCTCTGTCCTTGTAGGGTTACAGCACATTAACTGTTCATCCAGGGACCTTTTTACTATGATAAGGGTCGATGTCTCCATCACCCTTTAAGTCTGTGAGTTCAGGACACCCTCCACCCTCTGGATGAATTTGTTTTCTTCAGTTCCCCTCTAATCCTCCTACCAATGACCTTAATCTGTGCTCCCAGTTATTGACATCAAAAACATGTCTGTTTACATGCAGATTTTGTTTTGAAATCTCTTAGAGAGAATTTGTTGTAGAAAGCAGTGCATAAATAATAAGTGGGATGAGTTTAAAATTCTTGTTCTTACAAACATATGCATAGATTATTGAATTAATTCTGTACCATAGCAAATTTTGAATAAAAGTGCTACGCTCAATTAAATTTCACGTCAAAATCATCTTAGAGATCTGCACAAGATTTCTGTGAAGGTCTACAAGTCCTTTCCTCCAAAACGCTACTGAGGCCAGTTATACGTTGAAAATTAAACAGTTTTCATGATAAGTGTGTAACAGATTCTGAATTAATGGAGCTAAGATAGAAATCAGGAATCACCTACTTGAATGTCGTTTCAGAACAGAGAAGACAAATAGCCCTCAATTCCTGTATTTTTGGGGGGGAAAAATAAACTTTTAAAATTTAGACATCCAGCACAGTAACAGGCCCTTTCAGTCCTTGAGCCCATGCCACCCAATTACACCCAATTGGCCTACGGCCCTGTAAGTTTTGAAGGGTGGAAGGAAACCGGACGGAGCCTCCAGACGCATGGAGAAGAACTGGAAGCTCTTGCTGATAGAATGTGCTTATAGATTTTCTTTTTTACAGTTAATATAAAATGTGTTGCTCTATTAGACCTGGTACCGTGGCTTTGCGTGAAATCAGGCGATACCAGAAGTCCACGGAGTTGCTGATCAGGAAGCTGCCTTTCCAGCGTCTAGTGCGTGAAATAGCACAGGACTTCAAAACCGACCTGAGGTTCCAGAGTGCTGCAATCGGGGCTCTGCAGGTGAGCATTCCAACCCCACGTCCCAACCTGCCCAAATCCAAATGGAGAAAATGATCCAAAAGTCCAATTACTGCAGATGCTAGGTTTTTGAAATAAAACAGAAACTGCTGGAAACATTCAATGCATCACCCAGAATCTGTGTACAGAGAAGCAGAGATAACGTTTCAAGTCCACAGAGAAAGGTTTGCAGAGAAAGGAGGGATTAAGGCTGAGGGAACCACAGGGAAAGTCTGTGGTAGATGGAGGTTAGACTCATAGAGGGATACGGTGCAGGAGGAGGTCCTCCGGCGCACCGAGTGTGAGCCAACCATAAACCATCATACACTAATCCCAGCTTACATGCTCATAACTCCTTCCTGATTCTACCCCTCACTGCTTGACGTAATATTAATAAACTAACATGCCTATCTCTAGAATGCAGAATTATCACACTCAAGAAATGTCTAGTGATCTACATGAATATCTTACAGAATGCTTGATAGAAGCAGTCATGTGCTCCCTGCTTCATTCACTAATAAAACCTTTCATGGATTTAAAATTATTGCCTTTTACAATGAGCCATGTAAATATTTGGTTAGGGATTCCCTAGGCTCTGATTTCTGACTAATGTGCTATGTAAGGGTGTATTATGTGGAAGAGATCCAATAGCAGGTGAATGAATGAGAATTTATTGTCATATTCATATGACATGCTTTGCTGATTGACCCCAGTAACGTAAAACACTAACACAAATTAAGTGTAATCAAGGCAATATAAATAGGAAAAAAGATAAATAACAAATAAGATGCATGAATACTGAATGTACTCGTGTAATAGTTGAGTTTTGGGGGCCAATTTTTCAGGTCAAATTTGGGGGTTCGACTTTTACACAATAGTACTTTTGACTACAGTAAGTACTTAGGTCATTCAAGATGTCGGAAGCTCGGTTGGCCGGAACTAGGTGGTAAGTCCGTGTTCGGGCTGTTGGGAGCTTGGATGGGCAGAACTAGTGGTAAATCCGTGTTTGGGGCATTGAGAGCTTGGATGGGCAGATGGCCAGGACGTCGTGAGCTGCGGTGGGAGGGAGGATGAGGTGGGGGTTTGCAGCTGGGAGCTCAGATGGGCGGGCAGCCAGAGTGAGGATCCACGGTCGGGGCATTGGGAACTCAGATGGGCGGGCAGTCGAGGTGAGGATCTGTGGTCGGAGTGTTGAGTGTTTGGATGGGTGGGCAGTCGGGGCTAAAATAGGGGAAGGTCGACTTTTACACAGGATCATCTATTACATGAGTATATATGGTAATTTGAGTGCTCATTGTGAGATTCTAGTGTTTTTATGCAGTATTACTACCATTCCCTCTACCATTTTAATGTTCCAGGCCTATGGATGAGGTTAATGAGATGGCTATATTTATTACCCATTTCCAGTTGTCCTTGATGTAACTGTCCATTGCGTGATCAAGTCAAACATAGCTCAGAAGATCCTTACGACTATAGAACATCTGGATTAATTCCATTTTTATAATATCTGCTTTCTTGTAACTGAATTTCCGCACTGTGAATTTATTGCAACCCAACATACTTAGACATACAGCACTGATACACACCTTTCTGACCCACCAGCCAGTGCCGCCCAATTACACCCAATTTCCCTACACTCCCAGAACGTTTAGAAGGGTGGGAGAATACTGGAGCAGCTGGAGGAAACCCACGCAGACACAAGGAGAACGTACAAACTCCTTTGTGACAGATTATGTTATATTTTATATTTATATAGATATGTTTTAAAGGAGATCAATTGTGGGGTTTTTTTTGGTATAGGTCACAAACACACACAAGCACTTAACAATATACATCTCATTTAAAATGCCCCAGCTCTGCTCAAGCCAGACAGTCCAGGCTCCCAATGCCTTTGTAAAGACAACCTGAAGGACTTCACAAGTAGGTGTTAATTGGACATGCTGTGGAGTAATGGATTATTGTTTTGGAAAGCAACAGATGAACAGACTCAGAAGATTGGATCTGGTGCCATGGTCTGTCTGAGTGCAATTTGCTGTTCTAAGAGAGAGGGAGAGAGAGAGAGAGAGAAATCAGTTCTACAGCAGCAGCTGGGACTGGAACACGACAAGCTGGCAACTTGTTTGAAATCCCATTTTGAAGATGGGTTGTGAGTTCTGAGTTAAGCCTGGTCAAAGCCCTTGTGGTTCATACAAGAGGAGATGGCTGGCTGTATAATGTATCACTTAAAATAAGAGAAACAAAAAGGAACTCTGTGGTGACCTGAAAGAAAGAGGTTATCATCTGGAAAAACCCTGATGGGGCAAGTTTCTTCGGCAAGACACTGAATTGGCTGATCGGAAGGAATCAGTTTGTGTCCAACGAGCAACAAATCTCTCTCTGAAAACTGTCAAGTACCTTCCAGAGTGGTGACCATTTACCTTTAAGCACCAAAGCCTGGTGAAGATTCATAAATGTTAAATTCTATGCACAGTATAGAATTGCCTGATACCAGTGAACTTGGAGGAGTGAGAAGCGAGATTGGACTGTGAATTAAAGAACTTTTCTGAACTTACACGCACATTACATACACATGAGCTTAGAATTAGAAGGGGGTTAAGGTAATAGTAATAAGTTAAAGATAATTAACTTTTTAAAAAGCAACTTTTTAAGTAACCATTTGTCGTGGTGAATTTCTATTGCTGCTGGGTTTTTAGGTCCTCTGGGCCAGTCACAGCTTACAGACAGAGCTGGATTCGAACCCCAGTCGCTGGTGCTGTAACAGCATTCTGCTAACCGCTACCGCCCCACATTTGTGTGGATGTGGGTGGGGCTGTGGGGTGCAGTAAGCTTAAATTCTGTGATGAGATTAACTTCCTTCTCTTTGTTTTTGCAGGAGGCCAGCGAGGCATATCTGGTTGGTCTGTTTGAAGACACCAACCTGTGCGCCATCCATGCCAAACGCGTCACCATCATGCCGAAAGATATACAGCTGGCTCGCCGTATCCGAGGGGAGCGTGCTTAAAAACGAAAGAGAAGTAAAGAGAAATCATGTTTTACCGTGGGTCTTCTGTATTATTAGTAAAGGCTATCTTTTTTTTTTCCTTATTCTTATTCATAGTAGAGGCTACATTGTCCGAGCATATAATCTTGATTGTTTCAAAAAGAGATTTAGGTCTTCTGTATTTGTATGTCCCAAACAAAAATTCTTTGTTGAGATGTTAACTAACTTTCAGTGGTGTTTTTTGTAAAATTCATTTTTCATACCAGCAAGCAATTAAAAAGGGAGAATTTATACAATACAAGGTTTTGTAACAAAACCCAATTTACACTCAGTATACCCAGCAGGGAGCACATGACTCTGCTTCTATCAGGCATTCTGTAAGATATTCATACAGATCACTATACATTTTTGTGTGTTTTTTTCACATATTTGATAATTCATTCTAGAGATAGGCATGATTTTTTTTTCTTATTTCAATATTCTGTGTCACAAAATGTTTGATTCTGATCTTTGTAATTCCAAAATTTTCCCATGAAAAATAATATTAAATAGATACAGAAAAAGATCCTTTATGTGTGCACTGCCTGCGTTGATTCTCACCCAGGCTTCTGGAAGTCATCCACCTGGCGTTCTTTTAACTTTACTAGTGAAGCCTGATGATTTTTTGTTTATTTAGTTATGGGATCTGGCATGGCTTGGTTCATTGTCTTCCCCCAATTAGAGAGTTGCAACACAGAAACAGCCTTCTCACTCCACTGAGTCCGTGCTCACCACCCATTTGCACTAATCTTTTGTTAAGGTTAGGCTGTGGTTGAAGTGATTGTAGCCTTAACTCTGCATTCCTGCCTATCCATAATAACCTTTGTTCCCTTGCTTCTCAAAATTGCATCTTCCTTTGCCTGGAAACAGTCCCTTAGAAAAGAGTAAGTGAACTTGAACTCTGGCAACTTTGGGGAAAATTGACTTCTATATGGGAGGATAGATGGAAGACAAATGGCTCAGCTACACAAATAAAGCTAATGGAACAATCCAACCTGTTGAATTGTTGGCAACGTTCAGGAGTGATAGTGAGTGTTGATGGTGACAAGTTTACTTTGTCAGACTGGACTTCGGTCTTACTAGATAGTTCCCAGGAGTATGTCATTGGGAGTAGCCATGCTAATAGGCTTTTTCCTTTCTTCCTGTTGTACTTGAAGTAATCATTTCCAGCTGTGTTGTTGAACACCATGATTTAGAAGACACTTTGACCTGTTTCACGCGGAGAATTTTTCAAAGTTTTGAGCTGATTATATCTTCGAGTCATACAGCATGGAAATTGGCTGTAGTCAGGCCCTGATTCCTGTGCCCTCTTTAAGGGCCCCTGTTCCCACACTCCTTTTAAACGCACTAGAACATTTATTAAACTTTTGTGCAACGTTGAGGAAAAACTGAATCGGAAGTGCATTAGGTGTTAATAGAAGTAAAATCGAATTATGATGCTGGATTATCAGTTTTAAGGAACATGGAGACTGGCCATCTTCACATTGGCTTTTAATTATATACTTCAGCATGCATTGATGTCCTTCACAGACACTGACTGACTGACCTTTGTTCTTGCTGTAGAATTTGTGAATACTGTATAGAACACAGCACCTTCAATCACCTTACACTCCAGTAGAGGGCAGCAAGGACTTAGCTGAAGTAAAACAGAAAGGCTGGAGGATCTCAGCCGGTTCTTAGAGAACAAGGGGAACAGTTGAGGATCCTGTCCTCGCTTGGCCAAGCTTTCAAATTTTCACTTCACTTCTGGATTCCAGAAGTTAACAGGAGAGAGACAAACTATGGCTGTATGAACTTGAAAGTTGGTTGGATTTCAATAGGTTACAGCCTCCAATATTTAAAAAGTAAGAAATTGAGTGAAACAATTTCATTTTGTTGAGGCGGAGTCTGAAAAGTAGAGCCAGGGTTTTGCGAGTGAAGTCAGGAATCTGGTCTGCATGTAGAGAGGGATGGAAACTCTGCCACAAGCTGGAGTTAATTTAAAGAACTTAAGAAATCGGAGGAGGAGTCGGCCATCCGGCCCATCAATCCTGCTCCACCATTCAATGAGATCGTGGCCGATCTGATGATCGGCTCATCTCCACCTACCTGTCTTTTCCCCGTGTCCCTTAATTCCCCTATTATGTAACAATCCTTGTCTTAAATATATTTACTGGGGTCGTCTTCACTGCTTCAAAAGGCAACGAATTCCACAGATTCACCCCCCCCCCCCCCACCCCCCCCCCCCCCCCCCGGAAAAGCAGTTCCTCCTCATCTCTGTCCTAAATCTACTACCTTGGATCTTGAGGCCATATCTTGTAGTTCTAGTCTCCCCCCACCATTGGGAACAATGTACCGACCTCTATCTTTTCTATGCCTTTCATAATTTATTACGCTTCTATAAAATTCCCTCTCATCCTAAATTAAGCGAGTGTAACTCCAGACAACTCATTCGATCCTCAAAGGCTAATCCCCTCATTTCTGGAATCAACCTGGTGAGCCACCTCTGCACCCCCTCCAAAGGAATGCAACATATCCAATGTCTTGGAAACCTCTGGCCCAAGAGTGCTCAAAGTAGAAAAGGAGCATTTGGGGGTTGGTGGTGTTAAACTTGAGTCCATGCATCAGAGGCAGAGAGTCTTCCACCCAACCGTCTACCCCCCCACCTACTTGCCCCAATCAGGCTCTTCCTGCTGCCCTATCTGTGGAAGAGTCTCACATTGGCCTCTCACCCAGAATACTGTCAAGTTTATTGTCATCTGATTTCACAAGAATAACCCGATGAAACAGTGTTCTGTCCTCGGTGCAAATTCGCAGTGACAAGCCAGGCATAATACACATACAGGCAAACAATACACACGCAGGACAGGTATTCATATATTCAACTAAATAAATAAATATATTTTGCTTCATGAATATGAAAGACTGGAATGGTCAATTTGAGTAGTTCCAGGGGTTGGTCAGAATTCTCACTGCCCATGGGAAGAAGCTGTTCCTCAGCCTGTTGGGGTTCATTCTGATACTCTTCCCCGACGGGAGCAAGAGGTTCCCGATGGGACAAGTAGGTGGGTAGATGGTGAGGTGGTTCACATCTTCTGCCTCTGTGTCCTTGATGCGTGAAAGATGCTGTGTGTGGGGTGAAAAGTTCCCTCAGTGCCCTCATCAGACAACGATTCTGGTAGATCACATCAATGGTGGGGGGGGGGGGGGGGGAGGGGAGGTCAACTCCAGTGATCAAGTCAAACTAGCTTCCATTGACTTGATCAAGTCAATCAAGCCAATGGAAGCAAGTCAAACTCATTAAGAAAGATTTTTACGAACTGAATATTGTGAAGGGAGATGGGTGGAAGTGGGGTGGGGGGGAAGCCACAAACCCATTGAATGCTGGAACATCCAAGGGCAAAAAGTGGCAGCCTCCTGCTAAAGCTCCAATATTGTCCAATGTCCTTCACTATCCATTTGGAGCATTCTGCCTGAGGTGAGCAGAATTAGAGCAACATCATTGCTGACATACAACTCCTGTAATCCTCCTTAAGCAGAGCTAAAAACAGGCCTGCACTCTGCCAGTTCCACTCTCATGTAATACCCCCATGTCAATAATAATCTATCGACCTGCTTAATCCTCTCGCAGTCCCTCCATAAACCCTTTCTGTTCACATTGGACACAACTCTAACCTTTAGCTAAGTGTGCACCATTCCTTTTGTTTTAATAGATTGATGGAAAACTATTAAGGCTTCACATGATAATTGGGACTGTTGTTGCCATGACAATTTTGAATTTCAAAGCAACGGGGCATTACTTTGGCAGAATGGAAATTCACTATTAGTATTTGGTAGCTATTGAATAAAAAAAAATGAGTAAATTAAACACTTCCTGGGACTGTAAGGCTGTCAGCTGAGATGCTAAAACAAGGCTAGTATTTTGAGGAAGTCCCCAGCTGTCCTGTTCATCATCAGATCATTGGAGTCGGATAGCACAGGAATAGGCTATTCAGCCCATCATGCCAATACTGACCATTAAGTACCCGTTTTCATTAATCCCATTTACCAACACCTGGTCTGTAGCCTTGGAGATTACATAAACACAGAACACTGCAGCAAAGGCTCCTCGGCCCTTGATGTTGTGCCAAACCATATATTCCTCAAAAAATATGTACTAAACCCTTCATAACCCTCTATTTTTCTTTCATCTGTCTTAAAAGTCTCTTAAATGTCCATAATGCTTCAACATCGGCCACCATCCCTGGCAAGGCATTCCAGGCACCCACAACTCTGTGTAAAAGAACAACCCCCCCCCATCGATGCCTCCCCTAAACTTTCCTCCCTTCACTTTGTACACATCCTCTGGTGTTTGCTATTTCTCTTGTAGAAAAAAAGGTGATGGCCGTCCACCCTATCTACACCTTTGGTCCTTTTAATATTTAAATATTAAATATAGCATGAACAGCATGAACATTGATTCCAAAAATCTACTATGGAGTAAAGTTTACTACTGCTTATCCCAGCTCTGTCCCTCACAGTTTTGAAGACCTCTTTCGGTTACCCCAACCACTCCCGGCCCCTCCAGACTTCTCCACTCCAAGGAAACTAACCCCAGAATATTCATTCTCGCCAGAACTGTGATACCTCATCCTAAGTAGCATCTTGGAGAATCACCTCTGCCCCCTCTCCAGAGAGATCATGGCTTTCCATAGTGTGGAAACCACAGCTTTACCCCAGTATTTCTAATGCAGCCTCACCGATGTTTTATAAAGCTGTACCATAACTTGCCAGCCTCTAAGTTCTTTGCGTTCTTACCATCCTATCTACCTGAGTGCCACTTTCAGTGCGTTTGCTATTTCAAGCAGATTTGACTGCACGTATTACCTGGAATACAAGCAACCAACCAGCAGGCCTCAAGTAACCAGCAAAAAGATCAAGGAACATAAATAGGAACAAAATATGAAAGTTCAAAATTGGCTTGCAGTTAATTCGCCAATCCCTGTGACGTGCTACCTCAAGCAACCGGAAAATTCCCTTATCCAGCATCCTATAGGCGGCGAATACCAGGGGTTTTACTGTAAATTGAATGCACTGCATGGAAACACTTTTGAGAGGTGGAATAAAGCAACAGGAGCAAGCGGAAGTTTTATAAGAAGGAGCAATCTCCCACTCCATCTCATGCTGCATGGTACTCCCTCAACCCTGATTTTGTGTCCCAAGTTATGGGTGGAAAATTAGGTCCATTAGGTTTTTACACCATGGTAACTATCACCAGCTGAATAGCAGGCAATGCAGAGAATAGTTTACTCTGAAAGCACAGAATTGTCGTGGCGAGGCATTGCATTCCATTTCTGAAACTAACCAAATTTATTGTGTTCGTGGCCTGGCCAAGCTAAGGAGCTGAGCAGACGTGCTCTGAAAGAGCTCTCCACAAAAAGCTGGTTAGCTCAAACCCAGAATTTTAGCATCAAACTAGTGCCAATCGACCAAGGAGACCAAAAGCCAAAACTGAAGAAACAACAAGTCAGCCAGGAACATCGAGTGGAAGCTCAAAGCGGAGCAACTCTGGAGGGGCCTTGGGACTGGCTGAAACCAGCAGAGCTGGGGGTGGGGTCGGCCCCAAGATGTAGCCTCCATCCTGAACAAGTTGGAAATTATGAATTGGCAATGAGAGACATAGCAGAAAAGGTCATGGAAATTAAAGAAGTCATAGAAAACTTAATGGCGCCGGGCATCTTCCCCTTCCCCTCAAGGAAAGGGCCTGCACGCGCTAAGTATGAACAGCTGCCAGAGAGTGACGCAATTTCTGGTTTCCAGTGGTGGGAACAGGGAGCGCCTTTAAAACTCTCAGTGGGCAAACAATAAAGCAGCAAGTTTTGGAACGAATCTGTCAACTGCTGGTCTCGTTAATTGCTCTGTAGCGCGAATGCTACATTGGTGACCCCAATGGTCCAAAAGGTATTTTGGACCCAACAGCAGCAGTAAATGCCGTTGTGTTAAAACTTCCTATCTTTGACGCTGCAACCCCACACTTGGTTCAGTCAAGCAAAGACACAGTTCTAGATAAGACAAATAACATTGGTCTCCACGAATTACTTCCACGTGGTGAGTGAGGTCCTTGGACCAGGAAACCCACTACCTGGGTAGATGATTTCATTCGTGCTCCACCAGAGGAAGGCAAATATGCAGCTCTGAAAGCACTGCTACTCAGCACCTTCAGACTCTCCAGACGCGAAAGAGGAGCCAGGCTGATGCACCTGGATGGTCTGGGCAACAGGACCCCGTCAGCTTTAATGGACAAAATGCTGGCGCTGGCAGAGGGACCCAAGCCTTGCCTCGTGTTCGAACAGGCATTCCTTGAGCAACTGCCCGATGACATCCAGCTGATGCTGGCAGACACAGACTTCAGCGAACGCCGGAAGGTAGCAGCCAGAGCAGACATCCTCTGGAAAACCAGGAGGGGAAATGAAGCTGCCGTCAGCCAGCTGCACAGAACAAGGACCCCGCAGCTAGGACACAGGAGCGCCACCAACCCCGACAGAAGACGGAGGACACAGGACCCATGGTCCTCCACCGTCAGAGAAAGGGTACAGAAGCCTGCCGCTGTTGACCACCCTGCACGCTTCAGGTAAATGCCAGGGCCAGCCACTGCTGATGGCTTCGGCGGCTGGGCACCCAGACAGCCTGCTACACGTGCCATTTTCTCATGGACACGGGAATAAATTAGCGTCATCCCACCCCCTGCACTAGAGACAAGGACCAGACAGTGTGGACCCACCTTGAGTGGGCGCATCAAACACGGCAATCGGCCGAGTACTGGAACAACTCGTGGTTGGACACCAGAAGCCCTTGCCTTTAGTAGACATTTAAGACGACTCAAGTTGAAATACATCACTTTCTACCTGGCGATTCGGCACTTCAGATACTTTCTGGAAGGCAGACCGTATACAGCTTTCACAAGCACAAGCCACTAACCTTTGCATTCACCAAGATATCAGACCCCTGGTCAGCCTAGCAGCACCAGCACCTTCATATATATCCATGACAGCGAACCAGCATGTCTCTGGTAAAGACAATGTTGTGGCAGACCCTCTATCCAGGCCAACCATTGGCACAGGGGATCAACTACTCAGAACTAGCAGAGGCACAACGAGGAGACACACAGCTACAGGACCGCAGTCTAAGGCCTGCAGCTGCAGGATCTACCTCTGGGTCCAGGTGAGCAGATACTCCTTTGCGATACAGCCATGGGCCATCCCCAGCCCATCGTCCCAGCATCCCAGCCCACATCACGTCGGACAGAGGGGCCCAGTTCACATCAAGCCTGTGGGCCATCGTAGCCAGCTTGTTGAGGAACCAGCTACATCACACCACAGACTATCCCTCGCAATCAAACGGCCTTGTGGACCACTTCCTCAGGCACTTGAAATCGGCGCTTATGGCGAGGCTGAAAGGCCCAAATTGGGTGGATAAGCTTACCTGAGTCCTATTTGGGATCCACACACCGCCCAAAGAAAACCTGCAAGCTTTTTCAGCCAAACTGGTCTACGGAAACCGACCCCCCCCCCTCCCGGTAGTCTTTGGTGAGTTCCTACCTGCCCTGAGGGGGGCAAGAAGCAGACACCATGACAGCCCTGAGCAAGCACCGCAAAAGAGTGGGTAACCTGGCACCGAGCCCGACCTCCTGACACGGATGAACACCGACCTCCATTCCCAGACAATTAAAGGACTGTGAGTATGTCTTTGTTAGAGGGGGTGCACACTGGCCACCACTGCAGCAGCCATATGTAGGGCTTGGTTTGTGTAGGACATGGGGGGTAAAGAGGAGGTGTTCACGATTGACCGATTGAAGCCAGTGCATGTGGACTTGGAAAAGCCGGTTGAAGTCCAAGCACCCAAGCGTAGGGGCAGCCGCCCAAACAGAAGACAGTAAAGACTTTGGATTGTGGGGGGCAAGATTGCCAGTTCTGGGGTGGGGGTGGGGGTTAGTGGCAACCAACACATTATAACGCGCGTGTAGTTGGAGCAGCCTAAACCAAGATGGCGCCAGGTATCTTCCCCCTCCCTTTCCCTCAAGGAAACAATAAAGCAGCAAGTTTTGGAACAAACCCGTTGGCTGCCAGTCTCATTATTCACTCCGTAGCGTGAACTCTACAATATAACAAAGAACAAATACAACACTTTTGTAAAGGTCTGGCAGCCATACCTGGACCACATAGGGGCCCAGATACAGTAATAAAAAGGGTATAAAAGTAACTATTATATATTTAAAAACATAGTTTCCCCAACTGTACTCTATATACCTAAAATATATGTAAGCTCTGACAGTGAACGGATCTGTTTGTTTGGAAGGGGAGGAGGGAGGGAGGGACTACTTTTGTTTTTGGTTGTTGTGTTTGTGAGAAAAAGTTTAATATCTTGAATATTTAAAATGTGACTATATATACTTTTGGGGAAAAAATCAAAAATAAAATATTCCAAAAAAAAGTTATTGTGTCCACTTCTGGTCACTTCATCAAAGGAACGATGCGGACGTTTTAGAGAGAGTGCAGAGGAGATTTTCCAAGATGCTGCCTGGTTGGGGAACATGTCTGATGAAGAAACGTTAAGCGAGCTGGGGCTTTTCTCTTTGGAGTGATAGAATATCAGCGGAGATCTAATAGAGGTTCCCATGGGCAGTGAGAAAGCAGAATGCCAAAGGAACTGCACACATTAACCATCTGAGAGACTTTCACAAAAGCACATTATTTATTTGTCTTCATCAGTGGTTTTCAAACGTTTTCTTTCTACTCACATCCCACCTTAAGCAATCCCTTACTAATCACAGAACACCTATGGCATAGGGATTACTTAAGATGGGATGTGGGTGGAAAGAAAACGTTTGAAAACCACTCCTTGAATCGTCCCTAATTGACTCGTTATGTGCCCGGTTTCAGAACTCCACAGGAAATGGGCCGATGACCATTTTTCTCCAGCAAAATACTTCAGTAACCATCGGGTCCAGAGCAGTGATTCTCAACCTACCCTTCCCACCCCCATCCCACCTTAAGCCATCCCTTACTAATCACAGAGCACCTCTGGCCTAGGGATGACTTGAGGTGGTGTGTGAGTGGGAAGCAAAGTGGGAACCACCGTCCTGCTCAAACCCACCAATTAATTTCAGCTTCCAGAGCTTTAGCCTCTTGTCCTTACCCCTTTCTAGCTCCTGATCAGCTTTCAAATTTAAACTGTCTGTGACAGGAGATTGTTTTAAATTTGAATATTCCACTAATTATGATAATAATTCAGTAGATAATCAATTTATGCAAATCATCATGAACATTCACACAATCTTTTGATTTATGCAAATCCTTGGCCTGGAACTGAATCTGCTTAATTATAAATTGGTGGCAGTCCTGCAGAATTGCTCATGGCTCACTAATGTTTATTAGGGGAGGAAATCTGCCATGCTTACCTGGTCTAGTCTCTGTATGACCCCAGACCCCATTGCAACGTGGTCACCTCTTTCACAAACCCAGAAACCCACTCATCAAAATGATGATGGTCTTGGCCACAACTAAACATCTCTGATGCTGTCAATTGGAGGATAAATTTTGACTGCAGGATATAATGGAAAACATTCCACCCGCCCCCATCCCCTTCATCAAAGCTGCATTCAAGTTTAGATTTTTAAATTTAGACATACAGCACAATAACAGGCCATTCCGGCCTATGAGCCCGTGCCGCCCAAATGCACCCAATTGACCTCCAATCCCGGTACATTTTGAACGGTGGGAGGAAACCAGAGCACCCGGAGAAAACCCACGCAGGCATGGGGAGAATGAACAAATTCCTCACAGGACAGCACCGGATTCGAACCCATGTCACTGGCGCTCTAATAGCATTGCACCAACCGCTGTGCTAACCGTGCCGCTCTAGGAGACAGCAGACTGAACCCCTGGGTCGAGTTCAACCTACTGAGTTCCTCCAGCAAGTTGCGTTTTGCGATTTTTCTGACATCCAGGTAAGTTAAGTTTATTGTTCTCTGGTCCTCGGTGGAAAACACGCAGACACACAACCCGACATAACACACATACAGACAAACAATGCACATGCAGGACAAGTATTCATATGCACAAATAAAGAAATAAATATTATTTCATGAATATGCGAGTCTCAGATGGTTAGTGTGAACTTTGGTTGTTCAGCGTTCTCTCTGCCCGTGGGAAGAAGTTGTTTCTCAGCCTGGTGGTTCTGGCTCTGATCCTCCTCTATTCTTTCCCAACAAGAGCAGTTGAAAGATGCTTGTGTGCAGAGTGGAAGGGGTCCTCAATTATTTTGCACGCCCCCTTTAGACAACGATCCAGGCAGATCACATCAATTGGGGGGGAGGGGGGTAGGGAGACTCCAGTGATCGTCTCCTGCACTCTTATGGTCCTGTGGATTGACTTCCAATCCATTTCTCCGCAGCAACCGTACCCACACTGTGATGCAGCCGGCCAGGATGCTCTGGATAGAGCTCTTGTAGAAGGTTGACATGACAGTGGCCGGTAGCCCTGCCCTCTTCAGTCTTCTCAGGAAGTGCATCTTCCTGACAAGTGAGGAGATGTATGTGTCCTCTATTTAACACCTCAATGATGCATGTGGTGTTTCTTCAGGACTGAATTGGAGAACCAGACTGAATTTTTGTGACGTTCCTGGAGTGGGGTTTGACCTCTATTTTGAGATCAAGAGTGTAACCACTGAGCCAGTGGTAAGAGACGCTTTGTATCTCCCAACAGTTCGGGACATTTGAGTTTGGAGCTAATTATGGCAAGAACATTCAGAACTTGGCTACTTATAAGTAATATTAATATACTATAAATTCCAGCATCAATTGCTCCTTTGTTAACAAAATCCTAACCCCCAATTAACCCCATTTAATGAGACATTATCTTGCTGATCCCTCATGCAGGTGCACCATGAAATCTTGTGGCACATGGGGCAGTGGAATGGTACAAGTAGAACATCTGCCTTGCAGCTCCCATGACCTAGGTTCGATCACAAGATAAAGGAACAGAAGTAAGTCATTCATCCCATCGAGTCTGCTCCGCCACTCCACCCTGAGCTAAACTGTCCTTCCATCTAGTTCCATTTCTGGCCTTTTCCCCATGATATCCTGACTAATTAGATACCTATCAATCTCCCCCTTAAACTCCCCCAATGATCGGGCCTCCACAGGTGTAGATGGCAACGAAATCCACAAATCCATGACCGTCTGGCTAAAGAAATTTCTCCACATCTCAGTTTTAAATGGGTACCTTCTAATTCTAAGACTGTGCCCTCTTGTCCTGGATTCACCCACCAAGGGAAACATCTTATTTGATCACATCTATGTGGAGTCTGACCGTTCGCTCTTGAGTTTAGTCCAAGTGCTCCGGTTTCTTCCCACATCCCAAAGACATGTATGTTGGCTGGTTACACTGGACAACGAAGATTTTTCTTCCTCCACACTTTTGGGTGCATTTAATAATGAAAATCACCATAACATTTCCTGGCATATACCATTTTTTCATATATTTGTGATTTCCCGTCATATTTTAAGTCTACTTCAAACAGGCAAATCTATGATGTGAACATGTCATTTTCTGCATTTGCACTTGGACTCCTTCCCAGCCGGTCTCGGTGCGGTCGGTGACAAACACGGTGAAAGGTTTCACCAGGACATTGCGACCCTGGAGAAGCAGGATCAGGGTAATTGGAATCCATCAGTGCCGGCCGACCATTGATGGACACTGACAGGAGAGGCATCAGATGCTGAGAACAAACGAAAATCAGCGGCAAAACATTTTTAGGTCAGTCGAACTAACGCAACGTGTCAGCAATGTTATGCAATTGAACACACTGAATTCAATAAAAATTTTAACGCTTCTCCAATTTCCTACGTGATGCAGCAAATCTGAACTTATCTTTGTGTTCAGCTTGAATTTATCTTTCATCATCCCAAATGTTTTTTCAAGAAGCAAATCTTTTGAAAAAAATTGTTGTCCAGTGTAATTTTCCCACTCAAACCTATTGCTCATGTATCGCTGAGGGGGAAGAATCAGGACTGGGGAGGGCAGGGGTTGATGGCAACGTGATTCGTGTAGGATCAGTGAAAAATTGGCATGATGGTTGTCGCAGACCTGAGGGGCTGAAAAGGCCTGGGCTTTGAGACTGTGGCTCTTTGAATCCACCTGGGACGATTCCAGTTCCAACTTCTTGGATGAACAATCCAGTTATGATTAGCAGGGAGAGTCTATTGTCAGACATATAATTGCAATTTAAAATGCACTGAAACTCTTGTTTGTCTTGGTCACACAGGTACATTAAATACAAACACTAAGTATAAATTAAATTTGCAGGTGAGGAGAAAAGGATAGATAACTATTCACAGTTGCAATCAGTGCAGAAAGAAGTGTGATGTTACAATAGTGCAGACAGGTCTTTGTTGGTCCTGGAGAGTGTTATGGGGTTGTTCAAGAGCTGATAGCGGTTGGAAAAATTGTTCTTGAACCTACTGTACCTCTTGCCTGAAGGTAACAATGAGAAGAGAGCGACCATGGTGAAAGGGATCGTTTATAATGCTAGCTGCCTTTATGATGTACTGTGTGAATGGCTCCACGCTCTTTGGAGGGATCACACACTCCAGAGAATGATAAGAAGCAGCCACAGGTTGGATAAAGCTCCAGGTTTAGTCAGATTTCAGCTTTATTGTCAGAGTACATACATGGCATCACGTACAACCCTGAGATCCTTTTCCTGCGGGCGAGGCAGAATTACCACTTATGGTGGTACAGAAAAACTTGTACATGACAAACACGTAAACAATTAAAGAAATGTAAACAATCTGTATGCAATACGTCGAGAAACAAAACATCGATACAGTGCGAAAGTTTGAGTTTGTCGTTGAGGAGCCTGACGGTGGAGGGGTCACAGCTGTTCCTGAACCTGGTGGTGCAAGTCTCATGGCTCTTTCCTGACGGCAGCAGCGAAAACAGAGCGGGTGCCGGGTAGTGAGGGCCTTTGATGTTTGCTGCTGCTCTCCGAAGCCAGCGTTCCCTGTAGATGTTCTTGATAGTTTTGCCAGTAATGTCCTGGGCTGTGCCCACTACCTTTTGCAGGGCTTTACGCTCGGGGGCATTGGTGTCCCTGTACCAGCTGGTCAGCGCACTTTCCACCACACGTCTACAGAAATTTACCAGGGGTTCCGATGTCGTACCAAACAGCTGCAAACTCCTGAGGAAGTCAAGGCACTGGCATGCTTTATCACTGTTCCTCACCAGGGTAGCGTGGGTGGTGCAGCCAATAAAGCTGCTGGCTCAAAGCCAGAATGACTCCGTCTAATTCATGATCTCTGCGGCTGTCTGTGCGGAGCTTGTATGTTCACCCCATGATCGTTTGGTGTCCCTCTTACATCCCAATGAGTTCAGATTTGTGGAGTGATTGGTCTTAAGGTTGCAGGTGAAGGTATTGATGAGAATGTGGAGAGAATAAAACTGGAAGGAATGTCAATGGATTGTCAAGTCTGTTGTCATCTGATTGCAACCCGACCAAACAACGTTCTCCGGTCCTCCGTGCAAAACTTGCGGACACCCAACCAGACAAAAATGCACCTACAGACAGACATACACGTGCAGGACAGTATTCGCTTGGTGGAACTCAATGGGCTGAAAAGCCTGTTTTTCTGCTAAACCACTTTCTCCCTTGAAGTGTTAGACAAATTGCCAATTTTATTAAAATCTTCTGCAAAGGCAAGATTGCAGCACAACACTTATGTAGGGAATCTTAGCCATGAGGAGAGTTCGACATTTGGGATATTTACTTTGGCTCACACAAGCCTGATGGGAGAAGGGGTGGGGAATATCTTTCCACCTAGGGAGAGGTGGGGGGGGGGGGTCTGCAGCCTACAGCCTGAAAGTCTGGAGGTAGAAGCCCTCAGTGTATTTAAACAGTGTGCCGTAATTGACAAGGAATTGGATTGGTTTTTACCAGCCGACACAGCCATGATGGGCTGAATGGCCACCTCCTGTATTGTAATATGACTTTGGGGCCATATGCTAGGAGATGCCAACGCCACTCTATTGCCCTTTTTACAGTACAGTCTCTATCGTGCAGTCGGATTATATATAACCACCTCATCTTGCTAGCAGTTTGGCAAATTCAACACATCACCATCATTGTTTCTTATTTTGGACCCCAAACAAGTCGAAGAATCTGGGGACAAGCCAGGAGTGTGGCAGCGGGCCAAGCAAAATCTCATAAGAACAGCATCGTGGGCACAAGTGGATGAGCGTAAGAGGAGTCGGCCATCCGGCCCATTGATGAGATTCGATGAGACGAAGGCTGGTCTGATGATAGGCCACCTCCCTGCCTTTGCCCTTTATCCCTTAATTTCCCCACAAATGTAAGAATCTATCTAACCTTGTCTTCAATACATTTTCTGAGCCAGCCCCCACTGCTTCCATGGGCAATGGTGAATTCTATAGATTCCATGGTGAATTCCATAGATTCAGAACCATCTGGGAAAAGCAGCTTCCCTTTATCTCTACTACCCCTGAGTCTGGGCCACCCAAGTTACACCCCATTAACCTAACACCCTGGTGCATTTTGGAGGGTGGGAGGAAACCCGATCCCCTGGAGAAAATCCACGCAGACACAGGGAGAATGTACAAACTCCTTACAGACAGCATGGGATTCGAACCCCCGGTTCTGATCGCTGACGCTGTAAGGGAGTTGTGCTAACCACCTTTCATAATTTTATATGTTTCTTTAAGATCTCCTTTCATTCTTTTAAATGAAGAGAGAGCCTTCCTCGTCCTGCACTTATCTATTGTACACTGTTAGCAATTAATCAGCGCTAAACAGTTTCATTTGCATTTATTAAAGACCACTGACATGGTCTTTGCCCTCAGACAACTCCAAGAAAAGTGTAGAGAACAAAACAAAGGACTCTACATCACCTTTGTTGACCTCACCAAAGCCTTCGACACCGTGAGCAGGAAAGGGCTTTGGCAAATACTAGAGCGCATCGGATGTCCCCCAAAGTTCCTCAACATGATTATCCAACTGCACGAAAACCAACAAGGTCGGGTCAGATACAGCAATGAGCTCTCTGAACCCTTCTCCATTAACAATGGCGTGAAGCAAGGCTGTGTTCTCGCACCAACCCTCTTTTCAATCTTCTTCAGCATGATGCTGAACCAAGCCATACAGTTACCATTACAAAAACATCTGAGGCTATTTTTTGGGGCCTTATCAGGCAAAATAAAAAGGAATGAGGTATTAAAGCTGGTGACTAAAACCTCGGAGAGAAGGGAAGGCTGCAAGGAACATCTTAAATCAATGTTGCTCCTTAGCGGAGCTGTACAATGCAATCCAATTTGAAAACAATTACTGGTTTGTTCCCAACTTAATCCCAATTTGCTGCTGACAACGTTCAGGTTTATTTTCAACTCACTCTGGGTCATTTTTAATCCCTTCAGAGGGAGGATTTATGGGTAAGGGTTTATAAGTGCCATATGGCGGTGTGGCTACTAACCTGGCCACGAGTCGAATCACAGTGGCCGCTGATTCCCTCCTGGTTTGAAGCGCAATCTCTAATAACTTTATTAAAATGACTGGAGCTCTGGGCACACGGTTGCAAGCTCTGGGCTACCTGGATTTCAAATCCCTGAACTCTGATATCTTGGGTTGCAGATTCTGATTGGCACATAGTCTCCCATTGCCAGGGGGAGACTCCACCGGTGCAGGCTTGGCATCAGATTCAGATTTAGATTTATTGTCAGAGTGACATCACGTACAACCCTGAGATTCTTTTTCCTGCGGACGAGGCACTACCACTTACTGGTAGTGCAAAAACCTGTCCTCAACGTACACACGTAAACAACCTGACTGTGCAATACAGAGAGAAACAAAAACATTGATAAAGAGCCCATAAATGAGTCCCTGATTGAGTTTGTCATTGAGGAGTCTGATGATGGAGGGGTAGCAGCTGTTCCTGAACTTGGTGGGTGTGAGACTTGTGGCATCAGTACCTCTTTCCTGATGGCAGCAGCGAGAACAGAGCGTGTGCTGGGTGGCATGGATTCTTGATAATTCCTGCTGCCTTCCGACAGTGGTGTTCCCTGTAGATGTTCTCGATGGTGGGGAGAGTTTACCCATGATGCCCCATGATTGCCTGTGATGCCCTGGGCTGTGTCCACAACCTTTTGCAGGGCTTTTTACTTGAGGGTATTGGCGTCCCCATACCAGGCCATGATGCAGCTGGTCAGTACAGTGGAAAACTCACAACTCACTTGGAAAGCTGCAAAAATTTGATTCAATGTTCAAGGATTATAATTAGAAAGAGCATGCTTTGTACAAATGGCAACTGTGTTTCCTCCATCACAATAAACCACAGGCTAGAGTTCAGTCTAATTCCATAAATATTTGTGCTTGATTTTAAAATACTTGATGTCAAATCCTCCGTGGACTATCCCTCCTAATGACAGTGACTGGCCTTCGAATTCTGACTTTCAATCACATGAGGATTGGCACCAGTTGCTGGGCCACAGCTAGGAAAATACTTGAACTTAAGACACCTATTACCAGCCAAAATAGAGAGAAATGCAACTAGTTGGGTGCATCAGACAAAAACGGGGTGTTCGTTCAAGATTCAAGATTATTTTATTGTCATGTAATAAAAGAGAAAATACGATATTGCACAAAATTTCCTTTGGCCTACTGAAAAGCAGCAAAAATTTGGTGTCACCAGGAACTGCCCAGCGCCCCTTACAGTCAGAGAACGAGGAGCAAAACAGTGTTCCCACCCACCTAACCCCCCCCCCCACCCAAGTCACTGAATGTCCATGGCTTCACTTCCCGATCTCCTTCAGCCCCACAGCCTTCAGTTCGATCCACCGGCAAACCCGAGCTCCAGGTGCACGTCATTGACACGATCAGGAAGTCTCCAGCACCATATCGCAAACCAGTTCCGACGCTAAATAGAGCAATTCAGGTCCTAGTTAAATTCTTCTCACTTCAAAGTTAATTGGGACATTTCCCCTACAACCCTTGGAAATTTTTAGCAAGCAATTCGCCCTTATTAATAAACCGTTCTGAAAAGAAAACATATGCTTTCAGCTTTAGTAAATCCTCTTAAGAGTTGGGACACCACGTCTACAGTGTGCATGGCTGCACTTCGGTGACTCAGGCTTTATTCAATCAGAGGGTTGTTCTGGTCTTTATAAAGCCAAGGGTCTCATTTGTCAAGACCCAAGTATGGGTCATCAAATGAGAGATGGGAGGAAAGCGGATCACTCAGAGGAAATCCACACAGTCACAGGGAGAACATGTCAACTCCACACTGACAGCTCCAGAGGTCAGGATCGAACCCAGATGGCTGGAGGCATATGCTCTATCAGTGGCATCACTAGGGGGCTGTGTCACCCAGTGCAGTAACTCATAGTGTCATTCCCACCCCCACCCCCCACTATGGACCCATTCCAGAACATACAGACAGGAGCGTATCTACGCAAAATGGCACCTATGGCAGGGGTGGATAACTTCTCACAAGAGCTGGCCTTGGTGGCCGCCATGTTGTATTTGGCTTTGGCCTTTTCATAAGATGAGAGCAAACTGGTGGACGGAGTGGAGAAGAAAGAGGTGTGTGTTCTTTGTATGTCGGGGGGGAGGGGGCTGTGGTGGCTGCAGTGGACCAGTGGAGGTTGGGAGGGGGAAGGTGGCAGCACTGACATGTAAGATAGGCTTATGAAAAATGTTTTTGTTGCTACAACTAACTACAGGGATATTTTTTTATAAAAAGTAATAAATTTCTGCTGAAACACTGCACCAAGATTTTATAGACAGTCATTCTGGTGTCACCCCCTCTGATGGTGTCACTTGGTGCAGTCCCTAGTGATCTATTACCCACTGACCTTCCCTACACCACTGTAACTGGCCCACAATGTCCCACCAACAAAGTTTATGATTACACAAGTACAACCCAACCAAACAGTGTTCTCTGGTCCTCTGGCAAAACATGCAGACACACAAACAGATGTAACACACATATAGACAGACAATACATATGCAGTATTCAGATATTCAAATAAATAAATAGATATTGTTTCATGAGTATGAGAGTCTCGGATGGAGAGTGTGAGCGGTTCCTTTGGTCGTTCACCGTTCTCACTGCCCAGTGGAAGAAGCTGTTCCTCACCTTGGCAGTGCTGGTTCTGATCCTCCTGGATCTCTTCCCTGACGGGAACAGCTGTAAGGTGCTGTGTGTGGGTGGAAGGGGTCCTCATTGATTTTGCGCGTCCTCTTCAGACATTGATCCCGGTTGATCACGTCAACGGTGGGGGGGGGGGGGGGAGACTCCAGTTTTTTTGGAATATTTTCAAAGACTCACATCAGGTCAGACAACAACACACTGTCTTTCAACACTTATCTATAAGATACACAATCCATTTTCCCCCCCCTCCCCTATGCCCCAACACAACCGAGAATAAAGTTATATAAATGATACAAATACAAAACACAAACACCGATGAGGTCAAAGACCTTTACGGAAAACTTAAGAAAAAACTGAAAAAAACCCCAGGTAATTAAATAAAAAGGTGGTGGGGGGGGGGGGGGGGGGTAAAGGGACGAAAAAAACAAGAATATGTTGTCTGTGCCACATCCCATTTCTTAGATCCCAACCGTTTCCCAGCTGGGACGGGTTGTTTTACTTCCTTCATTCCAGAGGGGTGAAATTATATCTGTGTACCTACAAAGGTGTGACCCTCTAACGAATGGATCATAGTTCATCCTTAAATCGTACCTGATTTTTTCCAGGGACTATAACTCTGCATTTTCATATTCCATCGTGTAATATTTCGTTGAGAGTCGGATTTCCACGTAACCGTTATATATTTCCAGGCTACTGATGAGGCAAACTGAATTTGGTATTTGGACAGTTTAAAACATACGTCCCCGATGTCTCCCAGAAGGTACAGTTTCTGGACCCTGTGGAAAATCCACCTTTGTAATCTTTTTCAGTATGTCCCCCAGGTCCTCCCAGAAGGATCTCACCCTTGAACACAACCAGGTTGAGTGGACAAAGGTTCCATTCTCCACACCACACCTGAAGCACGTTTCTGAGATATCTGGTTTAGGTACAGCTGGTACAAGAAATTGTATTGCACCAACCTGCATCTAGCATTGATGACTGCTGTCACACTGTCCAGACACAGGTCTGACACAATCTAACTTCCTAATTTCCCTCAACCTGAGTAAGCCCGACTTCGGGCCCTCACTTTGGGATAAATGTACCCACATACCCCCTTCGAATTAGAATTCCCATGTCACTACACATGGGCAGGATGGTCCCAATTTATCCCTTAAAAATATATCTTAGTTGCAGATAGCAGACGAAAGGTCCAATAGACAAATAAATTGTTTGAAAGACGAGCTGCCCTCCCCTTTCTGGCACCAGGAGTCCAGGATCTTAATGTCCAGAGTCATGGGTATTAAGTTCTGGGTCAAGGGTGTTTTGGGAGATAGCCCCACCTTCAATCCAATACATTGATTTATTCTGTGCCATGCCTGAAGTACATGGGTTATCTGTTTCGCTGTCCCATTTATATATAATCTCTCCTGCTATCTTTTCACCTACCTCATGTAGTCTAATTTGTGTCCAGGAGTGGGGGGGGGGGTCCCCTTCCTTCAAAGAGTGGGGTGATAAACCTCGTGGGATCTGCCCAGCAATATTTTCTGAAATCTGGGAATTTGAAATCCCAAGTCAACTTTTCCATGGAAATTCTAGCCACTTTACCGTTCCACAGGAACTTTTTGACATATCCGTTGAGCGTCTTAAAGAACCCTGGGTCAACGGAATGGGTATCAACTGAAATAGATATTGTAGCCTTCATTTTAACACAGTTAACTCTGCCCACCAAAGTTACGGACAGAGTTCTCCATCTACCAAGGTCCTCCTCTGGACCAAAGGGAGATAATTGAGTTTGAATAAGTTGCATAAATCCTTGTCTACTTTTATCCCCAGATATTGTAATGCCTTCTTGTGACCATTTGAATTGACTTTCCTGTTGGTATTGTCTATAATCCCTTTTGTCGTAATTTCACTCTTGTCCAGATTTATCTTATACCCAGAGACCTTCACATAATCCTCCAGTGTAGTCCTCAGCTTGGCCAACGACCACATGGGATCCATCAAATATACTAACACATCATCAGCAAATAGATTGATTTTGTGCTCCTCCTGGCCCACTTTGAACCTTTTTATGTCTGAATCCGATTGAATGGCTTCTACCAGTGGCTCAATGGCCAGTATGAACAGTGTTGGACACAATGCACAGCCCTGCCTACCAGATCTACTCAATGGAAACACTGGAGATATTTGCCTGCCTTTAATAATTTTAGCTTGGGGTTTATATAGAGTGTCTTGACCTAATTAATAAATACTTGTCCTAATTCAAATTTCTCCTGTACCTTGAACAGTAAGTCCCACTCCAATCTATCAAAGACTTTCTCCACATCCAGAGCTATGGCCATGCCTGAATCCACCCCTGATTGTGCCAAATTACGCAATCTGGGAAAAAGATCATTTTCACACCCCCATGTTCCACTGGACTCCCTCTTCTCACCCATAAAATTCACTCTCTGTCCTGGTAGAGAAGGAATCTGATCAGGATGGAGCAGGGTCATTGATTTGGACCCAGGTTGGGAGGGGGAGGGGGGGCTGCGAGAGACCGGTGGGCTCTTTCTATTTCTAATTTGCCCCATATTTTTTCCCTGCAAGCACAACAGTGATCTAGCCACTTTACCGTTCCACAGGAACAACAGTTCCTGTTGTGTGATCTTTTAAAGAACCCCTCCAGGTCTCTTCCCTCCATACCCTCTGTCACCCCACAATCTTGATGTTATTTCTCCTACTATAATATTCTGATGATCCATCTTTTCTCCATATCCTCTCCCTTTCTCTCACCCACACATTTTCCCTCTGATGCAGCCTTTTCTCCATATCCTCTCCCTTTCTCTCACCCACACATTTTCCCTCTTATGCAGCCTTTTCTCCATATCCTCTCCCTTTCTCTCACCCACACATTTTCCCTCTGATGCAGCCTTTTCTCCATATCCTCTCCCTTTCTCTCACCCACACATTTTCCCTCTGATGCAGCCTTTTCTCCATATCCTCTCCCTTTCTCTCACCCACACATTTTCCCTCTTATGCAGCCTTTTCTCCATATCCTCTCCCTTTCTCTCACCCACACATTTTCCCTCTGATGCAGCCTTTTCTCCATATCCTCTCCCTTTCTCTCACCCACACATTTTCCCTCTTATGCAGCCTTTTCTCCATATCCTCTCCCTTTCTCTCACCCACACATTTTCCCTCTGATGCAGCCTTTTCTCCATATCCTCTCCCTTTCTCTCACCCACACATTTTCCCTCTTATGCAGCCTTTTCTCCACCCGCTCAATTCTTTCCTCTGTTTCTGCCACCCTTTCTGTTAAGTCATCTAGTCTCTCCTTAATTCCCACCCCCCCCCCTCCTCCCAGGCCAGGCACCAGTGTTTTCAGTGTTCTAGTGTTCTTTTTATCTGGACAATTACCTCCAGTATATCCCTGATAGAGGGCTTCTACCTCCTTTCTTTTCTGTTCAATGTCCTTCTCTTTCCCCTGTGTTCTTCCTCCTCTTCTCCATCTTCCTCTTCCTCCTCACTCTCTGACATCAAGTCTCTCACCCTTTCTTCCATCCCTCTGATCCCGATGCTTCCCTGGCCTCGCCGCTCCTGCCACCCGCCAGGCCTGATGCTTCAAACTCTCGATCCCTCCGACCAACGGCCTTACCTGGTAAATCTCTTGCTTTCCCAGCGGCCCGCGACATTTCTTTTTCCGCCGCTGCTGCCGCCGTTGTCACCTCTGTCTCGGATCCCCTCACTGTCCACGCCCAACGGCGCTCTCATTGCCTTGCTCACAGCTCTCTGCTGACCTCCTCTTGGATCATCCCCACTAGGAGTGCCCTTACTCACCGCTCTGGGCAATATTGTGATCCTGGCGCCGCCGCTGTTGTCGGCCTCTGAGAAGGCCCACAGCCGGCCTCTTCTTCCTGACCTCAAGGCAAGCCCTTCTCGATCTTCTTTTTCTCCATTCTCCCAAAAATTGCTTTGTTTTCTTTCCCATTCTTTTTTGACATTTACTTTCTTCTTGTGCTATTCTTATCCTTTTCTGATCATTTTCAGGGGGATCTTCTTGTCTTTTATACTCCACTATCTATGGAACTCTAGAATCCTTCTACCACTCCTCTACTGCCATCTTGGATTCCCCAGGAGGGGGACTCCAGTGATCCTCTCTGCCACTTTTATGGTCCTGTGGATTGACCTCCCATCCATTTTCCTGCAGAAACCGTACCCCACTGTGATAGAATTGACATAATGGCAGCCAGTAGCCTTGCCCACTTCAGTCTTCTCAGGAAGGGCAGTCCTGACAAGTAAGGAGATGTTGTGTGACCACAATAGGTCACTAGTTAAGTGAACTCCAATGAACACCAGTACACTGGCCTGTAGCATTTCCTTTAATCATACCCAATATGTCTAACTTTAATGTGGCTCTGCCTCAGTTCCCAGCCATCAAACATGGTGGTATGGTGTGCATGGTTACAGAGGTGGGGGGGGTTTACTGCGTGCTGGACTACAGAGAATTGCATTCCACTCTGTTATTATTACTTGCTCGTTGAATAGAGATGTGTTTTGAAGTCAGAGGTAACTTGACCCATATCAGCTATCAAACAAAAAGGATTAGGATAAATCTACCACAAATCCTGTGATTCTCAAAACAAACTAAACATTAGACCATCTACACATTCTCCACCTCTGCCCTCCATTTCACGTTCTGCCAGTTTGATGCTTCTTTTTAGTGTGTTATTGTCAGTGTTTTAACCCCAACTGCGCTCCTCACTCACCCTCCCGCAACAACTTTTATTTTAACCACCTTAAAAAAAAGACGGGAGGCACGATTAGCGCAGCGCCGTTGCAGTTCCAGCAACCCAGGTTCAGACCCCGCTCTGCCTGTAAGGAGTTTGCACATTCTCCCTGTGGGTTTCCCCTGGGCGCTCCGGTTTCCTCCCACCCTTCAAAAGCATACTGGGGTTGTAAATTGGGCGGCGCGGACCTGTGGGCCAGAAGGACCTGTTACCGTGCTGTGCGTCTTTAAAAAAACCAGGCCCTCACCAAGATAAGCTCTCACAGATAGTGCCGCTGCTTCACTCACCATCGCCCGCTCAGTCCCTCCCACCTCCCCAAGTCTGATCCTGTCGGCCAAACTCGGTTCCTCCACCCATTCCCTCCATCTTGTCTCTGAAGCCTCGTTGGGGCATAGTCAGAGTTTTACAGCCCAACGTGTCCATGCTACCACGTTATTGACCCAAAAGAGCCCAAGTTACCAGTGTTTGGCCCACACATGCTACCCTTGTAAAAACACAGAGCTGGACGAACACAGCAGGTCAGAGAGCTTACTTTATATACCAAAGATAAAGATACATAACCAACGTTTCGTGGTGGAGCCCTTCATCAAGGCTATGTTTATGTATCTTTGCTACATGAAGGACGCTGTTTGACCTGCTGAGTTTCGCCAGCTTTGTGTTTTTACTTCAACCCCGGGGTCTGCAGACTCTCCTGTTTTACCCTCCTACCCTTACCCACATTGAAAGGTTTTGTCAAATGTTACACTTCTACTGCTTCATCTGCCAGTTTGTTCCATTCATCCACCATCCTCTGTGTGAGAAAAGTGCCCCTTGTCTATTTAAAAATTTCAAGATTCCTTTATTGCCAGGTACAATATTACACAGAATTGATTTTTCGTCTGCTGTAAGACAGACAGATTTGCCATCAGCATAAATTTCCCAAAGTGTCTCTTACAAGCCAAGAATGAGAACCAAAAGAGAGTCTCGTCAGAGTCACTGAGCGTCTGTGGATACACCTCCAGCCTGAGCTCCAGATCCGAGCCTCTGGCACGGTCGGGAACTCTTCAGTGCCCTCGGCACCCTTCAGCCAGTCTCCAGCCACCCACCGCCTGATGCAAATCCTTCAATCACTGTCGTCAGCCACCCACAGCCTGGGTGGGCTTCCTCGCCTCGAGTCGCCTGCGGGTTCTTCATCTGGAGAGCCCGCCGCCGTGGTGGCTGTCCTGTGGGTCATCTCCTCTGCTTCTCCTTCTCAATCACTTGGTGGGGGGAGGCATGTGGTATTTCCGTTTCTCGCTTTTCAGGATTGTGCAACCCCTTGTGGCTGCTGCCAATCATAGGTACCACCATCTTGAGTGCAGAACCCGCGGCCGCAGTATTTGTAAATCAAACCACCGTTGGCTCCATTTACAGGTTGTTTAAAGCCTGAATGGAGTTGATGGTAGTCGGACTGGGTGGTAGGACCCCATGGGGGGACTGTGTCTCTGCTCCCTGCTCTCCAGCGACCCTTTACTCTCTCACCTCATACCCTCTACTTTTAATTCTACTCACTAGGAAAAAGGCTACAACTGTTTACCTTATCTCTGCCCTCCCCCCCCCCCCACCCAATCATAGTCCAAAGCTCAATAAGGTCCTATCTCAGCTTCCCATGTTGCAAGGAGAAAAGTCCCATTCTATCCAGCCTCTCCTTGTAGCCCAAACCATCCAGTCCTTGGGACATTTCTGTAGATCTTTTCCTCACCCTTTCCATCGTATTATTATCAGATTGCATGTACTATTGGGGTGAGTCAGGTGGATCAGGTGTGAGGGAACTCCGATTACATGGAGGGGTGAGAGGAGGGGTGGTTAAGGGAAGATTCGGTTACCTTTCAGTGAAGACCATGAAGGAGTTCCTAATCATGGAGTCACTCCGTGAAAGGACGTCAGCGCCTCTACTTCCTCAGGAGGTTTAGTTCGCCGCAATCATGTCGGACAGAGAGTGAGAGTGTCAAGATCAACCATAGAGCAGTGAGCTGATGAGGAGATCAGAGGACTTGAGCTGGGTGGTGTTTGGGAAGTCGAAGAATGTGATGCTGCGTCTAGTGAGTAATGAAAGAAACAAGTGAGTGTATTCTTTATTTATTGGTAACTCTGGCAAATTAAACAACTAGATTTATTAACTAAAGCAAACAGCATTAAGACAGAACACACAGAGACAGGATCTCATGTGAAGGCCTCCATCTTGAATCTACCCAAGATGCAACAGCATTCCTAAGATTCAACATTCCCCAGATGCCACACACTCCATCTCCGACTCCTCCTGGAGGCAGCACTTTATCATTATATCCCCTTTCCTTAAGATGTTTAATCTAACATGACACACTAACACAGTATTCTTTCAATATAAAGTTCAACACAAACTAACAAGAACATCAGCCACACAAACTTTAATGTGTGCAGTTCTTCAAATAGGTCTCACAGCTGGAAACCACCCTGTCAATTTCTGCATTTATTCCCTGGCCAATAAACAGCAGTTCTGGCCCTCCTCTTCCATGCTTCCATTTCAAGGTACCCCTCGAGCACCCTTTTCAGCATCTCTTGTTGCAGTGATTCAGGAATGATAATTCAGTTCTGTCTGAGTAGAAGTCTATTGACAACACTCAGCTCAGCTCTGGTGTTGTTGTACAGCTGAAATTCACCTCTAGGCTATCCTTCATTCAGATTCTTGATTACCTTCTGTAGAACTCTGCCCTTTTTTGTTTCAGCTGTGATCTGCTTGGATTTCATGTCAGATACAGGAAGAGATTCAGTGATCAGCTTCACGCAGAGATTCACATCTGTCTCTGTGGAACTCTCATTGCGTGCTTCACTCTGCGTCACGGCCCTGGAAAATGCATCAGCCAGCACAATAGGTTTCCCTGGTGTGTACACCAAGTCATAATGTGGTAGGTTCATTGTCAGTCTTTGGATTTGCGGTGACATTCACTGAGATTTTTCTTGATTATCGCTATTAATGGGTGTGGCCTGTCTCTGCCTTGAATGTTGGTCGACCATACACATAACTGGAATTTCTTGAGTCCATAGACCAGACCTAGACACTCTTTCTTGATCTGTGCATATCGATATTGAAATGCTGTCATCGTCCTTGGTGCATGCGCTACTGGCCTCCAATATTCTCCCGCAGCCTGAGGTAGTGCGACACCTACTCCATCTTTTGAAGCATCCGTAGATAGTTTTGTCCTTCTGGATGTGTCAAAGAACGTCAAAAGTACTGGTTCTGTAATTAGAATGGTCTTCAGTCGTCCCCATTCTTCTGCGTTGTTGTCTGTCCACTTGAATTCACATTTGTCCTGTAACAAAACAATAGGTACATTATTTTGGAAGACAAGTTTGGTATGAATTTATTAATGAAATGGATCATTCCCAGAAGTCTCGATATGCCTTTCTTTGTCAGTGGATCTGGGCCTCTCTAGAATTGCTTTCAACTTGCTCTTGTCTGGCTCCACAGCTGGCTCTGACAATTTATCTCCCAGAAAGGTGATTTCCTTCACACCAAACTGACATTTTTCTCTGTTTAACTTTAATCCCTACTTCTGGATGTGTTGTAGCACTTTGATGAGCCTTTTGTTGTCCTTGTGCAGATCCCCATAGGATCATGTCATCCATGTACACACGTTCATGCCTTCGATGATGTGGATCACTTCCGGAGCTGAGGGAATTCCAAAAGGCATCCTCAGACAGGAGTATCAGCCAAATGGTGTACTAAATGAACAATAGTTTTCACTAACATCATGCAGTTTTATTTGCCAGAAGCCCTGAGATGCATCCAATCTAGGGGAAAACTTTGCAATGGCCATCTCGCTCGTAATTTCATCCCTGATTGGAATCTGATAATGTTCCCTCTTTATATTGGCATTCAAGTCTTTTGGGTCCATGCACACGCGTAGGTCAACGTTCTTCTTTTTGACACCCACCATTCTGTGGGCTCCTCCACTCTCTTTATGACCCCGAGTGATGACATTCAATCAAGTTCCTGCTTGAGCTTTCCTTTGAGTGGCGTTGGAACCTGCCCTACTGGCTGTGCGTCCTCCTTTAACTGTGTCTTATAGGTGAATGGCAGAATGTCAAACCCCTTGAAGATGTTTGAAAATTGATCCAGTGTTTCCTCTACGCTATTTTGTCCATGATCACTGTTAATGTGATATATCCTCTTGACTAGGTTAACATACTTTGTCACCAAGTAGTGATTCATGTCCATCTGGGACTACTGTGAACCTGAGGTGGTGCTCTTTATCTTTTACCTTCACCTTGAATTGGCATGTACCTTTCGTGTCGATGCTCTGTCTATTGTAGGCTTTGAGCAGTACAGGATTTGCATAGATGTATGGCTTTATCTTCATTGCCCTGATGTCGCATTCACAGATCAAGGTGACCTTTGTCCCTGTGTCTAACTTGAAAGGAATATATGTTCCATTTGTAGGCAATGACACAATCCATTTATCCTGCTTGACACTGTTCACTTCCAGCACCACCAGGCCCACAAAAAGTGTATAATTGAAGGCAGTTTCTTCTGTACATTTACTTCTGTTTCGTTTCCCTTTGCTTTGCTTAGTGATTCTGCCCTTTGCACTTATTACAGACTTTCCCATAAGATGGGCATTGCTTTGGTGCATGTTTAGTGCCACATCATTTACAATTGAATGTCACTCCACCTTTTTGTTGTTTCCTATGCTTCATATTTAGTTTGTGTGTGTGTGTGTCCCGATACTGTGGCTATGACTATGCCTTCATTTTCACTGGCTTTTACACTATCACCAAACTTCTTCATGAGCTGCAGAGCTAATTCACTGGCATGGCATATCTTCACAGCTTCAGCTAAGGTAAGCTCTGTCTCTCACAGCAACCCCTCTCCCTCACTTTCTTATCATTAATTCTGAACACAATTTGATCATCAAATCTTGCAGCGATCCAAAATTGCATGTTCTTGCCTTTAGTTTTAAGTCTGTTTAAAAAAAAGTATCCAAGCTCTCTCCCCGCAGCTGTGTGCGTGAGCCAAGCACTTAACTCTCAAAAGTTTCATTTTTCTTTGGTGAACAGTGTTCATCAAACATCTCGATAACCTTGTCGAATTTGCTTTGATCTTCTGCCCTGGCAAACACAAGTGTGTTGAAAACCTCTATAGCATTAGGTCCACCCACAGTAAGTAGTAGTGCAATCTTCTATGCATCCAGTTCATATTGATTCCAATGGCTTGCAGTTACATCATGAATCATTGTTTAAACAGCCTCCAATTGTAGTTGACATTTCCAGTCCATTTTACAGACTCAGGATTTTTTAAACTCTCCATATTTTCTCTGCTGATATTGACAGTTACTTACTATGCACACTGTGGTGTTTCTTTCACTCCTGTGCACAGCAGCACACTTCTGGCTGTTTCTTCCACTCCTGGTACCATGTGAGGCTTCTTTTATTACAATAAAGAAATGTGGGTTCTTTATTAAACAACTAGATTTATTAATGAAAGCAAACAGCACTAAGACAGAACACACACAGACAGGACCTCATATGAAAGCCTCCACCTTGAATCTACCCAAGATGCATGGCATTTCCAAGATGCTACATTCCCCAGATGTCAATCTCTGACTCCTCCTGGTGGTAGCACTCTATCACTACACTGATCAGCTGCTTCGCGGTCCACTATGGGGACACCAATACCCTTGAGTGGAAAGCATTGCAAAAGGTAATGGACACACCCCAGGACATCACCGGCAAAACCCTCCCCACCATCGAGAACATCTATGGGGAATGCTGCCGTCGGAGAGCAGCAGCGATCATCAAGGCTCCACCCCACCCAGCACATGCTGCCATCAGGAAAGAGATCTTGGTGCTACAAGACTCTCACCACCAGGGTCAGGAACAGCTGCTCCCCCTCCACCATCAGACACCTCAACAGCAAACTCAATCAGGACTCTTATTTTTGCACTTTACGGGTTTCTTTCTTTCTGTAATACAGAAAATGTATTTATATTTCTTTTTTTGTTTACGTGTGTACATATCTTCTTGTGTACAGTTTCTTTTGCACCACTGTTAAGTGGTAAGTGTGCTTGGCCTGCAGGAAAAAGAATCTCAGGGTTTGTATGTGATGCCATGGATGCACTCTGAGATAAATCTAAACTTTGAACTTTGAACACTAGGTTCATGATCAGTTCTTTTTCAACATTTATCAGGCTCTTGAACCTCTCTGAACAACCTTAACTATAGACTACCCTGGGACCACCCAAGGCTCTGGCTGCACTGTTATAACATCACATTTATTTTGCACTAATTGTTCCTGTGAATGTTTATAAATGTTTTAAAAAGGTAGACATACAGCATGGTAACAGGCCCATCCTGCCCACGAGCCCGTGCCGGCCAATTTACACCCCATTGACCTACAACCCACCATTGGGAGAAATCCGGAGCCCCTGGAGGAAACACACACAGACATGGGGAGAACTCGTTACTTGTTTATACGTACAAACAGCACTAAGACAATGTCTTGTGTTCAATGTCTCTGACAGATCTGATGAGCTGCAGCAGGTAAGAACTTCAGTGAACCTGTACATTGAACTGATTGGTCTGACGAATAACTCATCCTCAGCGTCCTTCTACTTTTCAGGAATCCTATACTTTGGTGTTTGACTCACACGGAGCTGTTGTCAGCTCTCCCCATACCTGCTGGGGCCCCATTTCTTGGGCTCCCTTTCAACTCACTGGGTCCTGTTTCCCACATAACCAAAAATCACGAGGGGGGGGGCATGGCCCATGTTCCTTTTATTGCAGTGGTGCTGTTTCCCAGGCTCCTCGTAAGCACACTGGGGGCCACCACCAACCACACTCAATAGATTCAGCTGGAAGTGCAATGGTCCCCCCTCCCTCATCTGTGGTTTTGCTTTCCGCAGTTTCAGTTAACCCGTGATCAACCACAGTCTGAAAATATTAAGCGGAAAATTCCAGAAATAAACAATTCACAAGTTTTAAAGTGCACGCCGTTCTGCGTGGCGTGACGAAATCTCGCGTCGTCCTGCCCGGGACGTGAATCATCCCTCCCTTTGCCCAGCGTAGCCCGCCCGTTAGCCACTTAGTAGCCATCTCAGTTTCCAGATCGACTGTCTCGGTACCGCAGTGCTTGTGTTCAAGTAAACTTTGAAAAGAATTCTTATAATCGTTCTACTTTATTATTAGTCATTGTTGTTAATCTCTCATTGTGTCTAATTTATAAATTAAACTTGATCATCGGTGTGTATGTACGGGAAAAAAACAGTATGTACAGAGTTTGGTACTATCCGCGGTTTCAGGCATCCGCTGGGGTTCTTGCAACATATCCCCGTGGATAAGGGGGGAACTACTATGTAACATCAAAATTGAGCTCAAAGTGCATTCAGCTATCACATCATCAGAAAATCTGCTGGTCTCGAGGGTGCTAGATTATCAGTGTTATATAGTGGAGCTGCTCTTTTTAAAACTTATCTATTTTTAATTTGGACATAGAGCACAGGCCATTCTGCCCACGAGCCGGGTGCCACCCAATTTTCACCCTATTAACCTACACCCCCGGTGCATTTCAAATGGTGGAAGGACACTGGAGCTCCCGGGGGAAACCCACGCAGACACGGAGAGAACGTACAAACTCCTTACAGACAGTGCGGGATTCGAACCCCAGACCCGATTGCTGGCGCTGCAAAGGCATCGTGCTAACCGCTACCGCCCTATCAACTTGGATTATGTATCAACTTGGATCACTTCTTCATTTTAAAAGCTATAATTAAGTTATCGAGTATTGGAAACAGGACGCGAGCGGGTGCTGGAGGCTTCCCAATCGGGTTGGCGATTCGGATCTGGAGCTTGGGTTGCTGATGGTTTGGACTGAAGGCTGGGTGGCCGGCAGAGGGTACATGAGGGCTGGAGGGGAAGGCATGGACCCTCGAGGAACTTGCATTTGCTTCTCCTTCTCTGGCTGTAAGGAGCACCGGACAATTTCTGCTGATAGCGAATCTTTGTCTGCCTGACGGTGGACTAAAGGAAATTTTGTGTGGTTAACATAACGGTTAGCAAAACGCTGTTACAGTGCCTGTGAGCAGGACCAGGGTTGTAGGTCATTTTGTTGTAACTGGGCGGCATGGGATCAGGGGCTGACAAAGCCTGTTTCGGTGCTGTATGACTAAATTTCAATCACATCTCTGTTTTATTACATGACAAGAGAATAAGACTGAATCTTGAACTAGGACTGTGACTTTTATGTGACATCTGGTATGATGTAGTTTCCATACAGCGTCGATGTTGAGCTCTAAGTACATAGAGCAATGAAGACCATCTTAATTACAACTCATCAAGCTAACATTACCCTTGAGCTCAGGGTGGTCATCTCCAACAGCAGGGACCGAGAATCAGCTTATGTACAGAACAAAGGGCAGGTATTTACATCCTATGCAAGGCAGGGAGGTAAGGGCTGTCTCTAATCTAACCCCAACACCTGCCTGGTCCAGTGTGTGCTGATTTACCAGTTTGGGCTGCTCAATTGTGTTTCAAACCGCGAGTGTTTCGACAACCAGGATTTGGTAACATTGTCCCTTTGTGTGTCAGTTCTGTCTCGATGGTCTGCCCAGGGAATCTTGTCGCATGGCAGTGGGCTCAAGTTGCTGTGTTTGCGCCCTCTCCCCGTGACTGTGTGGCTTTCCCCCGGGGTTCTGGTTTCCCTTCACCTCCCACGGATGCCCAGGATAGTTTAGTTAATTACATTGGACAACAAAGGTTTATGGATTTTGGGCTGTTGATCATGAAAATTGCCTTAAAATTTTCCTATCACATACCGTTTTTTAGATATAACTTATTCTTCTGACTTCCTGTCACATTTTAACTTTACTAGTATATTGCCCATGAAGCAAGCTGTTTTGGTCAGTCCAAGCGTGCCTGGGCCTGCACTCAGTGCAGATGCTATGCAAATGTCATCTTAGGCCTGGATATGCTTAGTCAGGATAGATGCAGACAGGCTATAAAAGCAGCTCACATATAGAAATACTGTGCATTACATTGATATTGACTGAATGCATGCTGTTGCACGTTATTCAGGCAATAGCAGAGTGAGTGTACTGAACAACAGGATTTATTCTCTTCAGGAAGATTCAATACAGCAGAAATGTCTCATCAATGTCCCAACAGCTGCAATACATTTGTGCCGAGTATTCACTTAAGGCTCAAAGAGGCAGCATGACTGCACTTATTAAGAAAGCCTAAGATCTCTACTTCAGTTGTAAAATTGGTGACCAAGACAAACCCTGGGCTCCTCATATTTGTTGTGTAACATGTTCAGTCAACCTGAGACTTTGGCTCAGAGGTATATTATGCGATTAAACACGCTAAATTCAATAAAAGTTAATTTAATGTTTCTCCAACTACTGTGAAGCAGCAAATCTGAAATTATCTTTGTGTTCAGCTTGAAGTTTTCTATCATAATGCCCATTAATTTTTTTCAGGAAGCAAACCGTTTGAAAAAAAAATGTCCTCTATTATCTGCTATGAATTGACCCTGATGTAAGTGGTGGGGGGACCGATGGGAACATGGTGTAGTGTGGATTGTGGAGAGTCATGTGACCTCTTTGGTTGGAGTCTAGTTGGAAGTCACCTCACCTGCCAATCCAGGGTTAGATCTGCCCATCTCTGAGGCTAATGCATGATTGCCCCTTGCAGCTGACGTATGATTGGTCCTCCAGATTCTCTCTCTCTCTCTCTCTCTCTCTCTCTCTCTCTCTCTCTCTCTCTCTCTCTCGCTCTCTCTCTCTCTCTCTCTCTCTCTTTCTCTCTCTCTCTCTCTCTCTGTTTACTGCTGCCTTCAAACTGTCCCTGAAGGGCCAACATAATCCTGGGCCATGGTTGTTGCTGTTATATCTGGTTGTGTGTCTGCATCAGAGAATGCTGTTTTGTCGGATTGTACGTGCAATCAGATGGCAATAAACTTGACTTGACTTAGAGTATATGTATGTACTTGTTAGTTGTGACCATTGCTGAGCTCCAGACTGCAAGCAACTCTGGAGGGTTAACTGCAATGGGCCTGACCTGTATCCCGAGCAGCAGGGACACCAGAGACCAGGTTTATGCGTATGTATTTGTTTATTTATTATGTGGTATACCATGCCTGTGGGTGGTGGGTGCTGAACAAGTTAAACGCTCGTTTCTCGGTATACCGTGCCTGTGGATGATGGGTGCTGAACAAGTTAAATGCTCATTTCTCGGTATACTGTGCCTTTGGGTGGTGGGTGCAGAACAAGTTAAATGATCAATTCTCATTATACTGTGTCTGTGGATGGTGTGTGTTGAACAAGTTAAACGCTCGTTTATCAGTAGACCATGCCTTTGTGCTGTCTGTGACCACTGTTCGTTGACAACATGTATCCAGCCTTGATTTCTCTTTCAACTCATTGAACTTATTCTTGAGTGTAACACATAGGCACAGTAAAATGGGATGAGTGTAGGGTTGGTGTAAGAGGGTGCTTGGTGCGGATTCAGTCCCTGATTCTAACGACTCTGTGTGAACACACTATCTAGTGTTTGGGCCCATGTGTCTTTAGAGTGGGAATATGCAGTGTCCAAGGGTCGGTGGCAGAGTTCCAGGAACAGTGACCCCCCCATTCCATGGTAGATAGTATTATGAAAATATAAATTGTAGGTTACAGAGGGATGATATTAATTTACTGCCTAATGCAAAATTACAACAATGTAAATAATGTGCTTGGATATAGTTCTGTGTTTAGTTTGTGTTTTGTCATGTCCATAATTTTTAAAAAATTTAAAATGTAAATTTTTTAAATGTAGACATACAGCCCCGTAACAGGCCAATTTAGCCCTACGAGTCCATGCAGCCCAATCTACACCCCATTAACCTACACCCTGATGCAACTTTGAAGGGTGGGAGGAATCTGAGCCCTGGGGAAAACCCACGCAGACACGGGGAGAATGTACAAACGCCTTACACACAGTGCAGGATTTGAACCCAAGGCGCGGCCCCGATTACCAGCGCTGTAAAGACATTGCACTAACCGCTACGCCAAACTTGCCAGAAATGTGATTGTCATTTGAGTAAACTTTAGTAAAAAAATACATAGTCTTGGCTGAACTTTGGCTTAAGCAGTAATTCTGCCTCGCCCGTAGTGTAATACATAGTCAGTTTATTTCCATTTCTTTATTTGTTTACATGTCTACATTGTGTACAGTTTTTTTTTTGCGCTGCCAATAAGTGGTAATTCTGCCTGGCCCACAGGTAAAAGAATCTCAGGGTTGTATGTTCTCTGACGAGAAATCTAAACTTTAAACTTTGAATCTCCTGGTGGTGCGATACTGAAGGTGTGTTCTTGAAGGTAGATTCCCATGTAGATAGGGTGGTGAAGAAGGCTTTTGGTACGCTGGCTTTTATAAATCATAGCATAGAATATAGGAGCTGGGAGGTGATGTTGAGACTGTTTAAGGCTTTGGTGAGGCCAAGTTTGGAGTATTGTGTGCAGTTCTGAGGTCTCCAAATTATAGGAAGGATATCAATAAGGTGCAAAGAAGGTTTACAAAAATGTTGCCTGGATTGCAGTATCTTGAATACGGAGAAAGATTGAGAAGACTGGGTCTACTCAATTGGAGGTTGAGAGGGGATTTGATAGAGGTATTTAAAATTATGAAGGGAATAGATAGAGTAGATGTGAATAGGCTCTTTCCCCTGAGGGTAGGGGAGATTGGAACAAGGGGTCATAAGTTAAGGGTTAGAGGGCAAAACTTTAGGAGTAATATAAGAGAAAGCTTCTTCACTCAGAGAGTGGGGGCTGAGTGGAATGATCTTCCGGAAGAGGTAGTTGTGGCAGGGTCAAATCTGTCATTTAAGAGGAGGTTAGATGAGTACATGGATGTGAGGGGGTTGGAGGGTTATGGGCGAGGGAGAGGGTAGGTGGGACTAGTGGAGTTTCATGTAAATTGGTGCAGACTAGAAGGGCCAAGATGGCCTGTTTCTGTACTGTAAATTGTTAGATGGTTATATTAAACCAAGGTCCAGTCTGCTTTTTTCAGGTGGATTTTTAAGGTTCCCTACCAAAAAAATGGGGAGCTCCAAAAAAAAATCTAGTCACTGTCTCAGGGTTGTTCAGTGGCAGCTTGCTACCCATGTCAGCTGCCATGTTTCCTACACCACAGAAGAGATTACCTTTCAAAGTCCTTCATCGGCTTAAAAGTGGTTTGGATCAATGCGGAAAGGCGCTATAGAAATGTTCCAGTATGCGGCAAAGCAAGCGTGAATCCCTCGTGTGTTCCCTCCATCCCTATCCTTCCCCTTCTCACGTGTGCAGCACGACAGGGTGCCATTTGATCCATTGTTGCCATGTTGGCCCCTTCCCTTGGTAAATCCAATCCTAGCCCAGTTCGACTTCTCCAATCTCACAGATCATCTCTGGAGCCTGGCTTTGCTCTCTATCCATAGACGCTGCCAAACGCTTTACATTAGAATCAGAATCAGGTTTATCATCATGAAATTTGTTGTTTTGCGGCAGCAGTATTTAATTTTATTTTTTAATCCTTCGATGTACAACAGGGTAACAGGCCCTTCCGGCTCACGAGCCCATGCCGTCCAATTACACCCAAATGACCTGCAAGCCCTGTGAGTTTTGAAGGGTGGGAGGAAACTGGAGCCTCCGGAGGAAACCCATGCAGACACGGGGAGAACGTGCAAACTCCTTACAGACAGCACCAGGTTGCTGGCGCTGTAACAGCGTTGCACTAACCTCTACACCCAATGTAAAATTGCTGTAGATTACAGTTCTATAAATACAAAATCTAAAGAATAAATAATTAGGACAAAAAAAGCTAAAAGTAAGCCAGTGTCCACTGTCTGTTCAGAAACCTGATGGCGGAGGGGAAGATATTATGATGTTGAATGTGCGTCGTAAGGCTCTAGTACCTCCTTCTCGATGGTAGCAGTGAGAAGAGGGCATGGCCCAAATAGCCTGAATTTTATCTGTCACTGGAACCTTCACCCAATACCTACTTCAACCCTCTCCTGCCCAACCCCCTACTTGTTGGATTGCAAGCAGCTGTTTTAGTTGATTTAAATCGGCTACTTGTCTTGTGATTCCTCAGATTTCGGATTCTCACCCACGTGCTCAAATCCTTCCGTAGCTTTGTCCCTGGGGAGAAAAACTCAAAAGTCTGCAGACACTGTGCTGAAGCAAAAACACAATGCCTGAGAAACTCAGCCGGTCAAACAGCGTACATTACACAGCGACAATAAAGATACACCACCAACGTTTTGGGCCTGAGGCTTTCATCGAGCAAAGGGTTGGCAGGTGCCCGAACTAAATGGTGGGGGTTGAGGAGCAGGGGGAGGCGCACGGTCCCCCAGGCAGGAGGTAGTAGGGGCATAAGGGAGGGAGGGCACAGCAGCTAACTTGGTGGGGGAGAGGGATGGCTCTGAATGGAGAGGAAAGAGGGTGGAGAACTGGAGACAGGGGAATGGGGAAGGGAGGGAGTATGGGGGAGTTGGCTGGCAGAAACTGGAGATGTTAAAGCCATCCAGTTGGAGAGTGCCCAGATGGAAAATTGAGTGTTGTTCGTTCAATTTACAGGTGGTCTTGGAGGAACGGCACAAAAAAATATTCCATCTGGCCACTAACGTCAGCATTAACGTCGACTTCTCTGGTCTCTGCTGGCCCACTCTCTATTCTCCCCCCCCTTCTTCCCTCTGTCTTCTTTCCTCCAGCTCTCCACCCCCTTCCCTCTCCATTCACAGAGCCCCCCCTCCCTCACTTGCTGGTGTTCCCTCCCTCCCTTATCCACCTCCTGCCTGTGGGACTGTGCTTCTCCCCTCGCCCAACCATTTTGTTCGGGCACCTGCTGGCATTTTGCTCGTCCTTGATGAAGGGCTCAAGCTCGAAACGTCAGTTGTGTATCTTTATCTTTACTATATGTTGTATGAAAGGAGAAAAGGTTAACACTCCCCTGGATAAGGATGGAAGAGGTCCTAGTGGCCTTATGACATGGACGTGGTTAAGGCATTGCCATCTATTTTGTGGCATCAAACCAAGTTCTTTGAGGCGGCACGGTTAGCAAAACGTTGTTACAGCGCCGACGACCTCAATTTATCAGGATCGAATCCCGTGCTGTCTGTAAGGAGTTTGTACCTTCTCCCTGTGTCTGCGTGGGTTTCCTCTGGGCAATCCGGTTTCCTCCCACCGTTCAAAATGTACGGAGATTGTAGGTCAATTTGGCGAATTTGGGCAGCAAGAGCTTGGAAGCGGGAATGACCTTTTACTGTGCTGAATGCCTTCTTTGGCTTGGCTTCGCGAACGAAGATTTATGGATGGGTAAATGTCCACGTCAGCTGCAGGCTCGTTTGTGGCTGACAAGTCCGATGCGGGACAAGCAGACACGGTTGCAGCGGTTGCAAGGGAAAATTGGTTGGTTGGAGTTGGGTGTTGGGTTTTTCCTCCTTTGTCTTTTGTCAGTGAGGTGGGCTCTGCGGTCTTCTTCAAAGGAGGTTGCTGCCCGCCGAACTGTGAGGCGCCAAGATGCACGGTTTGAGGCGAGATCAGCCCACTTGTGGTGGTCAATGTGGCAGGCACCAAGAGATTTCTTTAGGCAGTCCTTGTACTTCTTCTTTAGTGCACCTCTGTCACGATGGCCTACATTAAACTAAATACATCAAGAACCCTGCGAGACCCTTTGAGTTTCTCCAGCACTGTGATTTTACTATAATCACTGTGCCTGCGGACTTTCGAGTTTCGCTCTAAATGCAAATGGTCATACTTTCTCCGGTCAGTGTACAACAAGAAGCTAGTAAACCACTGAGCTTCCCGCGGCATTTTAGTGGCGGTCAAACAAAGAGGTCAGAATGTCTTGGACAAGCAAGAGACTGCAGCCGCTGAAATCTGGAGGGTGTCAGCGAGTTGGGCGGCAGATTCCCCCCCCCCCCCCCCCCATGAAGGGTTCCGACCCGAAACATTGACAGTCCTTTTTCTCCTTCTGATGCTGCTCAACCCGCCCAGCTCCCCCAGATTTCCACAGATTTTAATCTTGCCCATTTCTTGAGGTTCTGGGGAGGTTGCATTCGGGCTAGGGTTGGGGTAGAAGGATGAAGGGAGATGTGATAGAGATGTACAAAACCTTTTCCCACTGAGATACAAAACTAAGGTTATGGGTTAAGGGTGAAGGGGGAAAGTTTAGGGGGACCTTCTTCACACAGAGAGGGGTGGGAGTGTAGAATGAGCTGCCAAATGCAAGCTCAATTTTCACATTTAAGAAAAATTTGGGCGGGTACACGAATGGAGGGAGTATGGAGGGCTATGGACTGGGTGCAGGTCAGTGGGACAAGGCAGAATAGTAGTTCACACAGACTAGAAGGGCTGAAGGGCCAGTTTTCGGTGCTGAAATGTTGCATGGTTATACTGAGCTTGTAGAGGGCTCGCTCCTTATCCACTTCCTGCTGGATCTTCCAACCTGATGGAATGACTTAACCCCCCCCCCCACTCACGCCTGTCACAAACTGGGAATTAAGATCCTTCCACTGCAATTACCTTCCCCTCGACCCTCGAGACCTGGTCCTCTGAGTGCTGCATGTCTCACGGGGACCACCACGGCAGTGAACTCGTGGGGCAGAATAAACATTAGTGAATACAAGGGGCAGCGCTCTTACAGCACAAAGACCCGGGGTTCAAATCGGAACTGTCTGTAAGTAGTAGGTTCTCCCCGTGTCTGTGTGGGGGCTCAGACCCGTCAAAGCGTACGGGGTTAATTGCGGTATTTGGGTGGCACCGGCTCATGGGCCGTAAGGGCCTGTTACCGTGCTGAATGTCTACATTTAAAATTTAATTGTAACTGGGCTGTAGACAGACTACCCCACGCATAGGAAGATGCACCTGAAACATACAGGCAGTAATCACCTGCTCATTATCACTCAGTAAAGCTTCTATTGGCTTTGTTACAGTGACTGATTTATCAGTGTCCATGTTATTCAATGTCACCATCTGTCACTGCAGCTAAGAAATTAACCTGAAATTAATAAAATGCCCTCCGCTGGCTCTGTTTGTTGCAATCTAAGCATAATTAAATAATAATCATTAGACTTGGATCATGTCAAAATACTTCCCAAATTGAATTACATGTGGCAATCGGCAAATGTGGCAGCCAACGTTCGCCTGTGATCTTAGTCAGACAGCTCCTGATGAACAGCCATTTAATCTCTTTTATCCGAGTGTGATCTGGTGGTCAAGAGAACCCTCCTGATCTTCAAAGGACGCAAGGCTCTTTTAATTTCCAGAAACGTCAGGTGAGATTTTTTTTTTTTTTTTGTTGCTTCCAACACCAGAAAACGCAGGAAAGGTTCAGCAGGTAGTTGAGTAGAGAAACAGTTAACGTTTCAGGTGGTGTCGTTCTGACGCAGGGTTCCAGGCCGGAAACATTGTTCTGTTTCTCTTTCCAACGAGGCTGAAGGTTTCAAACGCTTCCGTCTTTGTTTCCTGCAGTTTTTTTTAAATCAAAATTGTTATATCAGTGAATACTGTAAAACCTCCGGTATCCAGCACCTATGGGGATTGGTAGATGCCAGATAAGTGTATTTTCCAGTAGCTTGAGAATTACTCTTACAATTGCATTAAGAATAAACAGTTTTAAAAACAAAAATACTGTACCGTACTGACACTGAACAAACTTCAATTGCATGAATATATAAACCTTAAAGCATTTTACTTTATTTTCAGTCTAATTCTTTCACATCACAGGCAAAGTCCTCCCCACCATCGAGAACATCTACGGGGAACGCTGCCGACGGAGAGCAGCAGTGATTATCAAAGACCCCCACCACCCGGCACACACTCTGTTCTCGCTGCTGCCATCAGGACAGGGGTATCGGTGCCACAAGACTCGCACCCACCAGGTTCAGGAACAGCTGCTCCCCCTCCACCGTCAGACTCCTCAACGACCAACTCAATCAGGGACTCCTTGAAGGGCTCTTAACTGTGCACTTTTATTGGTTTTTTCTCTCTGTATTGCACAGTTTGATTATATTTCTTTATTGGTCTGTACATTGAGTACGGTTTTTTGGACTACCAATAAGTGGTCGTTCTGCCTTTCCCATGGAAAAGGAATCTCAGGGTTATATGTGATGTCATGTATGTACTCTGTCAATAAATCTGAAATCTGAAAAAAATCTGTAAATATTTAACTGTTGCTGCATCTGTAGATTCCTCATGGAGCTGCTTGCAAGACAAACAATAACATTACAGATAATTACCCCCCTCCCCAAGTTTACAGGTACAACCTCTGACCGGGGCGACTCTTACTAAACAAGGAGAGTCACCCCAATGGCATCAACCCAATTTTCATCCTGGGCGACGCCATTGCTGTTTCACATAACATTATTCAAACAGCTGCTACGAGCAAAGCCCAACCAAGGCTGGCTGAATATTTGCTCCCATCTTCACCAGAGGGTTACTTCAGAAAACATTTCCTTTAACAATTTAAAACTCGTGTAATTTTTACATACTATTCATTTTCCTAGATTTGTTTGCCGGTTGCTTCAGGCTGCCGATTGGTTGAATTCCGGATACCAGGGTTTTTTTTACCATAAATAGATTGGGATATAGATGGAGACAGAGACAAAGAGTGGTAGATAGATTTAGGGAGGAAATTGATGAACAGGTAAATAGATTGCTGGAAGGAAAGATGGATGGTGCAATAGAAAGGTGACCAAGGAAGAGGTGAGAGAATGGACAGGTTTGGATCACCCGGTCTAACCCCAGCCAAGGACAAGTGCATGTAATTCTGCCTCCATTCTGCATCTGACCTCCCACACCAAAATTGTCCCACATTTCATCAGGTCAAATTTCTCTCGGGTCTGGAAATCTTTAATTCTTTCTCAGGCAGTGACAAGACAAGTATTCGCTGAAACACCCTGAAGTGAGGCTGGCTTCAATTTGCTAACAGGACGGAGTGAAGGGCTCTGATGCCCAATCTCCACAGTTTCCCTGGATGTCAATGCTTGTTTATGTGTGCACTTGACAGCAGGTAGCAACTGGACCAGTCCTGCTTGTCAACGCTCTTGACAGCACAAAGAACTCGCTGGCTAGGCAGGGTGCAGAGCCAGGTGCACGGTCAGACTTTATTTGATTTGACTCGACCACACAACGATCTGTTCCTCAACGTGAGAGGGGAAAGGATTTCAGGCAAAAAGTGAAGCTGAGTGCAATCTGAAACTGCCTCACCCCTGCAGTACGATTAGTACAAAGTCTTTCGAAAGAGAATGGTAAAACAGGGTTAATGGTTGGATATTAACAGGGTAGAGGGATCTTGGGGTCCAAGTACATACATCTCTTAAGGTTGGCCAACAGGTTGATAGGATATTTAAGATCAATGGGGCGCTGGGTTTCATTAGTTGGGGGATTGAATTCAAGAGTCGAGAGGTCATGTTGAAACTACAAATTTCTGGTGAGACCACACAGAGTATTTTATTCAGTTCTGGTCACCATATTACAGGAAGGTGTAGAAGCCACAGAGAGGAGATTAACCAGGATGTTGCCTGGATTGAAAAATACGTCTTACGAGGCAAGGTTAGCAGAGCTGGGACTTTTCTCTTTGGAGCGAAGAAGGGTGAGAGGTGACTTAATAGAGGCCTACAAGATTCTGAGAGGTGGACAGCCAAATAGCAAACACCAGAGGACATCTGTACAAAGTGAAGGGAGAAAAGTTTAGGGGAGGCGTCAGGGGTACATTTTATTTTTACACAGAGAGTTGTGGGTCCTTGGAATGTATTGACAGGGGTGGTGGAGCATTTCAGAGGGCTCTGACAGAAAGACAGAGGGTTCCGATGTAGGAAGGGTTCAGTACGTTATTTGTTAGGAGTAATATAGGTTGGCACAACATCCAAGGGTCTGTACTGCTCGATGTAAGGGAAGAGCTTTCATTTATGGAGCCTCTTAAAAGTGGAAGAATTTCCCAAGTTGCGTTATAAAATAATTTTCAAACAAAAACCCGTGAAGGCAAGACAAATTATGTCAAAGAGGAAGATGTTCTGACAAGGAGAGAATAGGAGAATTTAAGGAGGCAGGTCTGGACCCTGAAGCTCGAGCAGAGTCAAGTTTATTGTCACCCGATTGTACAAGAAGAACCCGATGAAACAGCGTTCTCCGGTCATCGGTGCAAAACACACAGACACGCCACCAGACATAACACACATACAGACAATACACACGCAGGACAATTATTTTATCTTTAAAAATAAATAAATAAATATTGCTTCACAAACATGAGAGTCATGGGGGTTAGAGTGAGCAGTTCCTTTGGTCGTTCAGTGATCTCATTCCCCGTGGGAAGAAGCTGTTCCTCAGCCTGGTGGTGCTGGCTCTGATCCTCCTGGATCTGTTCCCTAACAGGAGCAGCTGAAAGATGCTGTGTGCGGGGTTAGAAGGAGTTCTCAATGATTTTGGGTGCTCTCTTCAGACAGTGATCCCAGTAGATCATGTTGGTGTGGGGGATGGGGGAGAGGGAGACTCCAGTGATCCTCTCTGCCATTCTGATGGTCCTATGGACTGACCGCCGATCCAATGCTCTGCAGCATCCGTACCCATACTGTGATGCAGCCGGCCAGGACGCTCTCGATAGAGCTCCTGTAGAAGGTCGACATGATGGTGGCCGGTAGCCTTGCCTGCTTTAGACTTCTCAAAAAGTGCAGTCGCTGTTGCGCCTTCCTGACAAGTGAGATGTTGAGTGTCCACGATAGCTCACTAATTAAGTGAACTCCAAGGAACTTGGTGTCTCCACACTCTCCACTACAGAGTTGTTGACTTGTAGTGGAGAATGGTCATTCCTGGTCATCCTGAAGTCCACGATCATCTCCCTCATCTTGTTCATGTTGAGACTCAGGTTGCTAACCTTGTGCCATTTCATGAGATTTTGCACCCGTTGTGTCATCTACTCACTTGATGAAACTGTTGGAGCTGGATCTGACTATATAGCCGTGGTTCAGTAGCGTGAACTGGGTTGGGCTGACCACACAGCCCTGAGGTGTGCCAGGGCTGAGAGTGAGGGTGCTTGACATTCTGCTACTGACCCGGATAAACTGTGGACTTTCCATTAGGATGTCCAGGATCCAATTATAGAGAGGGATGTTGAGTCCCAGTGAGGGCGGCTTCTCCACCAGGCACTGGGGAATGATGGTTTTAAACGCCAAGATGGTTAATGAACAGCAGGCTGGCATATAAGGCATCGTTCTCCAGGTGGGCCAGGATGGAGTGAAGGCTATAGTTTCATCTGTGGAACGGTTTCTTTTATGGGTGAATTGAAATGGATCCAGCGTCTATGGGAGGTGTGGATTGATGCACAAGAAGACACAGCCGTAGGCTGGGCGCGACCATCTTGATTCCTGTGCACACACGTGAGTCTTCGGTTGGCGCATGAGCAGTGGGATTGTGCATTGGAGTTCAGTTGGCGCGTGCGTGAGAGTTTAACACCCTAATGTGCCAACCGAACTCCAATACACAAACCCATCACACATGCACCAATCAGAGACTCGCGCATGTGCACAGGAATCAAGAGGGATGCTGACTAACAAGGTAAGTACAGATATTTTGGCTCTTACATGCCCTGCCAAATACAACATAAAAGACGTAAATTTAATATTTTTAAAAAACTTTGAACGTATGTGTGGATGAATGTAAGTCGCATAGGTCACATGTCGGGGAGTACTTATACATACAAGACATCACATACAACCCTGAGATTCTTTTTCCTGTAGGGAAAGGCAGAATTTCTAATTACTTTTAACTGTAAACTACTCAGAAGGAAAGAAATGTAAACAAAGTAACTGTGCAAATACAGAAATATTAAATGTTAAAAAAATACATAATGAGCAATTTGAGTCCTTAAATGATTTTATTGTTGAGGAGTCTGATGATGGAGGGGTAGCCGCTGTTCCTGAACCTGGTGGTGCGAGTCTTGTGGCATCGAGACCTCTTTCCTGATGGCAGCAGCGAGAACGTGCGCAGGGTGGGGTGGGTTTTTGCTGATTGCTGCCGCAATCCGACGGCAGCGCTCCCCGTAGATGTTCTCGGTGGTGGGGTGAGGTCTCGCCTGCGATGTCCTGGGAAAAAGCGGCAGCTCCCCCCAGTAATTGCAGTTTGTTACTGTGCCATAATTCCTCAATGACATACACGGCTGGCAGCTCATCGAAAGAACTGTGAATCCCGAGGTTATAAAAGGTGCTGCAGAAAAGGAAGTCTCTTCCTTTGACACTGAAGGAAATGTAAATTAAAGACCGGTCCAACTTGAGAGTTCTTTGAGATATCAGCCAATGAATACGGCGCAATTAATCGACGTTTATTACATGCCTTGGTAGATTCTTAAGGGTTTGAAATCCAGCCTATTCAGCCAGGCAGAAGGAGAACCTTTGCCCTTTTCCTCGTCTTTCACATTGAATGGAATGGGTATAACCTGATACTATAGGAGCCTGCATTTTGCAATCACAGCCCTTTATACCTCTGAACGCAGCTAGCACCTATTAATTAGTAGTTTTAACTTTCATCCTTTCTTAAGCAAAGTTCCTTTTCATTTGCCATTTGCTTGTTCTCTCAGGTGGAGGGGGGGGGGGTGGTTGAAGTGCGGGGAGGTGCGGCCAGGTTTCTGGGAGCGACATGGGTTGTCAGTTTCCAGCAGTTAGGTGGTAGGGTTTTGTGGTGCGTTTAATTGTCCAGGGCCCAGAGGCAAGGATTAGAAAACTCTTGCTCTATTCAAGAGCCTTGATTTGAAAGAGAGCCGAGGCAAACTTTCCATGCTCAAGCTTGTCTCTGCAGTTCACTGGCTTCTATCAGTCGAGGTATGAGCTGTAGACACAACTAGAAACAAAACCCAGCCTAACATCATACAGTCTGATTGTCTTCTTGATGCCTCTTGTTCCTGTGGTTCAAATCCAATTTATATATGACATAGAAGAGGCCATTGAGTCAATTATGTCAATCCTATTCCTCATTTATTTTTTTCCCTATCTTTTCTTCTTTTCCATAAACATTACATCACTCGTTGGCACACTAGCGAAAGGTAGTGTGCCTGCAAAGGGTAGAGGACACAGCTCAGGACATCACCGGCAAAACCCTCTTCCCATCGAGAACATCTACAGGGAACGCTGCCGTCGGAGAGAAGCAGCGATCATCAAGGATCCACCCCACCCACGCTCTGTTCTCGCTGCTGCCATCAAGAAAGAGGTCTCAGTGCCACAAGTCTCGCACCACCAGGTTCAGGAACAGCTGCTCCCCCTCCACCATCAGTCTCCTCAACAACAAACTCAATTAGAGACTCGTTTAAGGACTCTGATTTGGGCACTTTATTGATTTTTTTTTATTCTCTCTGTATTGTACTGTCAGTTTGTTTACATTTCTTTATTTGATTACACGTGTACATTCTGTACAGTTTTTTTTGCACTACCAATAAGTGGTGATTCTGCCTGGCCCACGGGAAAAAGAATCTCAGGGTTGTACGTGATGTCATGTATGCACTCTGGCAATAATTCTGAAATCTAGGGAAGAATTGACCGTGGCGGATAAGCCTTCTGACCTGCGGGTTGTGGGGATGTGGGTGAAAACTGGAACATCTGGGGGAAACCCACCCGGTCGCAGAGAGAACATGCAATCTCCACAGAGACAGCGGCGGAGGCCAGGAGTGACCTGGGCCACTACTGCTGTGAGGTCTGGACTGTGTTGATTGCATGGCCCTTCATAAATTCTTTGGTTTTAATGGTAATCGTGAAGTAGCTTCTACGATAATTAATGATGTAAAATATTTTTTGCAATTTCTTTGTTCTTCATAATTAAGTCCCGGCGGGGGGGGGAGGGGGGAATGGGCTGGGGTGCAATTATCACATGGAACTCTCTTTCTTTATATCCTAAATGTTTAAAGAAACTCGGTTTGGCCATTTCATTTATTTTCTCTCTTCATTATCATTTATGGTCCTCATTTGCTGGATTCTGGATCTTTGGGTTGTTATGGAATCCAGAGGACCCCAAAACCCAGCAGCAATAGATATGTACCACGACAAAGGGTTACTTAAACAAAAGTTGCTTTTAATCATCTTTGCACATGAAAACAGAATCAAACTTTAACTTATTACTATCAACTTACTTAACCTACTTGACCCCCCTCTAATTCTAAGCGCACGTGTGTATAATGTATATATAAGTGTAGAAAAGTTATTTGGTTCACAGTCCGATGTCACTCGTTGCAGGCAATTCTTGTAATGTACACAGAAGTTAGCATTAATAATGTTCACCAGGCTTTGATGCTTAACAGGTAAATGGTTACCACTCAGGAGGGTTTTTGTGGGTTTTCAGAGAGAGATTCCTTTTGTTCCAGGACATCCACACCTGATTCATTTTTAATCAATCTTGCTGATGAAACTTGCCCCCTTCAGGGTTCTCCAGATGACCCTCTTTCTTTCAGGTCACCACAGAGTTCCTTTCAGACAGCCAGTCTTCTCCTTTGACGAGGCAGTCTTCCAGTTTGCCAGCTTGTCCCTCTGGAACCGATTTCTGTCTCTCCTCTCTCTCTCACTCCCACTCTCTCTGAGAGCAAAGCTGTTTTGCCTCTGCCCGCAAAGATCACATGCTCTCCCAGGAACGCTGCTGAATGTTGCTCCTTTGTTGCCTTTTGCAAAATAGCACTCTGCAAAAGTCCTGCAAAAAGTCTGTTTTAAAATGTTTGTGTGCAACCTGCCCTAACAATTCATAACAAACCACCTCTAAATACTCTGTCGCAGGGTCCAGAGAAACTTCATGCCTCTTTATTATTTCCTCTTTCAATTTAATTTATTTTAAAATTTAGACATACAGCACGGTAACAGGTCATTTTGGCCAACGAGGCCCTGCCACCCAATTAACCTACATTCCCGGTACATTTTTGAAGGGTAGGAGGACACCGGAGCCCCCCTCGGGGAAAACCTGCACAGACATGGGGAGAACGTACAAACTTCTTACAGACACAGTGTGGGATTCGAACCCCAGTCCCAAACTCTGGCGCTGTAAAGTTGTTGTGCTAACTGCTCTGCCAACCGTGCCACCCCTAAGGAAAACCGGTTCTCCTTAACTTTCATGATCAGATTGTTCTCCACCTCAGAATTGTTCCTCCTTATTGAGGATTAAATTTTGCTGCGTATCATGAATGATTTAATTGTCTGTCACCTCCCGCCTTATCTGCCGTTAATACATTTTTCCAACTTAATTCCCATGCCGCTGTAATTCTAAATTATGCACAGTGACGTCTGACCCAAGTTTCTCGCTCTCAAACTGGACAGGAAGTTCTACTTTATTACTTTCGCAGGGAGTTTTTCAATCTGAGGAATGTAGAACTAGGAGGTGGTGGTGAGGGTGTGGGGTGCTCACAAGATCACAAGGTATAGGAGCAGAAGTAGGCCCATTGAGCCACTTCACCATTCTAATTGTGAGCTGTTTCATCCTCCCACTCAGCCCCACTCTCCGGCTTTCTCCCCGAAACCCTTGATACCCTGACTAATCAAATACCTGCCAATCTCTGCCTTAATGACCACCCAATGACCTCCCTTCCACCACCTGTGGCAACAAATTCCACAGACTCATGACTCTCTGACTAAAGACATTCCCTTTTATCCTGATGTTGTGGCCTCTTATCCTGAACTCCCCAACCATGGGAAACAACCCTGCCACATCTACTCTGTCACAGCCTGGGAATAAAGGGCAAACTATTCCAGACATTGGTGAAACTTGGCAACTTTTCCTCGGGGTGAAGTTTGGGAGGTTTAGTCCCTGAATTAATTGAAATCAAAAATTGTTAACTATCTGAGGATTAATGGAAGCCAAGGAGAGATGATTGTAGACCTCAGGAGGAAGTCAGGAGGACCTGAACCAGCCCTCATCAAGGGCTCAGTAGTGGAGAGGGCCAAGAACTTCAAATTCCTGGGGGGCAGCATTTCTGAGGATCTGTCCTGGAACCTCTACATCGATCCAATCACAAAGAAGGCTCGCCAGTGGCTGAACGTTGTGAGCCGCTTGAGAAGATTTGGTACATCATCGAAGACTCTCATAAACTTCTACAGGTGTACTGCATTCTGGCTGGTTGCATCACTGTCTAGTACAGAGGTGCCAATGCACTGGACAAGAAAAAAAATCTCCAGAGAGCTATTAACTCGGCCTGCAACATCACAGGCACCAGACCTCACTCTATCGAAGACATCTACATGAGCTGGTGTCTAAAGAAAGCAGCCTCTATCCATAAGGACCCTCATCACCCAGCCCATGATCTCTTCACTCTGCTACCAGAAGCCTGAAGACGAGCACAAGGACAGCTTCTTCCCTTCTGCCATCAGATTCCTGAATGATCAATGAACCACACACATTGCCTGACTTTGATTGATTGTGCACTATTTTTATTGATTTTGTACAGTGGTTTATTTGAATGTTTGCACCATAACGCTGCTGGAAAACAACGAATTTTGTGACTTGTTCATGACAATTAATTTTGATTCTGATATTGGGAAAGTGCAGAAGGGTTGCACTGAGGGAGATCAGCTTGAGGGGCCAAATGGTCTCATGTCTTGGTGACTGCATTTTTAAAAAACATTTAGACATACAGCACGGTAACAGGCCCTTTTAGCCCATGAGTCCATCCCACCCAGTTACTCGCCAATTGATGTTCAACCCCAGTACGTTTTTTGGAAGGTGGGAGGAAACCTGGGGTGCTCGGAGGAAGTCCACACAGACAGCACAGGATTCGAACCCAGATTGCTGGCGCTGTAACATCGTTGCGCTAACCGCGCCGCTATCATGAGCTTGAAGAATGCCTCTGAGATTTAGACATTAAAAACCTCTTCAAATTGAAATGAGTAAAAATAAAAGCTCCTATAAATAGTCAAAATATCAAACTAAAGCACAATAGTGGGAGCCAGGTAACATGAGAGCAGGTCTCCTGAAGGGCCTTGGACCTGATGGTTCCCTGATCATGTCAGAGGTTTGGAAACAGAGGCCGAGGAGGGTGACGGGGGGGGGGGGCCTGGAGCTTGGGTTCACCGGCGAATCCCATAGGAGGCTGTGGTGGGATCCACGGACGCGATGTCTCTGTCGGGACTCTGTGTTTTTGGAGGGAGGGGCGCTACGTTAATGGGACAGAGGAGGGGAGTGAACAGCAGCTATTTAAACCACTCACCCGCACATCATTGTGAGAATGTAAGTCTTAAATTACTGACTAGAAGGCAGAGGATGTCTGCATTCCTTATTTTCTTGCTCTCTGCTCAAGCTGATAAGAACATCTTTATTTGGCAAGGTGGTAAAAGACTGTTAACCGTTGGGTAAGATTCACAGCCCTGATTAATGAATTCCAAGAGAATTCTATGGAATATGTACTTATATGGAGCAGTCAAATATTGTATGGGTCTGAAAGTATAAAGGATATCATTTATAAGTCATGAGGAGTCTCCCTTGTAATAAGACTAGCTGCTGATCATGACCGCGCCTCTTCTTGTAATGGAGTCCTCACCCTTTGCAAAGTGATTAAAAAGTCTGTATGTGCAGCTGTATTCATGTTTGTTTTCAAACAACTGAAGGTCCACTTTAACAGCTGGATGTGGGAGGAACGTGGAGCATTGGGGGGGGATCGAGGTACAAGTCACAGGGAGAGCATGCAAACTCCACACCGACAGCACCTGGGGAAAGTAACACAAGTCACAGGGAGAGCATGCAAACTCCACACAGACAGCACCTGGGGAAAGTAACACAAGTCACAGGGAGAGCATGCAAACTCCATGCAGACAGTGCTGGAGGGGAGCATTATGCTTGTTCTTTCAAGAAGAACGACTTTATGTGGGTTTAACACTTAACTGACTTTATTTTCCTTGCGCTGTTTCCACCGCCTCCAGCCAACTCCCATCATATATCACTTCTGGCCAACCACGCGCATTGCATGCTGGGAAATGTAGTTATCATGCGTGAACAGAGTCAAGATCGAACCCAGCCCTCTGGAGCATTAGACAGTGGATCTACCTCCTGTAACCCTGTGATCCTGGCTGGTCAGAGGCTGTGAAATATGCTTGGGATTGAGTTCCAAGAAGGTCCTGTTAACCTAGTACAACCCTGAGCGGCTGCTGGAAGCATTGTTTCTTAGTCCTAGGTCCCCTACCTCCCCTCAGACCCCACCCAACTCCCTACTCTCAGGTAGACGAAGAACAACCCGAGAACCAACATTCAGAAGATGGGCAGGGGGTGAGGGTTTCTGACACTGATCCCTCCATGTACATTTTTCCCTTAAACATCAGGGCCTTGAGAGATCTTGTGTTCTACTTCCTCAGAAGTCAGAAGAAAATTAGTATGGCATGGGTTCCATTGACCAATTTTTAGGGATACACTATAGAAAAAATCCAGGCGTACTTTTTATGATAAGTGACCACTCCTCACTACATCAAGTCAAGTCAACTTTATTTATGTTCATACAGTAGAATGAGATAGGGTTTCTCCAGGTCCACGGAGCATATATCTAGGAAAGCAGTTAACACATTAAAATATTAAGACATACGCACTGGAAGTCCATGGCGCACTATCTACATCTGTACTGGGAGTTCAGGAGCCTGATGACTTGGGGGGGAGAAGCTGTTTCCCATTCTGGACGTAAGGGGGTCTTCGGTACCTCCTGCCAGATGGAGAACAGTTTACTTGACAGGTGTGAATGCATTGAGTGCTGTAGACGTCCTTTCCTGGTAGGAAGAGAGCCCCCGGTGATCTCTCCACCATCCTTTGCAGGGTCCTGCGGTCCAAGGTGCTCCACCTTCTGAACCAGCCAGTGATGCAGCTGCCCAATATGCTCTTGGCACTTCCTCTGCAGAACGTGGTGAGGATGGAGGGTGGGAGATGGACTTGCCTCAGCCTTCGCAGGGAGTAGAGGCGCTGCCGGGCTTTCTCGCCGATGGAGCTGGCGTTAAGGAACCAGGTGAGCCCCAGACTCAGGGCCGGTGCCAGACTATTTTGTACCCAAGGCAAGGGCAACAACTTGCACCCCCTACCAAAAAAAAAATTGCCAACTTTGATTTTCAAAAAAAGATGTTTGTAGAAAAAATGAAAGGCACAAACCTTGAAACTGCTAAATTTATTTTTAAATGCAAGAATAAGAAATACATCAATCTTTGATTATCTTTCTCAAATACAAAAGGAGATATTTTGGCACACAAGTCATTTTGAACTGAAGGGCACTCGGTGGGATGCAGACCTCCACTGAGGACAACATTAAAACCTTTTACTTCACACACCTTTAAGTCTATATTGTGACAGAGTATACAGAGTATATAGATATGCTTTGGGGAGATAAATTGGGAAAGGTTTGTTAGAGTAGGTCACATACAAACATTTTAAAACAGATCTTATTTACAATACTGGAGCTCTGCCCAATGGTAGACGTATCAGCTCCAGAGCTTTTGCAAGAGCTTTTGAAGAGTGTTCAAGAGACTTCACTAATGGATTGCTGTTTACAAGAGGCCACAGATGAAAGAGCATGGTGGAGCCACTGCTGTCTGGAATAGAACTTGCTGTTGTAAGAGGGTCATGCGGTTTTGCAAGCAGAGAGCGTCAAACAGGCTTTTATCTCAGTGAGAGAGAGAGAGAGAGATACAGAGCTCTAGTATTTCAATTAAGATCTGTTTTAAAGTGTTTGTATGTGACCTACTCTAACAAACCTTTCCCAATTTATCTCCCAAAAACATATCTATATGCTCTGTCACATCCACCTTTAGCTATTAAAAGCCAGATTGTTTCACTACTCAGTCTTTTGTGAATTATTGATGGTTCATCCATTTTAATAGCTAAAATTTTCAAAGGAGTATTGAACAGTACCTGGAACCAGAGAAAATTAACATCAACCCCCGATTGCTAGACACCCTGAACACCTTTGATGCTCTGAAAACTTCTTGGCGGCAGCGTGGGCGCCATCACCATGGACGCAAATCGGCTGAGGCGACTCCTCTCACAGGTCGGGCCCCAGGTGTTCTCCATGATCAGTGATGCCAGCTCATACCAGCCAGTGATGGAGATCCTCAAGGCCCAGTATTGCCAGAAGGTTAACAAGGTCTACGCCAGGCATCGCCCTGGTGAGTCTAGCACTGGGTTCCTGCGAGCCCTCCGTATTCTGGGCAGAGCCCATGTCCGTCATCCAAAATGCCTCATTAGGGTGCCTATGTTGCCAGCCTCCGCTGCAGGCCAGTGACTACTGGAGCGACAGGTACTCAATTTAACGAGGGCAGTCGAGCTTACAGAGACACCGGAAGTGGCTTTTCAGAACTCCGATGACTTCTCGGCCACTTGGTTGCCATGGGAACCATTATCCCACCTCACGTGTGACTAATCCCATACATCGACCCACTGCTCTAACAATCCGACCTTGGCTGCTGCCATGGACAATCTCCCCAGCTGTTATTTGTGCAGGCAGGGCATGCACCCGAGGAAACGCTGGCCTGCCGAGGATGCAGTATGCTCTGGGTGCCGGAAAAAGGGACATCACACCAAAGTCTGCCAATCTAAACTGCCCGAGAGAGTGTCACATGTGGCCATTCACTACCCCGGGCATCGTAATTGGCACCATCTTCCCTGCACTCCAGAGACGCCATGTGCGAATCAGGGGAGACGCCATCTTGGACTGTACGCCAAACACCATCTTCCAGAGCATACGACACCACGAGGGGTTGAGGCTGACAATCTGGGGGCCAAGGACAGCCATTTTTGGAGTGGGAGACACTGAATCCATACTGTCATCCATTACATTGAATAAGGAGGCACTGCATGAACTTGCAGTGGTCGTCTGGGTAAATAGGCACGTTATCCAGTGTTTATTCGATAGTGGGAGTACCAAAAATTTTATTCACTCCAATACCACTAAAAGTCAGACCCCAAAAGTATGGCCCACCAAACACAGGATATCTCCCATGTCTGAATCACACACTGCAGCCATCCAGTGGTCCTGTGTCATGATCCTCAATGTTGGAGGTGTAGTGTACGAACATTTCAGACTGCTTGTCACGCCTCAGCTCTGTGCCCCCTTGTTACTGGGGCTGGACTTCCCGTGCCGACTGCAGAAGGCCCCCTTGCAATTCAACGGGCCTTACCCCCCCCCCCACCTTACCATCTGCGACGAACAGTTCTTGGATGGCCCCCCCCTGCAGGCGATGTGCGGCCTCTTAACCCTCAAGGTCAACGCACCCCCCCCCCACTATTCACCAGCCTCACTCCCGATTGCAAGCCGGTAGGCACCAGGAGTGGACGGTACCGTACTGCTGACAGGGTGTCGATCAGGTCGAAGGTCCAGCGGTTAATGGGTGAGGGCATCATCGAGGCCAATAATAGTCCTTGGAGGCCCCAGGTTGTTGTGGTCAGGAACGGGGGAACAAATAGGATGGTCAATGACTACAGCCAGGCTATCAACCGATATCCACAGCTCAATGCGTATCCCTTCCCCACATATCCAATACGGTCAACCAGATCACACAGTGTCAGGTACTCTCCACGATCGACCTGAAGTCGGCCTACCACCAGCTCCTGGTCCGCCCAGAGGGCCGCCAGTATCCAGCTTTCGAGGTAGACGGCTCTCTCTGTCACTTCATCTGGGTCCTTTACGGCGTCACCAATGAGGCCTCCGTTTTCCAATGGGAAATGGACCACCTGGTGGACCGCTACAATCTACAGGCTACTTTCCCCGACTTCGATAGCATCACCATTTGTGGCCACAATCTGCAGGGCCATGATGCTAATCTCAACAAGTCCCTTCGAGCAGTGAAATGCATGAACCTGACTTATAACAAGGACAAATGTGTCTTCCGGACAGCACAACTGGCGATCCTTGGCTGAGGTGGGGTGGTCGGTGAGGACAAGAGGAATCCTGTCCTTGTTGTGTGTTGGGAGCGGAGGGGCCAGGGCAGATGTGCGGGTAATGGAGGATGTGCGGATGAAGGCCAAGTTGATGGTGGAAGAGGGGTGAGGGCTGCGTTGATGAAAGCCACATAATTTGAAGCAAGAGGAGATTTCAGATGATCTGGCACGGATGTTCCCGTCCTGGAAGCAGATGGAAGAATTGAGGGAATGGAATGGAATCCTTACAGGGGAAGGGTGAGAAAAGATATAGTTTGAGGTAGCTGTGGAAGTTGACGGAAATTACTGGAAGACAGGATTGTTGAAATCTTGAGTGGGTGTTGAAAAGGTTTTGTTACTTTTTGAAAGGATTGGCAGCTTTAGGACTTTTTTTAATCCTTCTGTTTAACCTCTTTTTTAAACTCTGCCTGTCAACATAAGTGACAGGTAGATAAATCATCTCACTGGGAGGCAGGGTGAAGATGGGGATAAAGACAGTTGCTATGGGGTGTGGGCTAGCAACTCGGGACAGGGAGCTGCAGATGTACCTGGTTGGCACTGGCGAACGTGTAAATCAACTCACCCAGGCACATGGTCAGCCAGGACCAGGTGGTAAGCCCATGTTCTGGTCGTTGGGAGTTTGGATGGGCGGGCGGCTGGGGCATAGGTGCAAGTCCATTTTCGAGGTGTCAGGAGCTCCAGTGGGTGGGTGGCCGGGGCCAAATATGGTGCAGTTGACTTTTACAAGGTACTGACGTTTACATGAGTATGTACGGTAGTTCCTTTCCTGCTGTTATTGGACTCAAGAATGAGCCTCTTATCAAACACAGCATTTTTACTTGTACAGTACCTGCTCTACTGCATAGAGGTTGACTTGCCTGGGTAGCACGCAAAAGAAGGCTTCTCACCGTATCCCGGTGCTCATGCCAATGGACAATTTAATTCAATATTTCCTTAATTACCGGACTCAGAAACGGCTGGAAGCAGGTGGCTGAACGGATGCAGGACCTCTAATGGACAGTACACAATAGCAGGTACAGGGTAGTGCGAAAGTCATAGCACAAAGAACACTTCAGCACAGCACTTCGGCCCTCAATGTTCTGCCAACCTATGTAATCGTACCAAAAAATCTAAACCCTCCCTATCTCATAACCCTCCATTTTTCTTTCATCCATGTGCCTGTGTAAGAGCCTCTTAAAGGCCCCTATTGTTTCAGCCTCTACCACCATCCTTGGCAATGCATTCCAGGAACCCACAATTCCTGATGTCTCCCCTAAACTTCCTTCCCTTCACTTTGTACACATGTCCTCTGGTGTTTGCTACTCCTGCCCTGGGAAACAGGGGCTGGCTCACTACCTTATCTCTGCCTCTCATAATCTTGTAGACCTCTATCCAGTCTCCTCTCATCCTTTTACATTCCAAAGCGAAAAGACCCAGCTCTACTAACCTTGCGTCAAAAGACATTTTCCAATCTAGGCAACATACTGGTAAATCTCCTCTTCCCCCTCTCCATGGCCTCCACATCCTTCCTGTAATGAAGCCGAGTGGGATTGTCTTCCAAGCAGAGCATGGGGATGTACACTCAAGGCGTCTCATCTTTTTGGCCAATCCCTGCTGTGAACCATGTTTCAGTAATGTGTTTCTGCATCCATCAAGACGGGGCAGTAGTGAGGCAGAAATGAACTCACTGAGTGGAGGGGGTAGTTTGGGTGTAAGGGGAATATTCCCAAATACAGGCAACAGAGCCTTGTCAGTGAAACCAGGCAGAAGTCCACCATAGTATTGGATGCAATGGGGTGCGTGGCCTGTGGGACCCTGTGTTTGGATGGGAAGAGAGGTTATTGCCATCCACATAAGTCTGGAGGCACTGAAATTCTTGCTTGCTGTAGCAACATGTCCATAAAAAGAACTAAGGAACTGATTGTGGAGTTTGGGAAGGGGAAACCAGGAGGACAAACAATCCAGGTGGGGGTGGGAGGGGTGTGGGTGGTCAGCAGTGGAAGAACTTCAAATTCCTGGGTGGCTACATCTCTGAAGATATTGATACAATCACGAAGAAGGCTCGCCAACGTCTATACCGTGAGGAATTTGAGGAGATGTGCTATGTCACCAAACACTCTTTCAAATGTCTATACGTGTACCATGGGGAGCATTCTTACTGGTTGCATCACTGTCTGGTACGGAGGTGCCAATGCTCAGAGCAGGAGAAGACAACAGAAGGTCGTGAACTCGGCCTGCGCCATCATGGGCATCGGTCTTCACTCCATCGAGGACATCTACATCTTAAGAAAGCAGTCTCTATCTATCCTCAAGGACCCCCACCACCCAGGCCATGCCCTCTTCACTCTGCTGCCATCAGGAAGGAGGTACAGGAGCCTGAAGGGCACTCAGCGGGAAAAGGTCAGCTTCTTCCCCTTCGCCATCAGATTCCTGAATGATCAATGAACCCCGGACCCTATCTCACTTTCTATTCTTTTGCTCTTATTTATCTATCTATCCAACTGTGTATTTATTTATTAATTTATGGGCCTGTTTATTTATGTATTTAAATGTACAATGGCAATTTTTCCCCTGTGACGCTGCTGCAAAACAGTGAATTTTGTGACACACGTTCATGACAATAAATTCTGAATCTGAATACTTGAACAAACAAATATTCATCAAATTACCACACAAGAGAACAGATATAATAAATATGCAAGGTTGGACAAATGCTTCCAGTTACAGGATGATTGCAGAAAATGTGGTGTTACCAGAGAGCAGGGAGATGTTTGGTCCTGGAGTTGTGTTCTGGTCACTGTGGGGTGTGGGAAAACACACAGGAATGCTGGAGGAACCCACCCAGTCTCGCAGGGTCCATAGGAGGTAAATATATGTTAGCAATGTTTCGGGCCTGAGCCCTTCCTACCCTGAGGGAGCAGTGAGAAGAGGTTGAATTGGGGTGGTGGGGGTCCTTTATGATCTATCTTTCTCTCTCTCTCTCTCTCTCTCACTACCACCTTTCTCTCTCTCTCCTGTTCTCTTCCACTCATCTCTCTCTCTCATTACCACCTCTCTCTTTCTCTCACCTGTTCTCTTCCACTCATCTCTCTCTCTCTCTCTCTCTCTCTCTCTCTCTCTCTCCCCCTCTCTCTCTCTCTCCCCCTCCCTTTCTCTCTCTCTCTCTGTCAAGGATGCCCACTACTCTACTTGCTCTACTGTGTGGCTAGTCACAATTCAAATGCTATCTATCAATTTGCCCATGACACCACGGTTAACAGCAGAATTCCAGTCGGCAATGAGGAACCATACAGGAGAGAGATCGATCAGCTCGTTGAGTGGTGTCGCAACAACAACCTTGTACTCAACATTAGCAAAACAAAGTAGCTGATTGTGGACTTCAGCAGGAAGTCAAGAGAACATGAACCAGTCCTCACCAAGGGCTCAGCACTGGATAGGGTCGAGAACAGCAAATTCCAGGGTATCTGAGGATCTGTCCTGGGGTCTCAACGTTGACGCAATCATGAAGAAGGCAGCAGCTATACTTCTCGAGGAGTTTGAGGAGATTTGGCACGTCTTCAAAGACTCTTGCAAATTTCTACTACTGGTGTAGTGATAGAGTGCTACCACCAGTTGGAGTTGGAGAATGAGCGTGTAGCATCTTGGGTAGATTCAAGATGGAGGCTTCCACATGAGGTCTGGCATGTGTATGTTCTGTCCTTCATGCTGTTTGCTTAGTTAATGCATCTAGTTGTTTTAAAAATAACCCGTTTCTTTATTGTTTTGAAAGAAACATCACACTGTGGAGAGCATTCTGCCTTCTTGTGGCAGCGTCTCACCTCAATGTCGATGCCCATGATGGACCTGGCTCGGGAACGCGAGAGGAGGCGAGTTTGAAAGGGCTGCCCTTCGGACTCACACCTGCAAGGGGGTCCTCGTCAGTTTGCTGCTGCCCACTGAGAGATCAGGACAAAGGGTGTTGAGGGCTGCGTCTGAGCTGTCTGACTGCCCCTCCCCTGAACAGCTGGACGTCCTTGGCAAGAGAGCACGAATGCCCATTGCTTCCATGGTGGGAGTTCCTTGATGATTCAGATTTCTTCCTCTTCTGGAAAGGATTAGAGGGGGTATTAAGTGGCTGGGATTGAACGGAGAGAAAATCAGAATCAGAATTTATTGACATGAACATGTCACAAAATTTGTTGTTTTGCAGCAGCGTCAGGGCAAACATTGCTAGATGTCACATTCAAATTAAATAAATAGAGCACGAAAATAGGAGAATGTGAAGTAGAGTCTGTGGTTCATAGTTCATTCAGAAATCTGCTGGCAGTGGGGAAGAAGCTGGTTTTGAAACACAGGGTGCTTTCTTCAGGCTCCTGTACCTCCTTCTTGATGGTAGCTATGAGAAGAGGGCATGGCCTAGGGTGGTGGGGGGGGGGGGTCCTTGAGGATAGAGGCGGCTTTCTTGAGACATGGCCTCTTGTAGACGTCCTCGATGGAGTGAAGACTGGTGCCCGTATGTTAACAACCCTCGAGTTATTTTTCCTGTCCTGTGAGTTGACACCTCTGTACCAGTGATGCAAGCAGACAGAATGATGATGTACCAAATCTACTCAAACTCCTCAAGAAGTCTTTTTCATGATTGCATCGACATGGATTCTCCAAGACAGATCCTCGGAGATGTTAACTCCCAGGAATTTGAAGTCCTTGACCCTCTCCATTACTGAGCCCTCGATGAGGACTGGGTCGTGTTCTCCTGACTTCCTCCTGAAGTCCACAATCAGCTACTACCTTGTTTTCCTAACATTGAGCGCAATGTTGTGACACCACTCAACCAGCTGATCTATCTCCCTCCTGCTCGCTTCCTCTTTGCCGTCTGTGACTCTGCCGACAACTGCGGTGTCGTTGGCAAACGCGTAGATGGCATTTGATTTGTGTCCAGCCACACAGTCATGGGTGTGGAGAGAGTAGAGCGGTGGGCCAAGCATGCATCTTTGAGGGAGAAAGAGATAGATGAGTGGTGGAGAGAGGGGGAAAGAGAGAGGGGGAGGAGAGAGAGAGAGATGGTAGAGAAAGCGGGGGGGGTGGAAGAGACAGTGATATAGAAAGAAAATGAGGGAGAGAAAGGGGAAGGGAATGAGGCCAGAGGAAAGAGAAAAAATGTGAGGGAGAGAGAAAAAAGAGAGGGATAGTGTAAGAAGTAGAAGAAACAGAAATAGTGGTGGAGAGGAAGAGAGAGAGAGAGAGAGAGAGAGAGAGAGAGAGAGAGAACGGATTCATTTTTGTGAAAGAATGTACCTAGAGAGTGTTACATGGGGGAAATATTTCTCATCAATTACTGTAATATAAGCCAGGCATTGGCTAATTCCCTGGGTTAAAGCTACAGAACCTTCATTCAAGGATAAAGGACTGCAGGCTCAGCTCCTGATGTGGACATGTGGCCATGTTAATGCTCTAAATCCTTTGGCCTGTAAACTCCCCCTTGCTTAGATCCAGCGTCCATGTGACATGGCTCATATCGCCGGGTCGCAGGGCTGGGTGGCACCAGGGCCCCTGCGCAGAGAACAAAGAACAAAGGCCTCGACTTAATCAGCTGACTCAAGCATTGCACAGAAGGAGACCAGGGCTTGGCGAGCAACTGCGGCCTCCTGCCTCTCGCCAGAACGACTGGGCTCGTTCACATGATCTAATGAGCTCCCCAAAGAAAATAATTGCAGCTAATCTTCATCTAAGGGCCGCAGCAAATGCTAAAACTGATCCTGGCTTCAGATTTGCATTCCTGAGGAACTCCCAGGACCACCCCAGTACCGGACATCCTACAATCGCAATTTACTGCTCCCCATCCACATTGTCCCAATTTTCAGTACCAGCTTTTCTATTCTGGATTTGGGGATAGTGGGTCAGGATAATGCCACCCAACACCACCCTCCTCTCCCACCTTCCTCGCTGACGTTGACATCAACGTCCTTACTCCGGACCGAGTAAATAAACAGAACACACTAATACACAGGACAGTGGGTGGTGAACTGGCCACCACCGTCACGGGCCATCACACCATTAAGGGCATCTACAAGAGGCCGTGTTTCAAGAAAGCAGTCTCTATCCTCAAGGACCCCCCCACCACCCAGGCCACACTCTCTTCTACTATCAGGGAGGAGGTCCAGGAGCCTGAAGGCAAGCACTCAGCGGCACAAGGACAGCTTCACCCCCTCTGCCATCGGATCCCTGAACTGACAAGTTTATTGTCATCAAGTACAACCTGATGAAACAGCGTTCTCCGGTCCTTGGTGCAAAACACACAGACCCACAACCAGACAGACAAACAATGCATACGGTGGAGAAGTTTTCATTGCATACAAGTAAATAAATAAATGCCGTTTCGTAAAGGTGAGAGTCTCGGCCGGTTCGTGTGAGCTGTGCCTTTGGTCATTCAGTCGTGACAATGAACCACAGACATTACCTCACTCTTTCCAGTTTCTTTGCACTAGTTTATTTATTTTTAAATTGTCCGTCCTTCATAGTCGAAGACTTCAAGTTAGCGCATTGGGTTTGAAGTCATGACTTGCGCTTGACTTGGATTAAAGTGAGGGAGAGTTATGCTGGTCATCAACGTCACTCTCTCTTGCCCCGGCCTATCTAGACCCAGTGACAAGACATAGTCGAGACGGCTGGAGACAGGTCAGGAGGCATGTGTGTGTCTCACTGCGCCTTCTTAGCGTTCCACAACGCATTGCTGAGAACCGCCCTTCCGCCTGTTGGCACCACTGATGGTTTCTTCCGCACAGTCCGCCGAGTCACACGCTAGGTAGACGAGCCCTGAGTGTTGGGGGTCCACGGCAGTTCTTGCGGCGTGCTCGCGAGCCTCCCCCACCCATTGTTGGGCATCCTCATCCGCCTTTGGGAGATATCTCCTCTTCCGCCTGCTCCGCCGTTGGGACGATCACCCGGCGGTGTAGTAACCACACCACCCCATCCCTCGCTTGTTTCCGCCCGCTAGCTGAAGCGGTTTCCAGGGTGTGGCACGAGGAGCCAACAAGTGAGAGATTTAGGAGATGAGTGAGGTCCAGTGGTACCCCCCCACCCCATCCCCACCTTAGTGAGGGGCAGCTATCAGCTCCAAAGGTATCCCTTCTCCTCACTTTAAATAGTGTATTTAAAGAAAGGTGGTTTATAGCAATTTTGCAACAATGCAGCTGCTGTCAGACAAGAAACCTGACTCTGATGTTTCCCAGTGACCCCTGACTTGGTTAACTCTCCTCACCACAAAGGCAATCCTGCATTTCACTCTGGACGTGTAATGCACTCCTATGATCGTGAAAGGAGATGAAAGAATCGGCTTTTTTATTGCGAAGATGATCAATTGTGAGTGGTAAACTAGCATAGACCAGGGCCTCAGTGATACCTAGACAGGGATCCATGAGGGTGGCAAGGCTCCCGAATGGCCTCAGGCGCTGACAGCTTCTGAATCACTCAGGGTGGGGGGGTTCTGAGGAGACTTCACTTGGAGGTCTCGGCCTTGGGGTGACCTCAGGACCAGATGGGAGGACGTGCGACCACGGGGGGAGCAGAAGGCTGTGGAATCGGAGTTGGCAGTGGGATCCACGGACACGGGATCAGCGCCAAGAGGGGGGGTTGTGGGCATTGCCCCCAACCCCAAAACGAGGTATGGTAAAGGTAAAGGGTTCCATTACTGTCACCTAATACTACATTTTTTTAAGAATGTAACATGAATTAAATTCTTTAAAGTTGGCTACCGTGAGGAAGACAGAGAGTTGCCACTTTGTCCAGTGCCCCTCACACAAGTGGGGCCCCAGTGAGGGTCAAACCCGCGACCCCTGGTTTACAAGACCAGTGCTCTAACCCACTGAGCTGTCGGACCCTTCCCCCAACTTCTCAAGGCCGTCGCCCCCCCCCACCCAAATGAGGAATTGTGACCTCCCCCACCTGCAGCACTGGTATCACTAGTCTCCACGTTTGTCTATTACGTCAGAGGGAGGGGGGAGGCGGCGGCAGCGGCACATGGAGGAGGTTCGTGATAGGTCAGCACCACCACCATCATCACCCCTACTCCCGACAAGTTTTTGAATTTCTGATTGTTTCCCCCCCCTGAAGTTACCCTAATGCCCCCCCACCCCGCGAAGACCTGTTCTGATGCCAATCCAGCACAGACCCTCGATGTCTATGGAGGGACAGTCTTTTGCTTCTGTTGGTCAGCCTCTATTATCAGAGAGCGTCGCTGGACTAGTACTGCCTCTTGACAGGGCGTACAGAGGGAAACAATAAGAATCTTGAGAGACAAACTGTTCCCCACGGATACAGGCGATAACATTTTGTTGAAAAAGGTGCAGACAGTGGAGATTTTTTAAAGTAATAGAGATTGTTGGGAAGTCACTGCAGTGGAAAGAGAATCAATTGATGTCTTCAAGAGGGAATTGGAGAGCCGCAAGATGGAATAAATTCATCACATTAAAATTTAGACTTACAGCACGGTCACAGGCCCTTCCGGCCCACGAGCCTGTGCCAACAGTGGGAGGAAATCCACATAGACACGGGGAAAACATACAAACTCCTTACGGACAGCACCGGATTCAAACCCTGGCCGCTGGTGCTGTAACAGCGTTGTGCTAACCGCTAAGATCACCGTGCCACCCGTTATCGGACCGAGGAAACCCTTGTGGTCGCAGGGAGAGGTTTTGGGGGATTAGACTGACTAGGCCTGTAGTTATAGAGTTTAAAAGAGTGAGGGTGCAGGAAAAGGCCCTTTGGCCCATCCTGTCTCTGCCAGCCATCACTAATCTCCACATCCCCAAGATTGTACCATTCACCTGCTGAAGATTACAATGGTGATTTGATCTCCCAACTGGATATGGGGGAGAATGAGGCTCCCAGAGGAAACCCACACTGTGGTAGGGAGATCGTCCTCTCCACAGAGCACCAAAGGTCAGATTAAACCCAGATCACTGGAGCTGTACCAGAGTATAATGGGGAAATATGTGAGAATATTTTAACCCCCTGCTTATCAAAAATCAGTCTACCCCTGCCTCAAAAATATTCAAAGATTTGGCTTCAACTACTCTTTGAAGATGACACTTCCAAAGGCACATGACCTTCTTGTTAAACAACACTCCCTAAGGACCATCCCAGGATTTTCTCTCCTTTGTTGATTATGTTATAAATAATTGGATCATGCATTTCCTGTTGTGTGAGATCCAGAGGACTTAAATCAGAGCAATGTCAAGGACCACTTCCACAGGCAAAGGAGGTTTGAAGCTCTTTCCCCAAAATGTGCTGAGGATGGGGAGAGGCGAAGCATTTCAAAGCTGGGGGGCGATACTTCCTCAGGAGTTTGCAGAGGTTTGGTCTGTTACCAGAAACCCTGACAAATTTCTACAGACGTGAGGTGGAAAGTGCGCTGACCGGCTGCATCACGGTCTGGTCTGGGGGATACCAATACCCCTGAGCGTAAAGCCCTCCAAAAGGTAGTGGACAGAGCCCAGGACATCACAGGCAAAACCCTCCCCACCGTCGAGAACATCTACAGGGAATGTTGTTGGCGGAGAGCAGCTGCGACCATCAAGGACCCACACCACCCAACACACGCTCTGTTCTCGCTGATGTCATCAGGATAGAGGTCTCGGTGCCACAAGACTCACACCCACCAGGTTCAGGAACAGCTGCTCCCCCTCCACCGTCAGACTCCTCAACGACAAACTCCATCAGGGACTTGTTTAAGGACTCTTACCTGTGCACTTTATTGATTTTCTTTTTGTTCTCTCTGATTTGCACAGTTTGTTTATAGTTCTTTGTTTGTTTACCTTTTACTTATTTTTTGCGCTACCAATAAGTGGTAATTCTGCCATGTCAGCAGGAAAAAGGAATCTCAAGGTTGTATGTGACAAGAAATCTGGGCTGGGAGACAGAATATGATTGAATGAATGGACGACAGTTTATTGTCATGTACAATGTTCAAATGCAATAGGTCTTTCTGCAGCTTTCCAAATTAACAACTTGTATATTATTAAGAAGCCAAAAAAAAGGAAAGAATAAAATAAATAACAATTATTCATATCGGCAATAAATGTGTTGTTGGCAGAACTGTTGTCATTTATTGTAATAAAACCACGTCATTTTACATAAAATTGCTGTTACCTGCTGTAAACCAATGGATTTGTCGTCAGCAGAAATTACCTGAAGCGCCTCTTACAGTCAGAGAAAGAGAAGTAAAAGAGAGGTCCTCCCCCCCCCCAGAGTCAACGAGTGTCCGTAGATTCATCTCCAGACTCTGCAGCCCCCATAGAGTCCAGTCCAAATCATCGGCGACCCGAGCTCCAGATGCAAACCTCAAACACAATCAGGAAGCCTCCAGCGGCTTCGACACAACCTTGCATCCTGGTTTCGATACCTGGCACACCCTCCAGCCAGTTTCGAGCCAGTCTCCAGCAGTCCACAGCCCCGGTGCGAGTCCCCAGACAGGAGTCTCCATCAGCCCAAAGCCTCCGTGGGTTCCGCCTCGAGCGGCCAGCAGCCCCGCCGCATGTGTGGGCCCTTCAGCCGCAGAGCCCCCCTCACTGGTTCTCCACTATGGGTTGTCTCCTCTGCTTTTCCTTCTCAGACGGGGGGGGGGGGTTTCTCCCTGGATCCTGGTGCCCCGTGCCAGCCCTCTGCTCTCCTGGAGTCTGCCCCTTGGGGCTGCTGCCATTCAGAGGCACCGCCATCTTTGGTGCAGACCCCGCGGTCACGGGATTTTAAATAAAACTACCGTCGGCTCCTTTAACGGGCCGCTCAAAGCCTGTGTGGAGCTGACAGGCAGTTGACTGGGTGGATGGACCCCGCTATATCTCCGCTCCTCGTTCCCTGCAGGCGCGCACCAGCAGCAGTGCTGCCATTACAGCGGCTCTGGCAGCGCTGCCATTTTTGACACTTTGTATACTAAAAACACAGAAATGCTGGAGGATCTCAGCAGCGTCAATAGGAGGTAAAGATATATTGCTGGCATTTTGGGCCTGAGCCCTTCCTCAAGGATTGAATAGCAAAACAGTATTGTTCCCCTCTTGTTCTAGAAGGGCAGAGTTACGGAGAGAGTTCAGTTGGTACAGAGTTTTACCATTTGAAGGTTCATAAAAATGGGTAGGAGGCTGTCCTTGAATCTGGTGGCATTTAACGGGGAGTGGAGTGAAAGATGTGTGACTGTGGGAAGGGTCTTTTAACATGTTGGCTGTGTGACATAGTATAGAGATATGTTTTTGGGAGATAAATTGGGAAAGGTTTGTTAGAGTAGGTCACACAAACACTTTAAAACAGATCTTATTTGAAATACTGGAGCAAGACATATCGGGGCCTCACAGCTTTTGCAAGAGCTTTGAAGTGTGCTCGAGACTTCATTAATGGATTGTTCTTTACAAAAGGCAACAGATGAAAGATCTTGTTGGAGCCACAGATTGTCTGGAAGAGAACTTGTTGTTCTAAGAGGGTCATGTGGTTTTGCAAGCAGGGAGAGTCAAACAGGCTTTCTCTGAGAGAGAGAGAGAGGGGGGGGGAGGGAGCGAGAGAGAGAGAGAGAGATCACCTGTACAGTGTTACAGCCAGCCATATCAGCTGGGAGTGGAGAAGGACAAGCTGAAAAGCTTGTGGAAAGCCCCATTTTGGAAGATGGCCTCATCCCTTGTGGTTCATGCAAGAGGAGCGGACTGGCTGTCTAATGTTTCACTTGGAATAAGGGAAACAAAAAGAAACTCTGTGGTGACCTGAAAGAAAGAGGTGATCATCTGGAGAACCCTGAAGGGGCAAGTTTCAGCAGCAAGACACTGAAGTGGTTGATTAAAAAGGAACAACAAATCTTTCTCTGAAAACCGACAAGGACCTTCCTGAGTGGTAGCAATTTACCTTTCAAGCACCAAAGCCTGGGGAACTTATAATGTTAAATTCTGTGCACAGTCTAAGAGTTGCCTGCAACCAGTGAACTTGGAGGAATGAGAAGTGAGATTGGACTGTGAATCAAAGAACTTTTCTGAACTTACACACACCTTACACACATGTGCGCTTCGAATTAGAAGGGGGTTAAGTTAGGTTAAGTAAGTTAATAGTGATAAGTTAAAGTTTGATTCTATTTTCATGTTTAAAGATAATTAAAAGCAACTTTTGTTTAAGTAACCATTTGTCTTGGTGAATATCTATTGCTGCTGGGTTTTGGGCCCCTCCGGGCTCGTAACACATGCTTTTCCAAGGCAGGAATTGCAGATGGAGTCAATGGAAGTGGGTGTGTGAGGGCCTGAGCTACCTTCACAGTCCTCTGCAGTTTCTTGTGGTCTTGGGTGGAGCAGTTCCTGTCCCAGGCGGTGAGGCCCTCCGACAAAGGTTGAAGGGCAAGGTTCCATTACATTTAGAATGAAATCCTTTAACTTCTGTCCGCCACTGTTAAGCGATGCTGGCAAAATGCCAAATACTCCCGGGCTCTGGAGGAAATCGACGGACTCTCAGTGACTCTGAAGGGACTCTCTTTTGCGCCAGGCAACACTAATGGCGGCAGAAGGCAATTTGGTGTAATATTAAATGCTCAGTATTATCACGTGACATTAAAGGAATCTTGAATCTTGGTACATTTCCTTGGCCATTGCATTGATGTAGGTGAACTGGATATGTTTACAGCCAAGAACTTTAAGGTGTCACCTATCTCCACCTCAGCGCCATTTATGTGGATCAGGGAATAAGGTCCGCCCCTCTTCCGCAAGTCTGGAGCGACTCCTTGGTCTTTCTGACACTGAGAGAAAGATTGTTGTCCTGGCACTAAGCCACGTTACTCATTCACCCTTCTGTATTCTGTCTCACTGCTGGTGACGTTTGCAAATCTCCATCATGGAGTGCTGTCGGGCCACGCGAGCATGTGTGCGCAGCTTTAGGCAGGTAATATAAGATCAGATTTCTTGTCAGAGTATAAACATGACATCACATACAACCCTGAGATTCTTTATCCTGCAGAATCACCACTTACTGGTAGGGCAAAAAAAAACAGTTCACAGCGTACACATGTGGACAGATAAAGACATATAAGCAAACTAACTGTGCAATACAGACAAAGAAAAATATCAATCAACTGCAAAAGTAAGAGTCCTTAAATGAGACTCTGATTGAGTTTGTCGTTGAGGGGTCTGATGGTGGAGGGGTGGCAGCTGTTCCTGACCATGGTGGGTGCGAGTCTTGTGGCACCGAGACCTCTGTCCCGACGGCAGCAGCGAGAACAGGGCATGTGCTTGGTGGGGTGGATCCTTGATGATCGCTGCTGCTCTCCGATGCCAGCGCTCCCTGCAGATGTACTTGACGGTTGGGGAGGGTTTTGCCTGTGACGTCCTGGGCTGCGTCCACTACCTTTTGGAGGGCTTTCCTCTCAGGGGTATTGGAGTCCCCATCCCGGACTGTGATGCAGCTGGTCAGCACACTTTCGTCTGCAGCTCTGTAGAAATATGTCTGATGTCATATAATTAGTCCTGACTGAAGGAAGCAACTCGAGTCACCTTTTCCATCTTGCCCTTAACAGTTTGTTCCCACAAACCGTGCAGATCACCCTTACAGAGAGAGTGTACACTCTCTGAGCAGCAGTTAAAGGGTTAACCCCGCATCTATTCTCAGGAGGCAAGCAGAATTTGCAAATGCTGGTTCTGCTACTTCAGTGTTGACTCATTCTCGAACCTGATTGCTTGGAGGCAGTGCAGCGATATCGATGCAGTACCTGCTAACCTCTCATGCACCTCTAAACAAGTACAGAGTGGCCCTGTTCACACTGTATCTCCTCCGTCTCAGAGACAAACTCAGTAGAACTACCTTCCAGGGTGCAGAGCAGCAACACTGGGTCTGCATCCTGCAACCTGCCGCATTGGTCAATGTGTCTGAAGGAGTTCTCATTTACTTCACTTTCTCGTCCAGACAATGGGCCGAGAACAGTGGCACCTCTTTCTGTGCCAGTCAAAGGAAAACAATATCTGTGCACTTTATACACAGTAAAGCTCCCCACCTATGGCACCTATAGGGATTAGTAGATGCTGGATAAGTGAATTTGCCGGTTGCTTGAGATTGAATGTTGCGTGGATTGGCGAATTGACTGCCAGTTTTAAAGTTCCATATTTTTTATCCATTTATATTCTGCAATATTTTTTTGCCGGTTCCTTGAATTCCAGATAACGGGATTTTTACTGAAGCATGACTATAAATGGAATCTAGCATCTTCGAATCAGGCTTGTGCCCTTCACCAAGCTTTGAGCGAAGTGTAGGCAGGCACCTCAACAAAAAAAATGTGTTCATGTGCCTGAATCTGGTTCGGCCGGCGGCCTTCATTTTGCTCGTGAAGGGCTCAAGCCTGTATCTTTATCTTTGCTATAATAAAGGACACTGTTTTGACCTGCTGAGTTTCTCCAGCGTTTTGTTTTTTGCTTCAATCACGGTGTCTGTAGCCCCAAAAGTTAAATAAATGGGACCCAACAGTATCAGACAGATGTTTTCACTGTAAGAAGGAAACGGGAACAACAGTACATGCAATTTGGGCATGTGAGAAAGTGGAAAAGTTTTGGGAAGATCTAAATCAGGTATTAAATAAAATCACAAAAAAATAACATACCAAAAAATCCAGAGAACTTTCTTCTAAGTAATATAAGAAGTAAAGAACTAGGCCTCAAACTGGATGAAGCGCAAAAAAGATTTATCGTGATAGCCTTAGCTGTAGCAAAAAATGTATAATGTCAACCTGGAAGTCGGAAGAGAGCCTGAGAGTACAGCCATGGTACATGGAAATGAATAAATGTATTCCATTGGAAAAAATAACATATAACTTAAAAAATAAAGTCACAGTATTCGAACAAATTTGGGAACCGTACATGGAATAGAATAGAGAAGTCCTACTGCGGACCTCCACCGCCTAAAATGACAGAATGAGAAGAAGAAGAAATGAACTGACCCAGTGTGTAAAAGTAGATGACACAATTTTCTTGTTTATTTTCATTGTGTGGTGACATTGTTTAATGGGTTTATTGTATTGTATATGTTGAACGTTTAATGGGTTTGGAGGGGGGTGGAAAGGAGGGAGGGGAGGGAGGGGGGAAAAGGGGAGAAAATGACACTGTGTATATTCAAGAGGGAAATGTTTGTGTGTATTTTGGTTAATATGGTTCATAGTGTGAAAATTTTAAATTTTTTTTTAAAAATCACGGTGTCTGCAGACTCTCATGTTTTACTCTAGAATTGGAGCTCTGCCGCCACCCCCCCCCCACCCCCCTGTCCATACACCTACACCTCTTACCTCGATATCTTCACAGTTGGATCGGAACCCCAATTTTACCATCCTTGCATCAGTACACTGCTATTAACACCATCAGAACTGAACGGTCTCCATCTCTTTCTACCTGTATCTCCAGCTCAGAAGAATATCAGCATCCCGGGTTCGTATCCAGTGCTCTCTGCAAGGAGTTTGTACGTTCTCCCCGTGACTTGTGCGGGTTTTCTCTCTGTGCTCCGGTTTCCGCCCACCCTGCGGTGGCACGGGCTCGGGGGCCGGAAGGGCAGTGTAACCGTGCTGTATGCGCGTCTAAATTCAACTCATTCATCAAAGGGTTAACCTTTCTACGAAACCAGCGGTGATGACAAGGAACTTAATCTGCAATTGTTTACCGAAAATTAAATCATTTCTACCTTGTATAATAACACTCCAGAATATTTATTCCGAGTTGCCACATAGGAACTGTATCCTTAGTGAGGTACGTTTCGCAGGAATTAGTATGTTGAAGATTTGTATGCCTTATTTTTTGTTAGGTTAACTGTTTGAATTACATTAAAATAATTTATCCCATTAGACATTGGAAGTTTTGGTTTAACACAAGTGCACTAATGTTTTTCAAAAGGTTTTACAGTAAAATCTCCAAAATTCAAACGACTGGCAGCCTCAAGAAACAGGCAAAAAAAAAAGGCGTAAAATAGTAGGTAAAAATTACGGGTCTAAAATAGGTGCCCCCAGCAGTTAGTTCAGCAATCATGCAACATGCCATCTCAAGCAACCAGAAAAATACACTTTTCCGGCATCTACTAATCCCCATAGCAGCCAGATACCAGGGGTTTTACTGTATTTGTTCTAATTTTAGAACTGAACCAAACTATTAATCCTCTGGACCTATGCGACGATTTTCGGAATGTATTAGTACTGAGAAAAGTTCACTTAATTTGTTTTCTCCCCACCCCACAAGTTAAAGTGAATCTCATGCATTAGAGGCATTTGTGATGGTGTCATGTTTATTGGGCAGTACAGTGGATGGAGGTGAAGTCGATCACAAAATTCTGTAAACACCGTGGTTGAAGTAAAAAAAATACAAAATGCTGGAGAAGTTCAGCAGGTCAAACAGTGTTTTTCATATAGTAAAGGTAAAAATGCATCACTGACATTTCAGGCTTGAGCCCTTTGTCAAGGTACGAGATACATAACCGACGTTTCGGGTTTGAGCCCTTCAACAAAGCATCAAGGTTTTATAGTGGATAGAAGGTGCCTCTAACCAATAGACATTAATGATCTAGAACACACATGTCAAACTCTGGCCCGCGGGCCATAATTATATTTGGCCCGCAAGATCATTTCAAAAATGTGTTAGAGGTGGTCCGCTGGCCGCCGCGCCAGTATAGCGCATGCACAGTAATACAACAAATCCCAGAATGCATGGGCGTCAGCCCACTAATCGCCCCCACCTCCTCTGTTTACATTGCAGGGTCTCACCGTGGACTCTGGTTTTGGGGCCTGGCCGGTGTCAGGGGAAGCCAAGGCCGCGTCCCAGCGCCCGGAACCGGAGGCCTCAGGCCTGACCTCACCAGGACCGTTGCCCACTCCCTCTCCCTGCCGCAGGCCGATCCACGACTCACGGTGACGGGACCGCTGATCCGCCGAGATGCCGCCCTGCAGCGAGAGCCGATGCCCCCGCACTGTCGTTGTCCAACCCGATCGCCCGCAAACCCCGCCCTCCCACACACAGGCCTGAGTAAGGATTATGAACTTTAATCTCAGGATAAAATGATCTTCCAATAATTTCATGTCACAGTGATAAATATATTCCTGGTTAAAAATGGTCCTGCACCTGGATACAAGCTCATTAGGCATAAAACTTGAAAAGTGTGTAAATCAAAGGATATCTGTACCAATGGAAAAAGGGCATGGCAAATAACCCTGCTAGAGTTCATGCCCACAATCAGTCACCCATTTGATTGTTTCAGGAATCATGTTATTCTCCCACATTCTCAATAGCCCTCAGATTTTACTATTCGACAGCACACTAGCAACATTTGACCAATCCTCTATAGAGAAATATTATTTATTGAATATTTTATTTCTCATTTGTTAACGCTTCTGGAAAGAGTTTATCCAAAACTATTATTAAACATTTATTTTAATAAGAAAAAGTTTAACATTACATATGTTGAAAGAAGAGAAAACATGCAGATGTTGTTGAAAATTTTCAATAAATATTTGGTTCGGCCCTCGACTTAGTCCAAGTTTTTAATTTTGGCCCTCCGTGAATTTGAGTTTGACACCCCTGATCTAGAAGAAGGGACTGAGTGTATCTAAGTTTACTGATGACAATAAATTGAGGGGAAAAGCAAATTGTGCAGAGGATATGGAGAGTTTGCAGCGAGATATAGATAGGTTAAGTGAGTGGGCAAGGGTCTGGCAGATGGGGTACCATGCTGGAAAATTTAAGGTTATTGACTTTGGAAGGATAAATGGAAGATCAGAATACTATTTAAATGGCAGTGTGCTGCCGTGCAGAAGGACTTGGGAGGGCTTGTGCATGAATCGCAAAAGGTTGGTTTGCAGGTGCAGCAGGCTGTCAAGAAGGCCAATGGAATGTTGGCCTTCATTTCTAGCGGGATTGAACTTAGGAGCAGGGAGGTCACATTGCAACTGTACAAGGTCCTGGTGAGGCTGCATCTGGAGAACTGCGGGCGGTTCCGGTCTCCTTACCTGAGGAAGGATGGGCTGGCTTTGGTGGCAGTGCAGAGGAGGTTCACCAGGATGATTCCAGAGATGAGGGGGTTAGACTATGAGGAGAGATGTTCAAATACTGTTCATTGACTTAGTCATTCAACACTATCATACCTCCACACCTGAAAGGGAAGTTGAGCCTGCTGTGTCTAAACACTTCCCTCTGCAATTGGACACTCAACTTCCTGTGGAGGAGTCTTCAAGCAGTCCATATTGATAACAGTATTTCCAAGGCCATCAAACGGAACACAGCATCCCCCCTCCCCAGGGCTGCGTGCTTAGTCCACTGCTGACCACAGCTCAAACCACATCATCAAGTTCGCTGACAACACGACCTTGGTGGGCCTGATCAGCAGGAATAACGAGTCAGCGTACAGAGATGAGGTGCAATCGCTGGCAAACTGGTGCAGAACCAACAACCTGTATTTGAACGTTAATAAAACCAAAGAGATGGGTGTCAACTTCAGGAGGGCCCGGGCTGGGGTGGGGGAAACCACGCTCCACTGACCAGTGATAGCTCAACCACTGAGGTCGTCAAGAGGATCAGGTTCCTTGGAGTGAACTTGGCGGAGAATCTCACTTGGCCCCTTAACACCAGCTCCATATCCCAGCAGCCCCTCTACTCCCTGCGAAGGCTGAGGAAAGTCCATCTCCCACCCTCCATCCCCACTACATTCTACAGAGGTTGTATCGAGAGCATCCTGTGCACCTGGTTTGGAACCTGTACCTCCTCGGTTCGCAAGACCCTGCAGAGGATAGTGAGGTCAGTGGAAAAGATCACTGGGGGCTCTCTTCCCACCATGAAGGACATCTAGAACACTCGATGCAGGTGATAAACATTGTGAAGGACTCCAATGGTAAGAGGTACCGTGACACTCAGATCGTTACATCCAGATTGGGCAATGGTGTTTCTTCCCCAAGTCATCGGGCCCCTGAATTCCCAGAACAGATGTGGATAGGGTATCGTGGGCTTTATACGGCTTAATATTTTAATATTTCAATGTCTTTAACTTCTATTTGAACTTATTTATGTAAATATGCTCCATGGACCTGTAGAAATGCTATCTCGTCTATACCGTGCGTGCATGGTATGAACAATCAATAAAGGTGACTTGGCTGTTAATCCTCTGGAGTACAACACAACGCTGGAGAAACTCAGCAGGTCAAACAGTGTCCTTTATTTAGTAAAGATAAAGATACAGAATCAATGTTTTGGGCTGGAGCCCTTCATCAAAATATGAGCAAAAATGTAGGCAGACATCTGAACAAAATGTTGAGGGGGAGGGGTAGGGGGAGGAGCACAGGCCCACAGACAGGAGGTAATCGGTGGATAGGGAGGGAGGGCCCACCAGCAAACAGGGGGAGGGGGGGGACAGCTCTGTGAATGGAAAGGGAAGGGGTGGAGAGCTGGAGGGAAGGGAAGACAAGAGGAAGGGAAAGGGAGGGAGAACAGGGAGTGGGCTAGCAGAAAATGGAGAAGTCGATGTTAATGCCATCCGGCTGGAGAGTGGCCAGACGGAAAATCAAGCGTCGTTCCTCCAATTCACGGGTGGTCTTGGTGGGATAGCACGTGAGACCACGGACAGACAGGTTGGCACGGGAGTGGGGCGCAGAACTGAAAAGGTTGGCTGCTGGGAGATCCCTGTCACTGATGTGGACAGACTGAAGGTTGCTCAATGAAGCAATCTCCTCTTACTTCCCATCAATCTAAAGGACCGATGCGATGATTTTGGAATTAACGATGTGAAAGTACTGACAAAAGACGACTCAGTCAGGGACTCAACCAGTCAATCCATGACCTCTGCATCAAACATGATGCCAGGTTAAACTAACTCTCTTCTCCCTCCATTCCAGGTCTACATCTTAAGAGTTTGAAATCAGGGGGGATGAGCAGAATGGGGTGAACACCGAGTTACCTTGATTCTTGTGGTAGGTGGCGAGTTCTTTCCTCTCCAGTTCCCCCTCACACCACAAGTTAAAGAGAATCTGATGCATTACAGTATGTGTGAAGGGGTCACTTTTAATGAGCAGAACAGTGGATAGAGGTGCTGCCTCACCCAGAGTGTGGCAGACGCGGCAGAGGGGAGGTCAGTTTGCGTGACCACCTGAGCTCTGTTCACAACTCTACAGTTCCATGCATCCTTGAGCAGAGCAGTTCCTATCCCACGCGGTGCTACATCCAGGCATGATACTTCCTGTGGACCCCATTAATAAATATTAGTGGCCAACATTGGAAGTGGAGGCAATGGTGCACTTTCTTGGCCTCCATAAGACAATGGAGATACATTCCATGCGATCTTTAATGTTCAGGTGGTCCCTGGATATGACCCGTGCCTTTTCATCCCCTGTTATCACTGGCGTCACCGGGGGGTGGGGAGGTGCGGCAGGGTGCAGAGGAGGGGTGACACCAAAATGACTGTCTATAAAATTCTTGAGCAGTGTTTCAGCAGAAACATATTATTTTTTTAATAAAAAATGTCCCTGCAGTTAGTTAGAAAAACAAAAGCATTTTTCATGTAACAATATGCTAAAACTCGATGCTCATTTCCTTTTTGAACCTCCAGTCAGAGCCGTCGTTATTACCCAACGGCACTTCAGATCACGTGGTTCCGTCTGCACGTGCCATCAGCAAACGCTGTTGTTTTTGTTGCTGCTGGTGTTTTGTCAGATTTTCTGGTGTTTTAACCACAATATTGTGGTCACTTCACTAGCACTTCTTTTCTTACCCAATTTTCACGTTAACCACATGAAACAATGTAAATGTAAAAACATTTAGGCTGGCGGTATGATATTGTAATTTAAAGGTGTAGTTTTAATTTTGCTATCTTTTTTATCTCACTGCTATTTTCATTACATTCAGTGATCTACGAGAATTACGATTTACGAGTGACTTTAGTACAAAAAAAATTACTAAGGATATTGTATGGTCTGGTATGGGAGAAGATCCATGGGAGGTGGGTTTGGGTGGGGGGAGGGTTGGGGGTGACACCAACCCTAGTGACGCCACTGCCTGTATCTATCCAGAAACCTTTCAAATGCTACTATCTGCTTTCACCATTACTCCTGGCAAATCGTTCACTCTCTGTGGCAAAATAAAAAGCCCTTGCACTGGACAGCTCCTCCGATTCCCTGTAAGGTTGAACCACACCCTCACTCCCGCCTCAGTTTTGTTGAGAGCGCTCTATCCCAAGTGGTGGCCTGCGCAGAGCAGTGTGCCTCATGTGCCCTGCTGCGTGTGGGTCTGTCACTGTGAAGATTGTCGGGGCGGGGATTAGATTCAAAAATCAATTTACATCAGTGTTTTAATACCTCAAGATGACAGCCCAGTGTCTGCTGGTTTCCCATTTGACACCCCTTGAACCGATTGAGTCTGTGTATGGTGTGTGTTTGTATGGATCATGATGTAATCCCCCCCGTATTCCAATACGGGGGGGATTTTTAATTAAGAGCATTTGAGAGAGAACTCCATTTTCCTAATGAAGATGATCCAAAGGTAAATTAAATGTAATAGCAAATTCACTTTAATCCCTGTGCGTTATAATTAAGAAAAGGGTTGTTATTTTCAGCTTGGTTTCAATGTAATTAAGTAGCACGTGAGTGTCACCCCAGGCTCCAACCAGCCCCTAACCAAGTGGGTATTTAGCAAGGCACAGTTATTACAGTAAAACCTCGTTAGAACACGGTAGTTGGGGTCCAAGAAGTGCATTCTTTTAATATTGGGATTCCGAATCTTAATCAACTTATTTTACAGTAAAATGGAGTTTGTCCCAATATTTTTCCTTCAAAAATGACCAGTTAAAAGGAGCCGCCATTGCAGACCAAAGCAATATATAGCGTGGACACTGATTGGCCCGGGGATGTCTAAAGTAATAACTTTTGCACCCATCCACCAGCACCTCAGCGCCCGGCACCTTCTGCATCAGGCAGTTGCGGACGTACAGCCGCACATTCTTCTTGGCCTGATAGAAGCGCCCATTGCCGTGGTTGTACATCTGCGGGTTCAGCTTTTGCCGCTGCGTCCAAGTGCGTGAACATGTCCCACGTGGTGCAGAGACACGAGCAGATGTTTGCTCTCGCAGCTCTCTATCACCAGATGTGAGTGCACGCCAAACTCGCCCAGCTCCATCTGGAGCACCCAGCCCGCTCGGCATGAAGCTCCGCATAGTGCTGGCAAACAGCCACTGGTGCGCCTGGCCGTGGACAGAATTGCAGGGGCGGTGATGTTCGCCTTCGCCTCGTTGCTCTCCTGAAACACACCCGCCAGGTGATCCTTCCCCGTCCGCCAGAGTGTGCTGCCACTGGGTCTGGCTCATCACACCTTCCAGAAATGCAAGGGTGCCGAACTGAATCACAAGTGCGTGGCCCGTCGACGCCCATCCCCATCCACTAGACAGAAGTAGAAGTAAATCAGTAGCTTACAGAGTGAGAGCCACAGGCGTGTCGAGAAGAGGCTGAAATGCACGCGCTGTGCCGCTCTCCACCAGTGCATGACACCCAGTGTGCCGACCGCCGGGGGTGCCAGGCGCCTTTTCAAAGTCCCGCACCAGCAGTTCTTGATGGTCTCTGCGGAAACTGCCTTCCAGGCTCTGTCAGCTGGGTACACCAAGTATTTCATTTATAGCTTCAATTGGTTCCCCTCTGTCATCTTGATCAAAGAAACGGATTTTGAGGGCAAAAACGCATATCAATAATCTGTCAAATCCATCCTTTTTTCCATCCATCTATCTTTGCAAAAGTTTGGGGGACCACAGAAACCCCGCACTACAAGCGATTCCACGGATTAACGAATTCAGTGTTTCTTCCTAGTTTTTGCAAGGAATTTGATCATCCTTTTTGCAAGAAAAATTACCGCCATTCTTTTTGGGAGAGCAGGGGTCATTTATATAGCAAAGGTCAAAATACATAACCAACATTTCGGGCTTGAGCCCATCATCAAGTTATTTTGAACTTTGCTACATAAAGGACACTGTTTTGACCAGCTGAGCTCAGTTTTTTGTGTTTTTACTTCAACCATGATACCTGCAGATTTTCGCGAGTTACTTCGCTTCTTGGAAGATGTGGGCCCTCTTGACTGCACCATCACTTGGATTAATTCTTCCTGTTGTGAGAGTGCAAATTTTTAAAATGTTGACTGGCAGAGAGAAACTAACTGCATTCCAGTCTTATGTTTTCAAGTCAACAAGGCTGGAGCTGATAAGGATCTCCTCATTTGGCAAAGCAATAAAAGATGATAAACCATCGGGTAAGGGGACATGACCCATTAATGAATCCCAAGAGAATTCCTAAAAATATATACTTAAATGGAGAAATTTGTTCCGATGTTCTGAAAGACTGGAAGTTTTGTCCATATAAATATGAGAGATGCAAGCAATGAGGCAGGCTCTCTTCTGGTGAGACTAGCTTGCTCGTGGCAGTGTTTTCTGACTGTAAAGGAGTTCTCATGCTTTGCAAGGCGATTAAAAAATATATTTTTGCAGCTGTATTCATGTTTTATTCAAGCAACTCAGGGTCACGTTGTTCCAATGCCAGCGATCAGGACTGGGGTTCGAATCCCACACTGTCTGTAAGGAGATTGTATGGTCTCCCTGTGTCCTGCGAGGGTTTCCTCTGGGTGCTCTGGTTTCCTCCTACTGTTTAAAACATACCGGGGGTTTGAGTGCAATAGGGTGGCATGGGGTTCATAGGCTGAAAGGGCCTGTTACCATGCTATATTGTCCCACATTTAATTTTTTTTAAAATACAATTTAAAACAGTTGTGGTGTCCAAGAGAGAGAGAGAGAGAGAGAGAGAGAGCAAGAGAGAGAGAGGGAGAGAGAAAGAGAGAGAGTGAGCAAGAGAGAGAGGAAAGAGAGAGAGAGAGAGAGAGAGAGAGCAAGAGAGAGAGAGAGAGCAAGAGAGAGAGAGGGAGAGAGAAAGAGAGAGAGTGAGAGAGCAAGAGAGAGAGAGGAGAGAGAGAGAGAGAGAGAGCAAGAGAGAGAGAGAGGGGGAGAGAGAGAGAGAGAGAGCAAGAGAGAGAGGGAGAGAGAAAGAGAGAGAGTGAGAGAGCAAGAGAGAGAGGAGAGAGAGAGAGAGCGAGAGAGAGAGAGAGAGAGAGAGAGAGAGCAAGAGAGAGAGAGAGGGGGAGAGAGAGAGAGAGAGAGAGCAAGAGAGAGAGAGGGAGAGAGAAAGAGAGAGAGTGAGAGAGCAAGAGAGAGAGGAGAGAGAGAGAGAGAGAGCGAGAGAGAGAGAGAGAGAGAGAGAGAGAGAGAGAGAGAGAGAGAGATCAGCATAGGCTTTCAACTCATAATGTCTGCATCAAACATGAATCCAGCCTAAACTAAATCTCTGCCCCCTGCACCTGAACCCTATCCCTCCATTCATGTCTACCTGTTCGATGCTACCATCGTATCTGCTTCCTGCAATCCCTTTCCAGACACCCACCACTCTCTGTGTAGAAAGTTTGCCCTGTGCATCCCCTGTAAACATACCCCCTCACTTGAAATATGCCTGTGGGCCAGTATTTGATATTTTACCCTGTGAAAAAGATTCAGTCTGTCTCCCCTTTCAATGTCTTTCAAGATTTTATGGACCTCCCATCAGGTTTCCACTCAGCCTCTGACACTCCAGAGGGACATTACCTTTTCTGTAATTATATTTGTCAACTTATCTCTCCTTCACCACAGCTCTATCTTCATATTTATCCATCTTTCTGTCTGCCACTAGATAGATAATAGACAGACTCTCATTTAATTCTCTTTCTGCCTATTTCTCACTTGCTCATCAATCCCCTGCACCATTCTACCGATTTCGCCCCATCTTTACCCTATCCTATTGATCTGTCAACTCAATTATTAACTTCACTGGGAATGAAGGAAAATGCAGCCAGTGAATGCCGGAAATCTGCAAGCAATGCTGGCCAGGCAGCGGACTGTGGAGGGATGTTTCAGGTCTAGGAGCCTTCATCAGAAATGGGAGTACAAGAGACGACAGATGCTGGGATCTGGAGCAGGAAGCAGGAGGAACTCAGCAGCCAAATTGGGGAAAGGGGGTGTTCATGTTTTCTGCTTGTCCAACCTCCTCATCTCCCTCTTTCCATCTGTCCATCTATCTCTCCGTATCTCTACTCATTCTATCCAACTGGCTGCCCTTCTATCGGTCCATCTCACTCCCTTTCAATCTGTTCAACAGCCCGTTACTTACTTTCATTGGTACACAATAGTGTATTTAAGGAGATGTAATTTATAGCAACTTTTGCACCTGTAATGCCCAATGGTGCAGGTGTAAAATGTCGAATTTCATGGCACATTGCAGATTTCAGATTTATTGTCAGAGCACATATATGTCGGTGCCGCACAATTGCTCTACAAAAGGAGGTGTAAGGCGCTCCTTCCATCCGACAACCTGCAGGTCACCCTTGGGCAAGATGTAGGACCTGTTTAGCCTCCCGATCAGGTCAAGTGAAGCCACGGATTGCAGACGGTGGATGGTTTTTACAAGCAGGTTCTACAAGTTGGAATTTATGGTTGTCGAACTAAAAACGCTGGGCGGATGAATCTGCTGATCAATGGTCAGGGTGACCCATCCGGTACGGACACTGCAACAGAAGAAGGCAACAGGAAACCACTTCAATATTTTTTCCCTTGTATGATCATGAACTCAATATCGACTACGGTCTCAGCTCAAAGATGGAGCCTTCACTGAAGGAGAACAGGGGAGGCAACGACTACAATTCGGAGGGGGTCAGAGATTGTGGCGGATGGAGAGGCATGATCGCCCACGCCGAACGGCAAGGCATCTGAATGAATGTATGGCATACATAACATCACACATCACCCTGAGTTTCTTTTACAAGGTAGAAGTACCACTTATTGTTATTGCAAAAAAAAACTGTACACAGCGTATACATGTAAACAAATAAAGAACTGTAAACGGATAACAAATGTAAAACAAACTGACTGTGCAATACAGAGAGAATTAAAAAATCAAAGTGCACAAACATGAGTGCACTTAAATGAATCCCTGATTGAGTTTGTCTGATGGTGGA